>NC_030681.2:144986820-145299774 GCF_000004195.4 Xenopus tropicalis
TTTACAGTAGGGGGTGCATTATCCCTTATAATACATGAGTGATACTCAGAGTTCCCTGTATAACTCAGCCTGCAGCCTTGTGCCTTTATATGGGCACAGAACCCCTCAGTGACTGCTAATATCCTTATCATTTACAGTAGGGGGTACATTATCCCTTATAATACATGAGTGATACTCAGAGTTCCCTGTATAACTCAGCCTGCAGCCTTGTGCCTTTATATGGTCACAGAACCCCTCAGTGACTTCTAATATCCTTATCAGTTACAGTAGGGGGTACATTATCCCTTATAATACATGAGTGATACTCAGAGTTCCCTGTATAACTCAGACTGCAGCCTTGTGCCTTTATATGGTCACAGAACCCCTCAGTGTCTGCTAATATCCTTATCATTTACAGTAGGGGGTACATTATCCCGTATAATACATGAGTGATACTCAGAGTTCCCTGTATAACTCAGCCTGCAGCCTTGTGCCTTTATATGGGCACAGAACCCCTCAGTGACTGCTAATATCCTTATCATTTACAGTAGGGGGTACATTATCCCTTATAATACATGAGGGATATGTATAACTCAGCCTGCAGCCTTGTGCCTTTATATGGGCACAGAACCCCTCAGTGACTGCTAATATCCTTATCATTTACAGTAGGGGGTACATTATCCCTTATAATACACAAGTGATACTCAGAGTTCCCTGCAGACATATCTATAGGTTTGGGGTATTATAATACAATGTTAAATATAGGCAAGGTGTATGCTGGCAGCCGCCATCTTTTTTGAATGTGTTTGTAAGAGTCTCTTGGCACACATAAAGCTGATGATGTTGTTCAGCCAGGAACATCTGTGCTTGAAGTAGAACAGCTGCAATAGGATTGTTTATGTTGCCTTAGCTATGAAATACATACCAGCAACTCTCTTGTGGGTTTGTGAGATGCAGAACTGTATAGATATGAATATGGCACATAGTAAACTTGCTGTAGAACATAACCGCTTGGCCGGAATAAAGCTAATGGATAGTTATACTCTCATTAATAAGCAAAATTCGCTAAACAGTACTAAGCACTTACTGACATTGGGGGGTAATTAGTAACGCAGGCAACGTGTTATTGGTTCATTCCTGTAACCAAAAGCAACCAATCAGATTTGCTTTCATAATACTTACTGTACTAGAGCAGTAAATGCTACCTGCTGCTTAGTTGCATCTTTGTCCTAGACAGATAGATAGATAGATAGATAGATAGATAGATAGATAGATGATAGATAGATAGATAGATAGATAGATAGATAGATAGATAGATGATAGATAGATAGATGATAGATAGATAGATAGATAGATAGATAGATAGATAGATGATAGATGATAGATAGATAGATGATATAGACAGATAGATGATAGATAGATAGATAGATAGATGATAGATAGATAGATAGATGATTGATAGATATATGATAGATAGATAGATAGATGATAGATAGATGATATATGATAGATAGATAGATAGATAGATAGATGAGATAGATAGATAGATAGATAGATAGATAGATGATAGATAGATAGATAGATAGATAGATGATTGATAGATAGATGATAGATAGATAGATGATAGATGATAGATAGATAGATAGATAGATAGATAGATAGATGATATAGATAGATAGATAGATAGATGATTGATAGATAGATGATAGATAGATAGATAGATAGATAGATAGATAGATGATAGATAGATAGATAGATAGATAGATAGATGATAGATAGATAGATAGATAGATGATAGATAGATAGAGATATAGATAGATAGATAGATGATAGATAGATAGATAGATAGATAGATAGATAGATGATAGATGATAGATAGATGATTGATAGATGATAGATAGATAGATGATAGATGATAGATAGATAGATAGATAGATAGATGATATAGATAGATAGATAGATAGATGATTGATAGATAGATGATAGATAGATAGATAGATAGATGATAGATGATAGATAGATGATTGATAGATGATAGATAGATAGATAGATAGATGATAGATGATAGATAGATAGATAGATAGATAGATGATTGATAGATAGATGATAGATAGATAGATAGATAGAAAGATAGATAGATGATTGATAGATAGATAGATAGATAGATAGATGATAGATAGATAGATAGACAGATAGAGGATAGATAGATAGATAGATGATAGATGATAGATAGATGATTGATAGATGATAGATAGATAGATAGATAGATAGATAGATAGATGATAGATGATAGATAGATAGATAGATAGATAGATGATTGATAGATAGATGATAGATAGATAGATAGATAGATAGATAGATAGATGATAGATAGATAGATAGATAGATAGATAGATAGATAGATAGATAGATGATTGATAGATAGATGATAGATAGATAGATAGATAGATAGATAGATAGATGATAGATAGATAGATAGATAGATAGATAGATGATTGATAGATAGATGATAGATAGATAGATAGATAGATGATAGATAGATAGATAGATAGATAGATAGATAGATAGATAGATAGATGATAGATAGATAGATAGATAGATAGATAGATAGATAGACAGATAGAGGATAGATAGATAGATAGATAGATGATAGATAGATAGATAGATGATAGATAGAGATATAGATAGAAAGATAGATAGATAGATATTCTGCATTATTCTGTTTTTATCTATAACATGGGATCAGGTCATTGTTACATATGTATAAGGGTTATTATTCTTCAAATAAAAATCCATTGCCACCTTAATGCTAGTTCAATTCCAGACATGCCCTGGCCAATTCAGCTTGTGTGTGTTGGGGGGGGGGGGGGGGGGGGGGGGGGGGGGGGGGGGGGGCTGGGATGTTATATTCTTACAACAGCCGGTGCCCTATAAGTCGGCCATGGATGAGCAAGGGGCCCACTGCGGGTCTGTTTGTGCTTTGTTTCGGCTCCACGGGTCCCGGCTGCCCCCCTTGTTTGCGTGTGATTAGGATTGAGAAGAATGTGTGGGATTTCTCAGGTTAAAAATGATTGCTGACAAGACAGCTTGCTGCTGGAGAGCAAAAATAACCCCACAATTATTCTCTGTCACTGACACGCTCGTACGGTAGTGGCTTTGTGTGAAAGTCAGGATTCGCTTTTCCTGAAAAATTCACTATTGGGTTTGAAGGTTCTACTGCCAATATCCTTGCACCGGCCTGGGGCATTATTCTGGCAATATTCTTTGTTAATATTCATTTTAGGTGTTTTGCTTTTTTTCATTTAACAGCAAGGGAAAGTAAAATGTCAAAAATATGGTAAATTATTGTAAAATGACACAAACTGGAGAAAATGAGGGCTGATGAAGCGACACAGTGGGGTAACTATAGAGGAAGCAAACCCCACATATATGGGGGGTCCAGACAACAGGGTCTGTTTCCTCTATAGCTGTGAGAAATCTGCCCACGTCAGCAGCCGTGAGTGGGGGATATGAGCAATAAGAGTTTCTTTTGGGGGGGGCACAGTATTATTACGCCACTGGTTGTAAGTAAATGACTTCATTTTACCCGGCTCCATAACTTGCTTGTATAAATGATGTGCAAATTATGACATGGGAGAGGGGACAACTTCATGCTTCCTCCCCCCTGCCCCCGGGGCACATTCCGGTCTCTGCACAGTGGTATAACTACTACAAAGTGGGGGGACCCAGGGGACAAGGGGTCACAGACTGGCAGTCAAAGGGTATGTTTGGTTTAGTCCCCCTGCTTCCACCACAAGCAAGCGTGGGGATAAAAGGGCTCATTGCGTGGCTGCTTCCGTTTCTTTGCACTTTTTCTGCACATTTGTGTACCCTGCCCTGCGCTTAGTAAATGACCCCCCAGGTCAGTCAACTAAACCATAGCAACCAATCTGAAATTTGATTTTAAAAATAAGACCAATAAACACTACTTGCTGATTGGGCACTATAAAACAACAGTAGGCCAAATTCCCTCAAAAAAGTTGAGCTTTGACTTCACTACTAAGGTGGTTTGGCCACTTTCCAAGGGCACTGCCTAAACCTGGGTTCTTACTTTGCCTTCTGGCACTGGAAGAGATGTTTCTGGGATGGCCATCATTTTGGGGCAGTAAACTGGACAAAGGGGTCAATGGAAGCCAAGTATTTAGCTGATACATAGTGCTAGTGTTTGCCTGCCCTTGTATATCCAGCCAATAGTCTAGGCAGCTAATATACAGTAATACCTATACTCAAGAAACCAACCTACAGCAGCAGCCTGTAAAGGCCCCCATACACGGGCCGATTCTAGCTGCCGATATGGGTCCCTTAGACAGATTCGGCAGCTAATTGGCCCGTGTATGGGCACTACCGACGGGCCTGCCCGATCGTTTTCTTGCTTGATAACGGTTGGGCAGGTTAAAAAATTTAGTCGGATTGGGGACCGAATCGGCTCATTGATTTGGTCCCCGAACCAACTGCGCCTATTACCGGCATTATAATTCAATCGTTTGGCCCCAGGGCCAAACAACCGAATTAGCCTATATTCTCCCGATATCCCCACCTACGACGACATCGCCAAGCAAGCGGATCTGAAGGTATTTGGCCACCTTAAGTCCATGCCAAAGGATGTTTGAAGCCATAATTCCAAGCACTGCAGGAGTAAACATACTGTTTAAATGTCCGAAAGCAAGTTTCCTTATCTCCTCCTTTGCTTCCCTGTGTATAATTCTTGATTTATCTTTTTAATAAAAAGAAACAAACTAAATTACTTTTCTGTTTTTTAAATTCTGATTTTATTTTACTGGGTTTGTCTATTTTCATATCCTGATGCCAACAAGAGATCTTTGGATTTCCCGTCTGTGCTTAATTGGTACGAAGCCTCTGCGCAGAAAGAGCCGGGATTGACAGGGGCAGAATAGCTGGGATGCTCAGGTAGATAAGAGGGCTCTTATTTATAAACCATACATCCGCTCAGCGCAACCGCCGCCACCGCCGCTTTGATGTTTTTTCAGCACCAAAGCAAATTTATTCAGCTACCTCTTTCTCCTGACTTTTAATGCCGTTGTTGTTACAATATTGATTTTGTCTATATCAGCTTCACTCAATCTTGTATTAATATCCTGATTTACAAATGTGATGCTGGCATGTAAATCTAATCAACCTTCCCCAGGCAAATAAATTGTCCCTGGTATTTGGAATACACAAAAAAAAAAGATGAAAATGAGAAACCCCGGAATACTGGAAGTGTTAAAAGGCAAAGAGCTTATAAATTTAGGGAGTGAAACACACACCAGTATGGGACCCTAAGGCATGGTTTAGATATTTAGGGGTGTTAACTACCATTTATCTATTACAACACTGCCCCTGAATCTTTGGTAACACAATTTGCCAAAAGTAGATGGATATTGTATCAGTCAGGACCTAATCAGGCCCTCTGCACTCCTGGGCCCCCCATTTCCTCTGCACTCCTGGGCCCCCCATTTCCTCTGCACTCCTGGGCCCCCCATTTCCTCTGCACTCCTGGACCCCCCATTTCCTCTGCACTCCTGGGCCCCCAATTTCCCCTGCATTCCTGGACCATCCATTTCCTCTGCACTCCTGGGCCCCCCATTTCCTCTGCACTCCTGGGCCCCCCATTTCCTCTGCACTCCTGGGCCCCCCATTTCCTCTGCACTCCTGGGCCCCCCATTTCCTCTGCACTCCTGGGCCCCCCATTTCCTCTGCACTCCTGGACCATCCATTTCCTCTGCACTCCTGGACCACCCATTTCCTCTGCACTCCTGGACCATCCATTTCCTCTGCACTCCTGGACCATCCATTTCCTCTGCACTCCTGGACCATCCATTTCCTCTGCACTCCTGGACCATCCATTTCCTCTGCACTCCTGGACCATCCATTTCCTCTGCACTCCTGGACCATCCATTTCCTCTGCACTCCTGGACCATCCTTTTCCTGTGTTCTTTTCTCAAATTATTGCACCCCACACTGTGTATTTATGCCAACCTGTATCAGATCCAACCCAAACACTGCATTGTTAACCATTCTAAACCAATCCAGTCAACTGCTAATCTCTGCAAAAACAAAGTCTACACCACGTCACCAACTACTATCCTTGATAGGTCTGTGTGAGCCTTGAACTTTAATATTAGCAGCTTATTGCCCCATGGATAGGGCCATACTGATGGCCTGTCAGACATTTATCTGACAAAAATCTGTTCAGTTGAGGGAGGACCTCTTGTGCAGGATGATGAGTTCTCTCCTTTGGTTGCCACCCAGGCGGTAATTCACTGGCCTAGATAGTAAATCACCTGTACGGTTCGGGCCGGTATTATAAAATTACCAGCAATTATAACATATTAATATATTATATAATTAGTAATTCCCCCTATCTCCTAACTTCCTCCCCCTGCTGCACGTACTTTTAACTGTTTAAATCTACTCTTCATGGCCAGGACCCCTCTGCAAATTGCAAATTCCCCACCTCTGACACTCCCACTCCGTATTCCAAAGCATCCACTCCCCACCCCTATGACATCACCACCACCCCTCCCTCAACAAAAGCCAGTATACTCGGGGTGGGGGGGGGGAAGATAGCAACACTATCTTCTCCCATCATGATCCAGTCATTCAACACTATCTTCTCCCAACATGTTCCATCATGATCCAATCATTGTCTCAGGGACCAAGCAATAAATTAATCCCAATTTTGCTCAGTGTGTGGTGGCCCAATTGGGTATAGACCTATCTGTTTGGCAACTTCATTAAATGACTGGATCTTGTAAAGCAGGGATCTCCAACCTTTCCTACTTGTGAGTCACAGTCAAATGTAAAAAGACTTGGAGAGCAACACAAGCACCATAAAAGTTCATGGAGGTGCCAAATAAGGGCTGTGATTGGCTATTAGGGGCCTCTATGCACCCTATCAGCTTACAGGGACTTTATTTGGTAGGAAATCTTGTTTTTATTCAACCAAAACTTGCCCCCAAGTCAAGAATTCAAAAATAACTCCCTGGTTTGGGGGCACTGAGAGCAACACCCAAGGGGTTGGGGAGCAACATGTTGCCCCTGAGCCACTGGTTGAGGATCACTGCTGTAAATTATGCCCAGGTTTAGAGGGCTTCCAAGCCTACAACAGATGTTTTGGTGCAGTGATACCTCCTCAGTAGTAGAAGACACTTTCTATAGCCCACAGAATGCCGGTGCTTCCAGCTACTTTTGCAGGGTAAGTGGTTTAAGAAAAGCAATTCTTTTTTTAATATTTCAAGCCTGATATTTTACTCTCTTTCTCTCTCTAAAGCCCAAATGGCTGGGACAAATTGGGGGGGCTCTCACAGATGCGCCGCGGTATGAAGCACAAACTAGGTCAGATTCTGGCAATAATGCTTTGTTAACAGTTGTAAATCTTTTCCAAGTTGTAATTACACTAGGGGCTCCTATTACATAGTCTCCCATTGTGACAGGATTCTAGACAGCTGGCTGCAGATGAAGGCTAAGTCTGTCAAACTGTAATGAGCATTGAAAAGATAAGGAATGTTAATTTAGCTGATGCTTCTTTTACTGCTAATGCTTAGCGGCACAGCTTCACCTCCTCAGCATTGTTATCACACATTTCCCATTCAATGGACCCTGTCTTGATTGATAATCCAGGGCGATGCGCTTCACACAGCAACTTTTTTTTTTATGATTATTTTTGACGACCCATCGTCGTTCCTGAATTTTCTATTTTTTTTTAAGGAGACAGCTTTAAAAAAATTTAATTGCTTTTCAGACTATGAAATGCTTCTTTTGTCATGGGTTTCTAATTGGTTTACAATGTCTATTCAGGAGACGTGAGCACGGATCATTTACACATATTGATATAGACATTGAATTGTCCTTATAGATGCTCAGTAGAGAGGGAAAGTTTATACAGGTATGGGAACTGTTATCCAGCAGTCTTTCTGTAATTTGGATCTCCATATTTCAAGTCTACTATAAAAAAATCATTTATACATTAAATAAACCCAATAGTAAGTTCTGCCGCCAATAAGGATTAATTATATCTTAGTTGGGATCAAGTACAGGTACTGTTTTATTATTACAGAGAAAAGGGAATCATTTAACCATGAAATAAACCCAATAGGGCTGTTCTGCCCCCAATAAGGGGTAATTATATCTTAGTTGGGATCAAGTACAGGTACTGTTTTATTATTACAGAGAAAAGGGAATCATTTAACCATGAAATAAACCCAATAGGGCTGTTCTGCCCCCAATAAGGGGTAATTATATCTTAGTTGGGATCAAGTACAGGTACTGTTTTATTATTACAGAGAAAAGGGAATCATTTAACCATGAAATAAACCCAATAGGGCTGTTCTGCCCCCAATAAGGGGTAATTATATCTTAGTTGGGATCAAGTACAGGTACTGTTTTATTATTACAGAGAAAAGGGAATCATTTAACCATGAAATAAACCCAATAGGGCTGTTCTGCCCCCAATAAGGGGTAATTATATCTTAGTTGGGATCAAGTACAGGTACTGTTTTATTATTACAGAGAAAAAGGAAATCATTATTACAAATTTTCATTATCTGCTTATAATTGAGTCTATGGGAGACATCCTTCCTGTAATTCGGAGCTTTCTGGATAATGGGTTCTGGAGAAATGATCCTATACCTGTAAGGGCTAAGGATAAAACCTGTGAAGATCATTTGCACTGTACATTGATTTTTTGTGCATGAAGGTGCATACAACGTACACTATATGGCCAAAAGTATGTGGATACCTGTCTGTCTAACGTTTCATTACTTATATAAATAAATCTGTTTAATTCACTATATTACACAATAATGGTTGGGTTTGTCTAAACCTGCAGTCCCTTTGCTAATGTCAGACATTTAGTACGACATGGAATATGAATAAATGCTGTTACACTGTCCCTTATCTTGGTTTGTGCCAAAGGAGTGCTTCAGTCAGTGAAATGAGATCATAAAGCAGAGGGCACAGGGGCCAGCGTGTTGCAAGACTGGAACAAGCACAGAAAGACACGTTATGGCACTGCAGTTTCTGTCTTAAAGCAATACTGACATGGGAAAACGTGTTTTTCTTTTTCAAAACCCATCAGTTAATAGAGCTTCTCCAGCAGAATCCTGCATTGTAATCTGTTTTTCCCATGGGGCTAGCCATATTCTTCATTTACCAGGGTGCCTCAGCCATGGGACCTGTGCTCTGATAAACTTCACTCACACTTTACTGCTGTGCTGCAAGTTGGAGTGATATCCCCCCCCCCCTCCCCCCCAGCAGCCGATCAGCAGAACAATGGGAAGGGAGCAAGATAGCAGCTCCCAGTAGGTATCAGAATAGCACTCAATAGTAAGAAATCCAAGTCCGGCTTGGGACTCCTCCAGTTACATGGGAGTAGGAGAAACAATAGGTTAGCTGAAAGCAGTTCTAATGTGTAGCACTGGCTCCTTCTGAAAGCTCAGACTCCGGCACACTTTACTGCTGCGCTGCAAGTTGGGGTGATACCCCCCCCCTCACCCCCAGCAGCCGATCAGCAGAACAATGGGAAGGGAGCAAGATAGCAGCTCCCAGTAGGTATCAGAATAGCACTCAATAGTAAGAAATCCAAGTCCGGCTTGGGACTCCTCCAGTTACATGGGAGTAGGAGAAACAATAGGTTAGCTGAAAGCAGTTCTAATGTGTAGCGCTGGCTGAAAGCTCAGACTCAGGCACAATGCACTGAGATGGCGCCTACACACCAATATTACAGCTACAAATACATTTGTTGGTTTAAGAATAAAATGTAAAATGGCAGAGTAAATTATTTGCTATGTAACCAGTGTAATTTAGAAATACAAAGTATGCCATAAAAATCATGACTGGCAGAAGCAAACATTATATAATGGATGATGTTGGGATCCCTTCATGTGACCTGGAAGTTTATGTCAACAAAGTCCAGAATATGCCCATCAGTTATATGGGTCCATGGTGCACAGGTTTGTGACAACAGAGGAGCATATGGCATGCAGAGCAGCCTGTGTTTGACATCCCCCTTCTGGCCCACTTACTACCTGCTTTCGGCGCACCTTTAGTTTTTGTGGGAGTTTAAGGTAGGAGAGGGGCTGAGGAGGGGGGACTGTGATACATCAGACCCAGTGGTCTCCCTGTTGCTTGGGGCACGCCACGGGACTGCTGTATATATAGTTAATACACTGGGTCTGGGGAGGCATGTAGGCAACACCCTGTCAGTCCACATGGGGCTACCATATCTCAATCACAGCCCTTATTGGATGCCCCATAGGAATTTTTTTCATGCTTGTGTTGCTCCACAACTTTTTTTTTTTTAAATGTGGCTCATGGGTAAAAAAGGTTGGGGACCCCTCCTTTAGTACCTTGTGGTTCTTACTCCATAGCCCTCAATAATTCTAGTTTTGTGTGACCGGCCTTAGGGTGAAGACACACGGAGCTACTAGTAGCAGCTACTTGTCACGGCTACTAAAATAGACAATGCTGATCATTTACTGATAACTGTCTCTATGTGTGTTTTAGCAAAGGCAATTCTCAGTATTTTCTATGGCAGGGGATTTTTTTGAGTTAAGTATCCATGAAAAAGTAGCTGCTACTAGTAGCTCTGTGTGTCTTTACCCTTAGTAATCATGGCCAGAGTCTGCATGGGGCAATGCATGGAAAAAATATGGAAAACCATGGAAAAAATAAATCACAAATGTACAAATCTTTAACAGCTGTTGACTATACTAGGGCTGAAATTCCCTGATAAAAATGACTAGAAATATCCATCAGTTTCAGCACAATATAATAATATACATTACATATTTTTTTCTGGCCCACTCTGAGAAATGCCCTCACTAACCTGCCATGAAAGTTCCCTGCCAGAAAGTAAATTACTGTAGCACGTACCAATTGCACTGCTGTATCCAGAGTTATCCCACAGGCTTATCCGGATAGTTAACCCTAAAACCATTTGCCAAGCTGCATTCCTGTGTGTAATTAAAGTAAGATGGCTCAGGTTATCGTGAATTGTGCATCTGTGCATGTTGTGCGAGTGGGAGGCGCTGTGGGCACAGTTGGTTTCCTAGGAAAGCCATGGAGCCATTATAATCCCGATACTTGTGGAATGGAAGTGGAAACCCTGAAATGGCATTTTTTTTTTCATTCTGGGTTTCAGTGTAAAACAGAGATAACACAGTTCATTAAAGGGGAACTCCACCCAAACACAACTTAAGCATTCTGAAAAGTAAACATAATTTCAAGCAACTTTTCAATACTCATACATTAAAAAATATGCAGCCTTTTCATGATTTTTAATGTAATAATATGGTTTGGAACCGTTCCCTGAGCCCTGCCCCCTGTTCCATAAGCCCCGCCCCCTGTTCCCCTGCTGATCTGGCTGGCTACTTTGTGACTCAAATAAAATGTAACAGTAGTCGCCTGTCCTCAGCCTGCCTTCAGACTGTATCCTCCCAATCCCACAATTCCCTGCTGCACACGTGATGTCAATAAGGAAAGGAACATCACAGTGCAATGCATTGTGGGTTATGTAGTTCCTGCATGCTGTCTGTAAGCTGTGGAGAAGTTGTTACAATTTGTAACATCAGTGTTTTAGTCCCTCCTCCCCTGCCAGGATTTCAAATGATGCAGAAAGAGAACTGTTTTGCAGCTGGATTTCAGCATATAAAATGGTATTTATTTACACCTTTTAAAGGAACAGATTACAGGGATAGGGATATTAGGGGTTTCTGTGATGTGGGCTCTTTAACAAATTTTTGTTCAGAAGTTAAGTTCCCCTTTAGTAAAATCCATATGCAGAATATACAATTGCACTGCTAGGTGTTTAGAGGCACAAGACAAAAAAGAGGTCCCTGCCCTGTAGAGCTTGCAATCTAAATGTATTACGATTAAAGTGCCGACAAGCTGCGCAGGAAACGCTACATCCTGATATAATATTGAGTTGTTGTTTTTCACGATCGTAATGTATTCCGCGGAGGGGAGCTTTGTACTGTGACACGTATGCAAATGCAGCCCATTAGGCACTGGCTCTCGTTACTAACTCTAAGACTAATTTGTGCAGTCGCCGTCGCCCAAGCTCCAGAACTTGGAGTCAGCGTGGGAACAGGCAAACGGCACACATTTGCATACAGAGCGCCGCAGATTGGGATGGGAATGTGACAAATGTCTCTCTCTCTGATATCAGCAACTTAATTAAATATCTAAACGAGGAAGCTGCTCGGTGCTGGCCATAGTAGAGAGCGGTGCCCCCCCCTGTTCCGGGATCAGAGCGGTATTTTTGATTGTGGCCCTTTGGAAAGGCGCTGGTCTATTAGAACAAGATTGTTTGCAAATGGATTAATCCTTAAGGCCCCCATACACGGGCCGATAGTAGCTGCTGATATGGGTCCCTTGGACCAATTCAGCAGCTAATCAGCCCGTGTATGGGCAGAAACGAGCGGCCTGGCCGACCTATATCTGGCCTGAAATTGGCCAGATATCGATCGGCCAGGTTAGAACATCCAGTCGGATCGGGGACCGCATCGGCTCGTTGATGAGGTCCCCGAACCGACTGCCCATGGCCGCAAATGTAATGGGCCAAACGATCGGATTATTTTTTTTTAAAGCAACTTGCTACGTGATATCGCCCACCCGTAGGTGGGGATATCGGGTAAAGATCCGCTCGCTTGGCGATATCTTATAGTGTATGGGGACCTTTACTCTTCTGTATAGCCTGATCCCTCTCTCCATAGGAAATATTGAACCAACCACTTATAGACATATATATGGATATATATATATGTACAATCGTAGAAAATGACGGCACTCACAGGATATGCATGATTTGAAGGCGCAAAGATCAACAGGAACACGTCAACAGGAGCTTCTTTTTTAGGTTTTTTATTTAATCCAACGTTTCAGTTCCATACTGGAACTTTCGTCAGGGAGAGCATACTGGATCCTGTGTTCCTGTTGAGTCATTTTCTATGATTGTATACTACTATTTTTTTGCACAGGCACCCAGGTATTAACCCCATTTTGGTGGTGCTACCTCTGCTTGGACTTATATATATATATATAATGAACAGAGAGGAGCACACCCTTCACAAGACCAAATACCCTGGGTGCAGGTAAAACATAAAATATAAAGAAAGGGTACTGCACATACAGAGACATAATGCAAAGAAAAAGGTGTTTATTGAAAAAAATCCAAAGTTTCGAGCACAGTCTGTGCTTTTCCTCAAGGTTTTTCCCTGAGGAAGAGCACAGACCGTGCTGAAAATTTGGATCTACATGTACAGGAGTGGAGGGATTGTTGGATTGTGCACCTGTCGGCGAATTTGATAGCTGAGTGAGTGCTGCCTATTTTGTTGTGACTGTGAAGATGGCCTAACGGGATCAGTGTTGGACTGGCCCACCAGGATACCAGGAAAACTCCCGGTGGGCCCAGGTGTCAGTGGGCCAATCTTGCTTCTAGCTTTTTGCTGGAGTTTGACTGGTCCATCGGGATACCAGGAATACTCCCGGTGGTAGTGATAGACTGGATACCAGGATACCAGGAAAACTCCCGGTGGGCCCAGGTGTCAGTGGGCCAATCTTGCTTCTAGCTTTTTGCTGGAGTTTGACTGGTCCATCGGGATACCAGGAATACTCCCGGTGGTAGTGATAGACTGGATACCAGGATACCAGGAAAACTCCCGGTGGGCCCAGGTGTCAGTGGGCCCTCTTGCTTCTAACTATTTGCTGGAGTTGGACTGGTCCATTGGGATACCAGGAAAACTCCCGGTGGCAGTGTCGGACTGGCCCACCAGGATACCAGGAAAACTCGCGGTGGGCCCAGGTGTCAGTGGGGCGCCTTGCTTCTAGCTTTTTGCTGGAGTTTGACTGGTCCATCGGGATACCAGGAATACTCCCGGTGGTAGTGACAGACTAGCCCACCAGGATACCAGGAAAACTCCCAGTGGGCCTAGGTGTCAGTGGGCCCTCTTGCTTCTAACTATTTGCTGGAGTTGGACTGGTCCATCCGGATACCAGGAAAATTCCCGGTGGCCTGCTTCATTGTCATTCCCTATGAAAATAAAGAGATTAAATGAGCAAAGGAGGAATAATAGTTTAGAGAGTGGGCCAATGGTCCAAGGGGTTCTGGTGGCCCCTAGCATCTCACTCCAACACTGAACAAGATTAAAAGGTGGGGAGCCCTTGAGTACAGGTCTGGATCATTGTGCTTTAGAGCTACTGATACTCTCTTGCCTTTTGCAGTATTTGCTGAACCCCAGTTAGTCATAAATTAAAGAGCCTTTATTTAAACAATTGAGAGAAGCTTCTGTTTTTAGGTGACTCTAACAAACACCTTTCAAATTACTGGTCACTTGGCTGATCTGTTCTGCTGATATGGCAGGTTACTTTCTACCAATAACCGTCAAGAGGTGTCAAATAATGGGCTAATGCTTTTAAGCATTGTGAAGTGGTTTTGACTGGGTTAGATCATATTATGTGCTTCCTGCTGTACTTATGCTTTAGTCCCATCATTTGGGGCGACCTGAGAGCCAGCCAGCAGGAGATGCCTTCCTGAAAGTAAAAATGGTACTAAAGCACTTAACGTTTTAAAAAATTAAGGTCCACATATCACAACCTGATTTAAAGGCTAGCTTGGCTAATAAATAGTAAGTCATTTGGTGCCCAATTAACCTTTTGCATAGGACACTTTTAATGTAGAGGACCCCTAGCTATGGCTTTCTACCGCAGGTAACTAATCTTTCCATGGGACATTACCCTTAACCATTGTGTGGTGATTCATGGTTAGATAGCTTCAAGAAGGCGCTGGATGGCTTTTTAGCAAGTGAGGGAATACAGGGTTATGGGAGATAGCTCTCAGTACAAGTGAGGGAATACAGGGGTATGGGAGATAGCTCTCAGTACAAGTGAGGGAATACAGGGGTAGGGGAGATAGCTCTCAGTACAAGTGAGGGAATACAGGGGTAGGGGGGATAGCTCTCAGTACAAGTGAGGGAATACAGGGTTATGGGAGATAGCTCTCAGTACAAGTGAGGGAATACAGGGGTAGGGGAGATAGCTCTCAGTACAAGTGAGGGAATACAGGGGTAGGGGGGATAGCTCTCAGTACAAGTGAGGGAATACAGGGTTATGGGAGATAGCTCTTAGTACAAGTGAGGGAATACAGGGGTAGGGGAGATAGCTCTCAGTACAAGTGAGGGAATACAGGGGTAGGGGAGATAGCTCTCAGTACAAGTGAGGGAATACAGGGTTATGGGAGATAGCTCTCAGTACAAGTGAGGGAATACAGGGGTAGGGGAGATAGCTCTCAGTACAAGTGAGGGAATACAGGGGTAGGGGAGATAGCTCTCAGTACAAGTGAGGGAATACAGGGGTAGGGGAGATAGCTCTCAGTACAAGTGAGGGAATACAGGGGTAGGGGAGATAGCTCTCAGTACAAGTGAGGGAATACAGGGGTAGGGGAGATAGCTCTCAGTACAAGTGAGGGAATACAGGGGTAGGGGAGATAGCTCTCAGTACAAGTGAGGGAATACAGGGGTAGGGGAGATAGCTCTCAGTACAAGTGAGGGAATACAGGGGTAGGGGAGATAGCTCTCAGTACAAGTGAGGGAATACAGGGGTATGGGAGATAGCTCTCAGTACAAGTGAGGGAATACAGGGGTAGGGGAGATAGCTCTCAGTACAAGTGAGGGAATACAGGGGTAGGGGAGATAGCTCTCAGTACAAGTGAGGGAATACAGGGGTAGGGGAGATAGCTCTCAGTACAAGTGAGGGAATACAGGGGTAGGGGAGATAGCTCTCAGTACAAGTGAGGGAATACAGGGGTAGGGGGGATAGCTCTCAGTACAAGTGAGGGAATACAGGGGTAGGGGAGATAGCTCTCAGTACAAGTGAGGGAATACAGGGTTATGGGAGATAGCTCTCAGTACAAGTGAGGGAATACAGGGATATGGGGGATAGCTCTCAGTACAAGTGAGGGAATAGAGGGGTAGGGGAGATAGCTCTCAGTACAAGTGAGGGAATACAGGGGTAGGGGGGATAGCTCTCAGTACAAGTGAGGGAATACAGGGGTAGGGGGGATAGCTCTCAGTACAAGTGAGGGAATACAGGGGTAGGGGGGATAGCTCTCAGTACAAGTGAGGGAATACAGGGGTAGGGGGGGATAGCTCTCAGTACAAGTGAGGGAATACAGGGATAGGGGAGATAGCTCTCAGTACAAGTGAGGGAATACAGGGGTAGGGGAGATAGCTCTCAGTACAAGTGAGGGAATACAGGGATATGGGGGATAGCTCTCAGTACAAGTGAGGGAATAGAGGGGTAGGGGAGATAGCTCTCAGTACAAGTGAGGGAATACAGGGGTAGGGGGGATAGATCTCAGTACAAGTGAGGGAATACAGGGGTAGGGGAGATAGCTCTCAGTACAAGTGAGGGAATACAGGGGTATGGGACATAGCTCTCAGTACAAGTGAGGGAATACAGGGGTAGGGGGGGATAGCTCTCAGTACAAGTGAGGGAATACAGGGGTAGGGGGGATAGCTCTCAGTACAAGTGAGGGAATACAGGGGTAGGGGGGGATAGCTCTCAGTACAAGTGAGGGAATACAGGGGTAGGGGGATAGCTCTCAGTACAAGTGAGGGAATACAGGGGTAGGGGAGATAGCTCTCAGTACAAGTGAGGGAATACAGGGGTAGGGGGATAGCTCTCAGTACAAGTGAGGGAATACAGGGGTATGGGAGATAGCTCTCAGTACAAGTGAGGGAATACAGGAGTATGGGGGATAGCTCTCAGTACAAGTGAGGGAATACAGGGGTAGGGGGGATAGCTCTCAGTACAAGTGAGGAAATACAGGGGTAGGGGAGATAGCTCTCAGTACAAGTGAGGGAATACAGGGGTAGGGGGGATAGCTCTCAGTACAAGTGAGGGAATACAGGGGTAGGGGAGATAGCTCTCAGTACAAGTGAGGGAATACAGGGGTAGGGGAGATAGCTCTCAGTACAAGTGAGGGAATACAGGGGTAGGGGAGATAGCTCTCAGTACAAGTGAGGGAATACAGGGGTAGGGGAGATAGCTCTCAGTACAAGTGAGGGAATACAGGGGTAGGGGAGATAGCTCTCAGTACAAGTGAGGGAATACAGGGGTAGGGGAGATAGCTCTCAGTACAAGTGAGGGAATACAGGGGTAGGGGGGATAGCTCTCAGTACAAGTGAGGGAATACAGGGGTAGGGGAGATAGCTCTCAGTACAAGTGAGGGAATACAGGGGTAGGGGGGGATAGCTCTCAGTACAAGTGAGGGAATACAGGGGTAGGGGAGATAGCTCTCAGTACAAGTGAGGGAATACAGGGGTAGGGGAGATAGCTCTCAGTACAAGTGAGGGAATACAGGGGTAGGGGGGATAGCTCTCAGTACAAGTGAGGGAATACAGGGGTAGGGGAGATAGCTCTCAGTACAAGTGAGGGAATACAGGGGTAGGGGAGATAGCTCTCAGTACAAGTGAGGGAATACAGGGGTAGGGGAGATAGCTCTCATTACAAGTGAGGGAATACAGGGGTAGGGGGGGATAGCTCTCAGTACAAGTGAGGGAATACAGGGGTAGGGGAGATAGCTCTTAGTACAAGTGAGGGAATACAGGGGTAGGGGAGATAGCTCTCAGTACAAGTGAGGGAATACAGGGGTAGGGGAGATAGCTCTCAGTACAAGTGAGGGAATACAGGGGTAGGGGAGATAGCTCTCAGTACAAGTGAGGGAATACAGGGTTATGGGAGATAGCTCTCAGTACAAGTGAGGGAATACAGGGGTAGGGGGGATAGCTCTCAGTACAAGTGAGGGAATACAGGGTTATGGGAGATAGCTCTCAGTACAAGTGAGGGAATACAGGGGTAGGGGAGATAGCTCTCAGTACAAGTGAGGGAATACAGGGGTAGGGGGGATAGCTCTCAGTACAAGTGAGGGAATACAGGGGTAGGGGAGATAGCTCTCAGTACAAGTGAGGGAATACAGGGGTAGGGGAGATAGCTCTCAGTACAAGTGAGGGAATACAGGGGTAGGGGAGATAGCTCTCAGTACAAGTGAGGGAATACAGGGGTATGGGAGATAGCTCTCAGTACAAGTGAGGGAATACAGGGGTAGGGGGATAGCTCTCAGTACAAGTGAGGGAATACAGGGTTATGGGAGATAGCTCTCAGTACAAGTGAGGGAATACAGGGGTAGGGGAGATAGCTCTCAGTACAAGTGAGGGAATACAGGGTTATGGGAGATAGCTCTCAGTACAAGTGAGGGAATACAGGGGTAGGGGAGATAGCTCTCAGTACAAGTGAGGGAATACAGGGGTAGGGGAGATAGCTCTCAGTACAAGTGAGGGAATACAGGGGTAGGGGAGATAGCTCTCAGTACAAGTGAGGGAATACAGGGGTAGGGGGGATAGCTCTCAGTACAAGTGAGGGAATACAGGGGTAGGGGGGATAGCTCTCAGTACAAGTGAGGGAATACAGGGGTAGGGGAGATAGCTCTCAGTACAAGTGAGGGAATACAGGGGTAGGGGAGATAGCTCTCAGTACAAGTGAGGGAATACAGGGGTATGGGAGATAGCTCTCAGTACAAGTGAGGGAATACAGGGGTAGGGGAGATAGCTCTCAGTACAAGTGAGGGAATACAGGGGTAGGGGGGATAGCTCTCAGTACAAGTGAGGGAATACAGGGGTAGGGGAGATAGCTCTCAGTACAAGTGAGGGAATACAGGGGTAGGGGAGATAGCTCTCAGTACAAGTGAGGGAATACAGGGGTAGGGGAGATAGCTCTCAGTACAAGTGAGGGAATACAGGGGTATGGGAGATAGCTCTCAGTACAAGTGAGGGAATACAGGGGTAGGGGAGATAGCTCTCAGTACAAGTGAGGGAATACAGGGGTAGGGGAGATAGCTCTCAGTACAAGTGAGGGAATACAGGGGTAGGGGAGATAGCTCTCAGTACAAGTGAGGGAATACAGGGGTAGGGGGGATAGCTCTCAGTACAAGTGAGGGAATACAGGGGTAGGGGGGATAGCTCTCAGTACAAGTGAGGGAATACAGGGGTATGGGGGATAGCTCTCAGTACAAGTGAGGGAATACAGGGGTAGGGGAGATAGCTCTCAGTACAAGTGAGGGAATACAGGGGTATGGGGAGATAGCTCTCAGTACAAGTGAGGGGATACAGGGGTAGGGGGATAGCTCTCAGTACAAGTGAGGGGATACAGGGGTAGGGGGGATAGCTCTCAGTACAAGTGAGGGAATACAGGGGTATGGGGGATAGCTCTCAGTACAAGTGAGGGAATACAGGGGTAGGGGAGATAGCTCTCAGTACAAGTGAGGGAATACAGGGGTATGGGGAGATAGCTCTCAGTACAAGTGAGGGAATACAGGGGTATGGGGAGATAGCTCTCAGTACAAGTGAGGGAATACAGGGGTATGGGGAGATAGCTCTCAGTACAAGTGAGGGAATACAGGGGTAGGGGAGATAGCTCTCAGTACAAGTGAGGGAATACAGGGGTAGGGGGGATAGCTCTCAGTACAAGTGAGGGAATACAGGGGTAGGGGAGATAGCTCTCAGTACAAGTGAGGGAATACAGGGGTATGGGAGATAGCTCTTAGTACAAGTTGATCCAGGGACTGGGCCGATTGCCATCTTGGAGTCAGGAAGGAAATTTTTCCCCTCTGGGGCAAATTAGAGAGGCTTCAGATGGGGTTTTTGCCTTCCTCTGGATCAACTAGCAGTTAGGCAGGTTATATATAGGCATTATGGTTGAACGTGATGGGCAAATGATGTCTTTTTTCAACCTAACTTACTATGTTACTATGTATCCTTTGACTGGCTACAGGGTTGGACTGGGCCAGAGGGACACCGGGAGAAAACCTGGTGGTCCCCGCCAAGCCAGGCCTTCACCCCTGACTGCGCAGCCCCTTGAAAAATTTGGACTAAACGGGCAAACATTATGCATTGCGCTTGCTCTCTAGGGGGGCGAGGGTACTTATACGTCGGCGGGGGGCCCTGGAAGTTGTAAGGGGGCCCTTCAAGTTGCAGCCCCGATGGGCATCAGCTGCCCAGTCTGACGCTGATTGGCTAAAAGTTGCTACAGGTAACCTTGTAGTTCCAGCCTGCAGCCATCTAATTAATTTTACATGTACTGTAAAGACGACTGAATCCATTCTTACAGAGAATATCCACCACCCTGCAGGATAGTCTCCAGTTTTCCTTGTCTTTATACTTTCATTTGCCTGCCATTATAATGTTATATTATGAGGGCTACCACCATCAATAATCCTCTTTAAAGGAAAACTATACCCCCAGAATGAATATTTAACCAACAGATAATTTATATTATGTTAAGTGGCCAATTAAAGAATCTCCCCAAACTGGAATATATATATCAGTAAATATTGCCCTTTTACATCCTTTCCCTTGAGCCGCCATTTAGTGATGGGCTGTGTGTTCCCTCAGAGATCAACTGACAGGAAGTGATGCAGCTCTAACTGTAACAGGAAGTAGTGTGGGAGTAAAAGGCAGAACTCTGCCCATTCATTGGCTGATGGAGCCTAGCATGTATGTGTGCCTTGGCTTGTTTGTGTGCACTGTGACTCCTATGATCCCAGGGGGGCGGCCATTAATTCATAAAATGGCAGTTCTCTATTTAGGATTACCCAATGGCACATACTACTAAAAAAGTATATTTATATGAAAATGGTTTATTTAGATGAAGCAGGGTTTTACTTATGGAATATATTTTTATAAAGACCTACGTTGTTTGGGGGTATAGTTTTCCTTTAAATGGGCTATTCTATATAGTCACCTGTGTCATCCCAGTAGGCATTAGCACTCCCTAATGATCCCATAGCTAACGTTAAACACCAGAGCACCTAGATGAGGGTCCCTCTGCATGTAGTCAAAGCCTTAAATATCATTATGAAACCTGCGAGTCCCCTGGGATTCTAATGAGAATGTTTGACTTTCCCTGGGATTCTAATGAGCTTCTTTCCCTGCCTCGTCCCCAGGTTCTTATAAAGCCAAACATTTTCATTCAGATGACTTTGTCCCACTGTGCTGAGCCTTAACAGAACATTCTACAGTAGCGCAAAAAAAAAAAAAAAAAGAAACAGGACCAATTTTAGCAACGGCACTACAAATTGCTGTAATTTAATGCAGACTAAGCTAACGTTTAAATTCCTTCTCAACCCACAGGCATGTTGCTTACATCTTAAAAAGTCTAAAGAGCAAAATATTTATTATTGGTTCTCACAGACCTCGCTACTGCAAACAAGGCATTTGACTGCCTTTAGGGGAATTATACAGATTTCTGCATACTGATACAGCCGTTTGGATGCTAAGCATTAGATTGGACGGGATTGCAGTATATACATGTACATAATTACAGTGCGTGTATATGGAACTGCTACTTAGTTCTGTCCGTGTCCGGCGTAGCGCTGCCATAAATCTAGTTGGGAATGTAAAGACTTTCCTCCAAAGTCAGAAGCCATTTTAAATGTGCGCAGACAGATGGGTAAGTCTAAAAATCTGTATATACTGATGGAGCTGTATGAATATTATTAAATATAAATGGAGTACTGGCTATCCCAAATTCATATAGACCATCCAGCTGGGTCCCTCTAGTGCAAAAATCTGTATTAACATAAATGACCTAGGAATTTGGGTGTGAATACAGGTATCAGACCCCTTATCCAGAAACCCATTATCCAGAAAGTTCCGAATTACGGAAAGGCCATCTCCCATAGACTCCATTTTAATCAAATAATTCACATTTTTTAAAATGAATTTCTTTTTCTCTGTAATAATAAAACAGTACAGGTATGGGATCCCAACTAAGATATAATTACCCCTTATTGGGGGCAGAACAGCCCTATTGGGTTTATTTCATGGTTAAATGATTCCCTTTTCTCTGTAATAATAAAACAGTACCTGTACTTGATCCCAACTAAGATATAATTACCCCTTATTGGGGGCAGAACAGCCCTATTGGGTTTATTTCATGGTTAAATGATTCCCTTTTCTCTGTAATAATAAAACAGTACCTGTGCTTGATCCCAACTAAGATATAATTACCCCTTATTGGGGGCAGAACAGCCCTATTGGGTTTATTTAATGGTTAAATGATTCCCTTTTCTCTGTAATAATAAAACAGTACCTGTGCTTGATCCCAACTAAGATATAATTATCCCTTATTGGGGCAGAACAGCCCTATTGGGTTTATTTCATGGTTAAATGATTCCCTTTTCTCTGTAATAATAAAACAGTACCTGTACTTGATCCCAACTAAGATATAATTACCCCTTATTGGGGGCAGAACAGCCCTATTGGGGTTATTTAATGGTTAAATGATTCCCTTTTCTCTGTAATAATAAAACAGTACCTGTACTTGATCCCAACTAAGATATAATTACCCCTTATTGGGGGCAGAACAGCCCTATTGGGTTTATTTAATGGTTAAATGATTCCCTTTTCTCTGTAATAATAAAACAGTACCTGTACTTGATCCCAACTAAGATATAATTACCCCTTATTGGGGGCAGAACAGCCCTATTGGGTTTATTTCATGGTTAAATGATTTCCTTTTCTCTGTAATAATAAAACAGTACCTGTACTTGATCCCAACTAAGATACAAATAATCCTTATTGGAGGCAAAACAATCATATTGGGTTTAATTAATGGTTTATTGATTATTTTAGTAGACTTAAGGTAGGAGATCTAAATTACGGAAAGACCCCTTATTCGCAATACCCTCGGTCCCGAGCATTCTGGATAACGGGTCCTATACCTGTATAATGATGGAGCTGTATGGATAAGGAATATTAATAAATACAGATGGAGTACTGGCTTATCCCAAATTCATATAGACCATCCAGCTGGGTCCCTCCTAAAAATCTGTATTAACATAAATGACCTATGAATCTGGGTGTGAATACAAATAAACACAGATGGAGAGCCTGCTAGGAAATCTGTTAAGCAAGAAACTCCCATATGTAATAAAAGGCACTACATTTGCCCTGGAGCAGTAACCCATAGCAACCAATAATATGTTTGCTTTTAAACAGGTGACCAGTAAATGTTTCCAGCTGATTGGTTACTATGGGTTACTGCTTCTGGGCAAACTTAGTGCCTTTTATTACATAACCCTCAATAGGTCTTAAATGTGTTTAGGCAATCCAGCTAGGTCCTGGCAGTTTAAACATCTGTATCTATTATAAGGATGGAGCTGTATTGATACAAATGTGAAAACTACTAAATAAAGATGGAGCAGCAGCTATTCTTTATGATTTTTCAGATATTTTAAAGGGCAACTCCACCCAAACACAACTTATGGGATATCCGGAGATATAATTTGGTATAGCCTACTTTCTATCTGCATCTATTGGTATTCACACCTATAAGCTTACTAACATTTGCACAGCTAAGCAATTGCATATATATCAAGACTGTCCCAAGTCCCAGGGCTTAGCAGAAAGGGGGTGGGGTTTCGGTAATTCAGGGTGTGGCCACAAACCTGGAATACTGGAAGAAGTGCTTCAGTACAATTTAAATGGGTTTCAGTGGCTGATAATGTGGGGAGAAGTCCGGTATCCCCAGAGGGCTGACATTTGCTTAGCAAGGAGTGTACATTATAGATGCCTGAGTCCTTACACTGTGTAAGCCATGTCTGGGTATTATGTGTGCGGTATAATCAATACCTGGATAATGAAACCATTGAACATGTGCTTGGTATTGCTTAAACAGGCTCGGGACTGGCTGGAAAACTTTCCTAATAGTCGGAAAAAAAAATGACAAATTGGATTAACCTGCTGGGATTCCTTCTGGATTTCCCAATTTCATCAAAAATAAATCTGCCCCTTTGTGTTTTACTGGAAATGCTATAACTTTTCATTTCATGTGTGTTTAAAGATCCTATCAATTCCCTAAAAAAAAAAAAGGGGGGAGGAGCATTCTGTTGAGTGACACTTTTTCCTTCCTATACAAAGGGCAGGTGAGTGCAGCCAATCCCGAAGAACAAATAAACCCGTAGGTTTCTTCGGATAATCTGATCGCATTTGGCTTTAATATCTCACTCCCAATAACAGCGATGGGCGAGTCCGTTGTGGCTCGTTAAATCTGCATTTTATTGGAGCAATTATCTTTGCTCGGCGCTTGCCTTGTTATTCAGTGTGAAGCTAAGTTGTGTGTGTATAATGCTCCCCCCTCCGCCCTCATCCCTGGTGGATGTATTTTTATCACCTCTATTTTAACTTCTAACAAGTTTTGTGGCCTCTCTCCCCGTAAAACCAGCGTGGTGTTTGCTTGATACTACTGATTGCATTTATAGGCGGATTGGCCCGGGCCCAAATGGCAGCCGCGTCAATAAGATACATTTCCTCTTTGCTAATTCAGTTTATTATTCTATTGCTTACAGCATCCTATCTCATGGAAAGGGAGGGGGCATTTGTAATTTAGGCAGGGTTAGAGCCATAATAATAGAGGAGGACCAGGACAATGCAGAAGAACCTTGGGCTCCAAATGTGAGCAGCCCAATGACACCCTTTATTCAGGGTTGGACTGGCCCTTTGGGCTACCAGGAATAAACATGGTTGTCCCCTGTTGGGCCCTGACACCTGCCCACACCCCGCTCTGCCCAGAGCCACTCCTGCTCTGCTGCTTACTTGCTGTGAAAAAATAAAGATGGCCGTGCATTCCAAAGTAAGTAAGCAGCACAAGAGTGGGAGCAGCGGCTGGCCCTTGAGTTGGGTACCCGGTGGGCCCTGGGTACACCAGTCTTACTCCTTATATATATATACTTATTTTTTAATTTTAATTTTTTTTTAACATGAGCCAGGTCTGTTTAGACCAGCGATCCCAACCAGTGACTCAGGGGCAACATGTTGCTCACAGCCCCTTGATGTTGCTCCCAGTGGCCTCAAAGTAGGTGCCATTTTTACATTTCTGGCTTGGAGGCAAGTTTTGGAAGCCCAGAGACACAGTTTTACTCCAAGCAGAGCCTCCTGCAGGCCAGCAGTCCCCATGGGGCTACCAAATAGCCAATCACAGCCCTTATTTGGCTTCCCCAAAGAAATTTTGTCATGCTTGTGTGGCTCACCAACACTTTTTACATCTGTGTGTGGCTCACAATTAAAAAAAAAGTTGGCCAGTAACACAAAACCACACCCCTGATCAAACTCAAGCCCTGCCCACTTTCCATTAAGTCCCACCCCTCTGGTAGGTTCTTTGTTCAGGAATTTTCCGACAGAAGGATAAAAGGATGCAAGTTCCTTCTTTGTGCAGTCGTTTATTTTGGTCATAATGTACAAAGTCACAGCATAGTATGGGAATAACCTCTAAGAGGTATCCTTATATTTGTCATATTTGTCAAAGACTGGCATTTATAGCCTAAACCTTCTTGGCCAATCCAATGCAAGACACCCTGATAAGGGTGCTCGCAGCACCCAACAGCAGAGTCAATGAAAATTGTGTTAATATAACAGCTGTAGAACTACCACAACCTGCACGCTGTACACAAAGTACTATTCAGCATTCTCTTTTGTGACCTGCACACACAAACACATCCTTCTGTCTCCCAACTTTGCGTAGGAGAGTCCCGTAATTATATACTATAAAGGGTAAGTACTCCCACAAACAAACCATCATGCAAATAAAGGCATTTCTCACCGAGCATCCTTTCAGTCTTTCCTACATTATCATCCCAAGTGGAAGAACTCATTGATCTTTCTAATGTCCCATTTGGGATGAACATGCGGAATTAGGCTGTAAGTCAGTGACAAAAACTGATACAAAAGATACAATCTACCCGGTGTACCTTCATTTGTTTTGTATAAATATTTATTTTATATAAATATTACAGGCTGGCAGTATCTTTATTTTTTGCATTTTCTTTGTTCCCCCCGCCCCCCAGCTTCTAGTCTCTGGTTGGCTGGTCCCAGCCTTCATCATCATTGTCATCATCATTTATTTATATAGCGCCAGCAAATGACGCAGCGCTTTACAATAAATTTAACAAACAAGTATCTATACATTCTGACCTACCTATACACTCACAGAGATAAGTGGGAGTGTGCCCAGCCTAGTGGAATATGACATAAATGCCCAAGATTTGTAATATCCTGTACAATTCAGTGACGACAGACCCCAGACTTTGCTATTTAGCCTGTATAGAGAGATACCATACAACTATGGGGCACAATTATTCCCTTGTAGCAAGCAGACTTGAGCAGGAACAGCCCCCTCAATTTGCTCATAGTCTGTGCAACTAAATACCATAAAATCTATGGCAGCATGCATTATGCATTCATCTGTACTAGCACAGTTCAGCAGGAGCATTTAAGTGTATATTGGGCCTTTAAATTTTCTGTTTGATTTATCGCTGGCAGGAGCTCACGGAACTAAAAGTCATAAATCCTTCAAAAACTTTTAATGTGGTAGAAATTAAGGTTACTCTGGGAGAGCTCTTGGAAATAAGAAAGTGCTGCAATGTTTATTGATCTTGCAGAGGTCTCTGATGCATTTGACCACAGTATAACTGTAAATCTCCTCTCCATCATGCTCTGCAGATTGCTGGCTATAGATTAAGGAACATTATTCTGATATATGGCTTCTCTCTGGGTCGCAGTATGGGACAGGGTTAACGCCCTTACATATATGATGTTATGGAATGTTGCTTTTGGCGTGGTCCTCTTACAGGGAAATCACTCAGTAATAATGTAGGACCCTCCGCGGGTCCCCCACATAATGCTGCAGAAGGGAGATGTGACCCTGGCTGCTCCAGCGTGATTCCATTGTAATGGGTTTATGGGGTACAGTATTTATTCATGGGCTCAATGTTTATATTATGAATTGGGAGCCCAGTATGTGTGTATAAATGTATGGTATTACTGTTGGTGTAGTACAGGTATAGGGCCCATTATCCAGAATGCTCAGGACCAAGGGTATTCCGGATAAGGGGTCTTTCCATAATATGGATCTCCATACCTTAAGTCTACTAAAAAATCAATAAAACATAAATTAAACCGAATAGGATTGTTCTGCCCCCAATAAGGGGTAATTCTGTCTTAGTTGGGATCAAGTACAGGTACTGTTTTATTATTACAGAGAAAAGGGAATCATTTAACCATGAAATAAACCCAATAGGGCTGTTCTGCCCCCAATAAGGGGTAATTATATCTTAGTTGGGATCAAGTACAGGTACTGTTTTATTATTACAGAGAAAAGGGAATCATTTAACCATTAAATAAACCCAATAGGGCTGTTCTGCCCCCAATAAGGGGTAATTATATCTTAGTTGGGATCAAGTACAGGTACTGTTTTATTATTACAGAGAAAAGGGAATCATTTAACCATGAAATAAACCCAATAGGGCTGTTCTGCCCCCAATAAGGGGTAATTATATCTTAGTTGGGATCAAGTACAGGTACTGTTTTATTATTACAGTGAAAAGGGAATCATTTAACCATGAAATAAACCCAATAGGGCTGTTCTGCCCCCAATAAGGGGTAATTATATCTTAGTTGGGATCAAGTACAGGTACTGTTTTATTATTACAGAGAAAAGGGAATCATTTAACCATGAAATAAACCCAATAGGGCTGTTCTGCCCCCAATAAGGGGTAATTATATCTTAGTTGGGATCCAGTACAGTAAGAAAAAATATCAGAAAGAAAAAAAATTTGCCGCAAAAAAACCCATCAATTGAGTGAGAAAAAACGTCTATTGACTTGCTTTTCTGCAAATTTTTTGCCATTTTGCGAATTTTTCAGCAGTTCCGGGAATTGTTCGGGAAACGGGACAAATTCGTTTATCACTACTATTGATGAGTTTAAGGTTTATTTATTCATAGTTTTTTTTGTCATGAATTTGGAATCAAGCCCTAGTTATTCAATTTCAACACTGTAAATGACTAGAAATCTAAGTCATAAAGCATGACTGAGCTGCTGTTTTCTGAGAGAAAGTAAGGATACTGAATTCACTTTTAGTATGATGAAGACATTGATATTCTGAGACAATTTGCAGTTGGTCTTCATTTTTTATTTTTTTCAGTTATAAAGTGTTTAATTCAGCAGTTTGGTATTTTAGCAGCTTTCTGGTTGCCAGGGTCTTATCTACCCTAGCAACCAGGAAGTGGGTTTAATGAGAGACTGGAATATGAATAGGCCTGAATAGGAAGATAAGTAGTAAAAAAGTAACAGCAATAAAATTGTAGCTTACTGAGTACAGGTATAGGACCCATTATCCAGAATGCTCAGGACCAAGGGTATTCCGGATAAGGGGTTTTTCCGTAATTTGGATCGCAGTACCTTAAGTCTACTAACAAATCAATAAAACATTAATTAAACCCAATAGGATTGTTTTGCATCCAATAAGGATTAATTATATCTTAGTTGGGATCAAGTACAGGTACTGTTTTATTATTACAGAGAAAAGGGAATCATTTAACCATTAAATAAACCCAATAGGGCTGTTCTGCCCCCAATAAGGGGTAATTATATCTTAGTTGGGATCAAGTACAGGTACTGTTTTATTATTACAGAGAAAAGGGAATCATTTAACCATGAAATAAACCCAATAGGACTGTTCTGCCCCCAATAAGGGGTAATTATATCTTAGTTGGGATCAAGTACAGGTACTGTTTTATTATTACAGAGAAAAGGGAATCATTTAACCATGAAATAAACCCAATAGGACTGTTCTGCCCCCAATAAGGGGTAATTATATCTTAGTTGGGATCAAGTACAGGTACTGTTTTATTATTACAGAGAAAAGGGAATCATTTAACCATGAAATAAACCCAATAGGGCTGTTCTGCCCCCAATAAGGGGTAATTATATCTTAGTTGGGATCAAATACAGGTACTGTTTTATTATTACAGAGAAAAGGGAATCATTTAACCATGAAATAAACCCAATAGGGCTGTTCTGCCCCCAATAAGGGGTAATTATATCTTAGTTGGGATCAAATACAGGTACTGTTTTATTATTACAGAGAAAAGGGAATCATTTAACCATTAAATAAACCCAATAGGACTGTTCTGCCCCCAATAAGGGGTAATTATATCTTAGTTGGGATCAAATACAGGTACTGTTTTATTATTACAGAGAAAAGGGAATCATTTAACCATTAAATAAACCCAATAGGGCTGTTCTGCCCCCAATAAGGGGTAATTATATCTTAGTTGGGATCAAGTACAGGTACTGTTTTATTATTACAGAGAAAAGGGAATCATTTAACCATTAAATAAACCCAATAGGGCTGTTCTGCCCCCAATAAGGGGTAATTATATCTTAGTTGGATTCAATTACAAGGTTCTGTTTTATTTCTACATAGAAAAAGGAAATCAGTTTTAAAATTCTGAATTATTTGATTAAAATGGAGTCTATGGGAGACGGGCATTCCGTAATTCGGAGCTTTCTGGATAACGGGTTTCCGGATAAGGGGTCCGATACCTGTAATAGTTTTTTCAGCTGCCGGTTTAGCTGCTGAATCGGTCTAAGGGACCCATATCGGCAGCTGCAATTGGCCCGTGTATGGCCACCTTAACCCCGCCCTTCTGTACCTTCAGAGAGGGTTTTGACTGAACGTCGCAAGAGCCTGAGAGAGCTATCATGCCCCACCTCTGCCTGCCACTTGGGGGGCACAGTCAATAAATGGACTTGCCTGGGGCACCATTGTTATTACACCCACCACTGCTTATTATTCTGACATGAAAATTAGAAAGTGCCAGCAGATGCCCCGAGGCACGAGGTGCAGAGAACAGACCTGTCCATATTGCCATGTTTGTGCCTGACATTAATTAAGGCCCCTTTATATGTTGTTTAATACATACATGGAGGCTTGGTGGTAGTTTAATCTTCAACTTTTCATGTGTATTATTGTTAGCTGTGTGTGTTATTGTACAGCTGCCGCACTCAGTACCTCTCAGAAGTGACACTTCAGATACCACTACATTTCCCTCTCATGGTTGCCTTGACCTTGGTGTATTGTCATTGTCAGTCATTATGCACCCAGGACATTAGCCCCCCGTACAGCTTGACAGCCCTGTTATGACTGAATGGTTTCACGGCAAGAAGGCAAAGGCATTCTAATTACTTTATGACACTACAGAGGTATAGTATATAGACAGCACCGCTTTGTACATTGCCAACGCTCTTCAAGGGGCTTTTACAACCAGGAGGCCATTTTTCATTATCCGTGAGCATCAGCGTCATATATCTTTAATTTTCCAATTCCGTGGCTATTCTGAGAGACTTTGGCCCATGGATATATATTTTTTGAAACAATGAGTAATAGAATTTAATGATAAAGAAAACTATTGACCTATCTCGCTTGCTTGTATAAATCTATATTTCACTCTCATGTTCTTGGTCTGCTGGTTTTCCTAAGAGCTTTAACTATCCTTATAGAGAATATGTGCCATGAATTTTTGATTCCAATGCTTTGTTCTACCTAACTCATAAATATATTTAATTTGAAAGCACGAGGCATTCTGTGTAGCAAACACTGTGTAAAATGGACAGTAGAAACATTTATGGAAGTAGAGGAACGTAGTTTGATTGGCTTTTTTTTACAGCCAAGCAAATATTCTACCGTGTTCGATGCAGTTTGGCCGTGACCTGACCATGGGTTTTGAGGATCATAAAAATTGTTTTTTGATTGTCTGACCATACACAGACACATTTCAGATGCCGATTTGGGTCCTTCACATTAATTCAGTAGTTTACCTACCCATGAATGGGTACCCCCGACGGGCCTACCCGACTGATATGTGGCCTAAAATTGGCCAGATCTTGATTGGGCAGGCTTGATTTTCCCATCCCATCGACTTATTGATGTGGCCAACAGTGCCTATGCTCGCTGTTTTAGGATCCTTGTCCCAAGGGCCAAACAGTCAAATTAGCCCGATATTGGGTGGGCATATCGGGAGAAGATCTGCTTGTTTGGTGACCTCGCCAAATTAGCAGATTGCAACATGTATGGCTACCTTAAGCCACCACTGACCTCTCAATATCTTTCAATATCTATCTCCTACTCTTCCCACCTAGTCTACAGCCTTTACTCTGTGCTTATTTCGGAGCAGTTGCCCCCTAAAGACAACTCAGACTGCCTTAACCAGCCAACATGGCCTTTACTACTGAAGTAAACTCTGTCTGGAGTGCACTGGGAAATGTCAATCACAAGAGAAATTATACTAAACATTTCTCATTTTCCAGACATTTTCCGATGGGCCACCCAACTGATATCTGTCCTAATATTGGGCAGATCTTGATTGGGCAGGTTTTATTTTCCCATCCCATCGGCTCGTTGATGTGGTCCAACAGCACTTGGGCTTGCTGTTTTAGGATTGTTGATCCAAGGGCCAAATAATCAAATTAGCCCAGTATTGGGTGGGCATATCGGGAGAAGATCTGCTTGTTTGGTGACCAAACTAGCAGTCCACAACGTGTATGGCAATTTTAAGCCACTGTTAACTTCTTGTTTTCAATATCTATCTCCTTCTCCTCCCACCTAGTCTACAGCCTTCACTATGTGCTTATTTCTAAGCAGTTGCCCCCTAAAGACAACTCATACCGCCTTAACCAGCCAACATGACCTCCATTGCCGAAGAAAGCTCCGTCTGGAGTGCAATGGGAACTGTCGTTCACAGCAGAAATTGTAATGAACATTTCACATTTTCCAGACATCGGTTAACGTCTCAAGCATTGGAACTAGTCATTTAACTAAAGTGCACACTTCGACTTTTATTTAATAGCAGAACTTTGTCAGAAAGTTGAAATTCTGTGCTACAGAAAAATGGAACAGGGAAAGTTTTATAATTGACTGATCCTGCCTGTACTGGTCTTTGGCATAATTTCTATATTTGCCCGTGTTATTCTTCATTTCGAAGGAAGATGTCGGGGATGGTTGTACAGCTTTATATGGAGATGCGACACCTGAATATCACGGGTCCCTTTTATGGAGTTTTCATAGACGTTACACTTGGCAGATGTTATTGGTTGGGAAGATATCACTGGTTATCTGCTTAAAGAAATTGTTGCTTCTATTTTACAACTCACACATAGGTGTGTATGGGATCAACAGGTCTCCTTCCTTAAGCCAGTTTGAGATTAGGTTCTGCTTTTATGAGTAAATATAAAAATAGGAGTTTTCAAATGTTTGGCCAGTTTGGATGCTGGATGCTTTTTCTTACACAGTCATATTTAGAGAAATAACAGAAGCAAATTTCTAGGTCTAGTACCCAATGGCAATGGTACCCAATGGCCCAATGGTACCTGATGGTTAATTGCTGTGGGTTAGTAGACCTTGAGCAAACTTATCTCTTTTTAATACAGACTACATTGGGGTAAGGATTTTCTAAGACCCCTACTTAGCTTATAACAAGGTTAAAGACAATATAATGGTCATTCAGTTATACCTCCAAGAATATTGAGGGCAGAAGACACATGTTCACCTTAATCCCAGAGTACTGCCCCTCAGGCTGGACATTCTGTCTTATAGACAAATAAGCTTTCTCCACATGCTCTACATATTCAGGATTCCCTGTCATTGCTTCCATAGTGGCCAGCAGTTTTTGGATTAAGGATATGATGTGCTATGACAAAGAGTAACATTCCCAATTTTCTCAAGACATTTCTATCTACCCCCATGTATGAACATCTCCAACTTCATGATCTTGCTTAATTTGATATACTATTGGCATTATTCTTCCCAACCCTGGGACCAAGTGTCCACCATCCCGTTTCTTCAAGGCCCTGTCCCATTGGGGTCTGCTACTTTGGTCTTCTCTTGGGACCATAAGCTTTTAGCACTATAGATAAAGACTAATAAAAGCCAGTGCCCATTTCCTAGGGTATATCTAATAGACTCAAACCCAACCAACTTGATTAGTTAGTTAACTTGCATGAACCTCATTCTATAGGTATTTTCTTTTATTGATGAGACCGTTGTACCTTTTTGTTGTTCACGCAAAGAGATAAACATTTTAGCCCTTTTTTAATAAACACATCTGAAACCTCTCAGGTATACAAGAACAATAAAAGCCAGATGATTGGTATATTTCCTACAGGAAGTAGCTACGACCACTTTCTAAAATGCTTTTAAAGACATTTGGGGATGTATAAATGTAGAATCATGAAACCTTCTCAGTCAATGAACTGAAATAAGAAAGTTCATTAAAGTATTATTGTGGCAGCAGCAAACGAAAGGGAAACATATAAGCACCGTCAGTGTTGTCACATGAATATGCCTTGATTTATAATTGTGCCAATCTTCCTTGTTTAATGTGTTTCTATGGATGAACTATATTCACTCGCAAACCCCCTCCATGAGCAAGTTTGCTGGAAAGCAAGATTTTTTTTGTAGAAATCCAAAGGTTTAAAGGGAAAGTAAATATTATCATCAGTTCTTTGCTATAATGTACACCCGGTGGTCCTCAAAGACCACCAAAGCCTCACATGCTTCTCTCCTGCATGTTCATTCTGAGGCTAAATTGGTATTGTTATATTTAAAAATATGTGTATTTCCATTCTTCAATTCTGGAATTAAAACCACTGCGTGGTTGCTAAGGTAAAAGAGAGACTGTAGCAACAGTTAATTCTAAACTGGAGAGCTGCAGAACCAAATTGTCACGGTCGGCACCCTAAACCAGAACAGATGCCAAGTTCCCTTGTCTCGGCTCGGCTTCACCAGTATTGTGACCGCCTTTGGCTTCGGGAGGAGCCCTCAGCTACTCAGATGCCACCTGGACTTAACGAGGGGGACAAGGCAGGAGTTCTGGCAAGCAAAGGGGCACGACTGTAGATAAAGTCAGTTAGGCCGAAGATCACGGTACAAAATAGGGTTAAACAAGGTCGTCGTCAGGCAGGCTAGGTCGGGGCGGGCAGTAATCGAGGATAGTCAGACAGGCAAGGGTCAAACCGGATAATCAATACAGCAGGATGAGACGAAATCGTAGTCGAAGTACAAGCCGAGGTCAGATATGGATAATCAGAATAGTCAGGAGCAAGCCGGGTCAAAAACACAGGAAGGCAACAAGCAGGATACAGGAACAAAATACACAAGGCTCAGAAAGGCACCAGGAATGAATTCCTATCACGGGCAATCAATCTAATACAAATGGCCCTTTAATATTTTGAATTTCGCGCCTTTGCGCGCTGACGTCATGACGTCAGCGCGCATGCGCCTTTAAGACGCGGAAGTGCGCGCGCGCGCGCACCTAGGAAGGAGCCGGCACAGGGAGCAGACGGCGCGGCGGGCGTCCCCGCCGATGGCAGTGCGGCGGGCGTCCCCGCCGTGCCGGTAAGGCACTTCTCCTTACACAAATGAAGAATATATTTAAGATAACCATTGAAGATTGCAAAAAACGGTCAACTCCAAAATGTCTTAGACCACAATTGGAAAACAATAAATATTACTGTTGTGACTTTTATGATATTCAATTATGAGCTATATATATATACTGTATTTATCTATATATATTAGCTATAGATTTTCCTTTATAAATGGGAAAACCCACCATCCTTGTGTACTGTAATAAAAAATGGCAAGTTTGTACCAGGTGTAATAACTAAGAAGAAGACAAATTTAATACTTAAGACTAGGGGGCTGATTTACTTACCCACGAACGGGTCGAATGGAGTCCGATTGCGTTTTTTTCGTAATGATCGGTACTTTGCGATTTTTTCGTATGTTTTGCGATTTTTTCGGATTCTTTACGAATTTTTCGGATCCAATACGATTTTTGCGTAAAAACGCGAGTTTTCCTATCCATTACGAAAGTTGCGTAAAAAGTTGCGCATTTTGCGTAGCGTTAAAACTTACGCGAAAAGTTGCGCATTTTTCGTAGCGTTAAGTTTTAAGTTTTAAGTTTTAACGCTACGCAAAATGCGCAACTTTTCGCGTAAGTTTTAACGCTATGCAAAATGCGCAACTTTTTACGCAACTTTCGTAATGGATACGAAAAACTTGCGTTTTTACGCAAAAATCGTATTGGATCCGAAACATTCGTACAGAATCCGAAAAAATCGCAAAACATACGAAAAAGTCGCAAAATATTCGTTTTCAAGTCGGAACTTTTCCAATTCGGGTCGGATTCGTGGGTTAGTAAATCAGCCCCTAGGGATGCACCAAACCCGTTTTTTTGGGTTCTCCCGAACCCCAAATCCATGTTAAGGGATTCGACCGAATCCTAACTAGCATATGCTGATTAGGATTTCTAAGGGTGAAATGTCGCTGCGGACGAAAATTTTACACTTCCGTGTTTGCGTGGCGACATTAACCCTTCCAAATCCTAACTAGCATATGATTCTGTTCGGCCAGGACCAGGGATTCGGCCGAATCTAAACCCTGCTGAAAAAGGCCGAATCCTGGCCGAGTACTGAACTGAATTCTGGATTCAGTGCATCCCTACTTAAGACCCCCCTTCATTTGAAAGCTGCAAAGAGTTAAAAGAAGACAATAAAACTATAAAAGATAAATAATGAAGACCAGTTGAAAAGTTGCTTTAACATACTAATAGTGAACCACCCCTTTAAAGGAGAAGGAAAGGCTAGTAAAGAGTTAATCTCAAGCTGCAGGGATACCTTTAGTTCTCTCAATAGTGCCCTTAAGTCTCCCCATATTTCTCCTGTTCAAAAGATCAGAAGCCAAACAGGAAGAAAAAACGCTGAGCTGTGTAAAGAAAGTTCCCATAATGCCTCGCTCCTGCACAGACAGCCAGACCAAGTGTACATGCTCAGTCAGTAAGACTATGGGGCACATTTACTAATCCTCGAATCCGAATCCCGAATGGGAAAAAAATGGATTGGAAACGAAAATTTTGCGATTTTTTTTTTTTTCGTCACCATCACGATTGTTTCGTATTTTTTCGGCGCCGTCGCAACTTTATCGTATTTTGCACGCTTATTTTTTTGCCGCCGAGATTTTTTCGTATTGCGCTATAGTAAACGGCGGAAAAACCAATACGAATTTTTCGCAACGGCAACGAAAAAGTCGCACAAAAAAGGAAACAATCGCGATGGAAAAAACGCAAAAATACCGATCATTACGAAAAAACGCATTCGGACGCTTTCGGACGTTCGTGGATTAGTAAATGTGCCCCTGTGAGTCAGCTTCCTGCTGATTGGCTCAGATCCACATTCCTAAGGGGGGGAGTGAGTTCTTAGCATTCTTGAGGGAGGGGGGAGCAGGAGAGAGCTGTGTGTCTCTGGCACAGGAATTATAGACACAAGAAGTCTTTTCACAGAGGACTCTCTGTGAGTGCTTGTGGCTGTATTTACACAGACCTTTTCTGATAAAGCTTACTTAGTTTTTACCTTTCCTTCTCCTTTAAGCGCGGGCAAACATAGAACTTAATTCACTGTTATAAAAATTCCATTGCGTCAAATCTGGCGCTGAAAGTGTTACATTAAACATGGCAGAACACCATTTAAAACAGTTTCTCCCTGCTCTTCCATTTCCATTTCATTTGTACCTGTGTTCTTCAAAGGTTTCTATTAACGGAATTGGTGCTGTATAAATCCCACTTTATTTGTATGTAAATGGTGTTGCAGAAGCAGATGGTTTCTCTCTAATATTTCCCTATATCCCCCCCCCCCCGATCCGGAACGTATAGAGCGGAGAGAGGGTTCCACGCTGCTCCTGTTTCTCTCCTGCTCTTTGTTGTGGCTCAGCACCTGCGGGGAACGTAATATATTTCTAATATGGACCATGCTAAGCTCTGCATATTTTTCATATTGCCATTTAGCCCACGCGCCCCACGTACAGAAAGGGTTTTCCTATTTACATGCGTGCCAGCGCCGTTAATGCGTTCTTCTATCTCGGCGCAACAATTCAGGTTTGTGATTCATTTTATTCCAAAGAGGAATTTACATACATTTAATATTTTCGCTGATGCTTTAATGGCTCTTTTAAGTCGGCCATACAGTGTTTCAATCTGTTAGTGGCAGATAATGGAGCCAGAGAAGCCACATCAATAAGCAGCGGGATACTGTCCTTCCCTAACAGTTTAATGTCTATTTATGTTTGTAAATCATTTTTCTTTTTTTTTTTTTTTGTATGGAATCAGGAAATCTAGCTGGGCTTGTGTCTGTTTATAAAAGGATGTTTTAATGGATGCTTGAAACTGAACAACGCATTTCGTGTTTTATTCTCCCTGTACTTATAGGTGCTTATGTCACACAGGGGTGACCCATATTTTCTGAAAGTAGAAATAGTAGAAATGGTAGAGTTGGCTTTAGGGTATGGGATCCCTTATCCGGAAACCCGTTATCCAGAAAGCTCCAAATTACGGAAAGCCCGTCTCCCATAGACTTCATTTTAATCAAATAATTCAGAATTTGAAAACTGATTTCCTTTTTCTCTGTAATAATAAAACAGTACCTGTACTTGATCCCAACTAAGATATAATTACCCCTTATTGGGGGCAGAACAGCCCTATTGGGTTTATTTCATGGTTAAATTATTCCCTTTTCTCTGTAATAATAAAACAGTACCTGTACTTGATCCCAACTAAGATATAATTACCCCTTATTGGGGCAGAACAGCCCTATTGGGTTTATTTAATGGTTAAATGATTCCCTTTTCTCTGTAATAATAAAACAGTACCTGTACTTGATCCCAACTAAGATATAATTACCCCTTATTGGGGGCAGAACAGCCCTATTGGGTTTATTTCATGGTTAAATGATTCCCTTTTCTCTGTAATAATAAAACAGTACCTGTACTTGATCCCAACTAAGATATAATTACCCCTTATTGGGGGCAGAACAGCCCTATTGGGTTTATTTAATGGTTAAATGATTCCCTTTTCTCTGTAATAATAAAACAGTACCTGTACTTGATCCCAACTAAGATATAATTACCCCTTATTGGGGGCAGAACAGCCCTATTGGGTTTATTTCATGGTTAAATTATTCCCTTTTCTCTGTAATAATAAAACAGTACCTGTACTTGATCCCAACTAAGATATAATTACCCCTTATTGGGGCAGAACAGCCCTATTGGGTTTATTTAATGGTTAAATGATTCCCTTTTCTCTGTAATAATAAAACAGTACCTGTACTTGATCCCAACTAAGATATAATTACCCCTTATTGGGGCAGAACAGCCCTATTGGGTTTATTTAATGGTTAAATGATTCCCTTTTCTCTGTAATAATAAAACAGTACCTGTACTTGATCCCAACTAAGATATAATTACCCCTTATTGGGGGCAGAACAGCCCTATTGGGTTTATTTCATGGTTAAATGATTCCCTTTTCTCTGTAATAATAAAACAGTACCTGTAATTGATCCCAACTAAGATATAAATAATCCTTATTGGATGCAAAACAATCCTATTGGGTTAATTAATGTTTTATTGATTTTTTTAGTAGGCTTAAGGTATGGAGATCCCTTATCCAGAATACCCTTGGTCCTGAGCATTTTGGATAACAGATCCTATACCTGTTATTCTGGCCTTTGGGTTTAGGGGTGAGCAGTGAGGGCACTTGGGGGCAGGGATTGTGTCATGGGGCAGGGAAATGGGCAAGCTAGGCGGGGAAATGGGCAAATGGGGCGGGGAAAGCCACTTGGGGGTGGGGATTGTGTAATGGGGCAAGGAAATGGGCAAGATAGGTGGGGAAATGGGGTGGGGAAATGGGCGTGTGGGGCAGGAAAATGGGTGGGGTAGATGCTGTGTCTATTTAAAAGGGGGCCGATCAGGCACACAGAGAGTCGGAGAAGGGAGGGATCTATAGGTAGGGTTGCCAGCCATACAAATTTACCAGCAGGTACATTGCCTGTAAATTTGTAATACCAGCCCTAGCTTGGGATTCACCATCTAGGCTGGTTAAATATCGGATGGGTGGCATCTCTAGTTGCCTTTAGGGGTGGTGTAATAGGGCAGGCACAATTGGGGAGGCTGCAGTTGAGACGAGTGTGGAATAGCAGATATAGCCAAGCAAAATGGTGGCATTATAGCAAGATAACTACAGTTAGGATGGTGGCCATAAAGCAAAATGGCAACAGTAAGGATGGTGGCCATATAGTACAGTAACACCTTATATCACTGCTTCCCAAACTGTAGTTCTTTAGCCTTTGTGGTAGTTTACCTGAAGTACCAGTTCTCTTTTGTGCAAATACAGGTATCGGACCCCTTATCCGGAAACCCGTTATCCAGAAAGCTCCGAATTACGGAAAGTCTGTCTCCCATAGACTCCATTTTAATCAAATAATTCAGAATTTTAAAACTGATTTCCTTTTTCTCTGTAGTAATAAAACAGAACCTTGTAATTGATCCCAACTAAGATAATTACCCCTTATTGGGGGCAGAACAGCCCTATTGGGTTTATTTAATGGTTAAATGATACCCTTTTCTCTGTAATAATAAAACAGTACCTGTACTTGATCCCAACTAAGATATAATTACCCCTTATTGGGGGCAGAACAGCCCTATTAGGTTTATTTAATGGTTAAATGATTCCCTTTTCTCTGTAATAATAAAACAGTACCTGTACTTGATCCCAACTAAGATATAAATAATCCTTATTGGAGGCAAAACAATCCTATTGGGTTTAATTAATGTTTTATTGATTTTTTAGTAGACTTATTGTATGGAGATCCAAATTACGGAAAGACCCCTTATCCGGAATACCCTTGGTCCCGAGCATTCTGGATAATGGGTCCTATACCTGTAATAGGGCAATACAAATTCTGTCTTGTCTTGGTCCCCACCGCTTAAAGTTGGCCTTATGGCACGACTGTTCGGTAGGGGCTCAGAAGGTAGGTAGAAGGTAGTAGAAGGTAAAATTTCTCCAGAACATGCTTTTTTAAAATGTCTTCTGGCATGGGCCACCATGTTCTTCCTTTGCATTTGAGCCAATGGAGCAGTAGATAACCCCAACACTGACTCCAGCTTGATCTGTCTATATCCCCACAACTTCATGTCTGCCCTAACAACAAACTGATCTGTGCCTAACCCCTCGTATGATACGCTCACCCTAACATCACTTATATTTGTTCCTATCTGTTAAGCCTATTCTATGCAACCCTATACAAGCCTATTCTAACCACCATTCTCTGATCCAACCCCTTTAAGATCATTATAGCCCCCTCTGTTTTCCCTACCTCTTTCAAACAAGTTAATTGTATCTCCACTCTTGTCATTCTAACAGGCCCTACCACATTTCACCATGGAATTTAAGACGGTCAGGTGGACAACAAGTCCCTTTACAGTTATTCTCTAAGTAAGAATTCTCATAAATATGGTTGTAATTGCATAAAACTGTGGGTTACAAATAGCTGCACCAGGTAGTCACCCAGTTAGGATATATTTATTCATATATATATAAGGCTGTGCCAAACATAAGAAGTATCTCTCCATTTATGAGAGGAATAATTCAGAATATATTAGGCAGATAAATCTAGAGTTCTTCCCTTCCCATGGAAACAACGTTTGCTAAGTAACACACTATCCGAGGTGCTTAGTAATAAGGTGTACTTATGCCTCTGACAAATTTCATGAATACTAGAGGAATGAATGTAGCAAGTTGTTGTCTAGGACATCACAATTCCTCAGCTACTCTATGGCAGCCTCAGCTTTACATATTCCTAGGAAAAGTGACCCATTCATTTAAAAGGCAAGCAACCTGAGTTCTTCTTATCCTCCACCTTTTCCATTCTGCTCTTATAATTTTCCTTTTATGCAATGCCCTCCCCTTTCCGTTCATTACCTTTTCTCCTCTGCTTCTCCCATCTTCCATACTCCTTCTGTTGTTCTGTATTCTCCTCACTCCATTTTTTCTCTCTTCCATTCCATTCTCTCCTCTATTTCTGAACTTTTCTATAGCCCCCCCCCCTTTTCTATTGTCATATTTTGCCCCCTCCTTTCCCTATCTATACTGTCTTTTTTACCTCTCTTCCTCACACCCCTAAATGTGGCCATACCTGGCAGAAAGATTATATGTCCATGTATGGGGCCTTCCCAGCCAATATCTAGATAAAAATTGGCCACATATTGATCAGGCAGGCTTAAAAATCCCATTGGAACGAGGACAGCATTGGCTCGTGGATGTGGTCCTCGCCCAGTCAGCCCATATCCCTGCTGTAGTGATTTGATCAGATTAGCCTGATATTGCCCACTTCTATGTGGGCATAGAGGTGAAAGATCTGCTTCTTTGGTGATTTCACCAAATGAGTGGTCATTGTATTGTATTGTATTGTAATGTATGCTCAGCTAAACTCATGGGCAACCACCCTACATACTTTATTTATGCAGTACAGTCCAATGAGCACCAGCCAAGAACTTCCAAGAAGTCTCCCCAATGCAAGAACAAATAAACAACTATAACTTTTGCAGGAGTAAAGTAAAAATTTCTCCATTTCCTTTTGGAAGGAAGATAAGTAAGACAGTAAGACCCAAGTCTCTAACTTTAAGCCAAACATTGCTGTTTCTATTTCTGATTGAACATGACATTGGTCTGGTTATTAGACAGAATGCTCTGAATTTCCACTTAGGGGGCCTAGAGTGTTAGTTGTTTTTGTAATTATGATTTCTAAATTGCACAGGAACAAATGATACATCAGCTGTGCACATCGCAGTAAGTTTCAGGCGTATTTCAGCTTCTTTTGCCAAGTATAGATCTGCCAAATGCATTCAGCTAATGCAGCCTACTGTGCATGACTAATTCTCAATCCCTGGCCACTTGAGTGACTTCACAGATGTGGAACAGTGCGAATCGGAGGCACTGGATGGGTCCCTGCTGCATACCCCTCAAATTAGTTGGGTTAGACTTGTTCATTCATTTCTTTAATGTAAACCTGAGCCAGTCCTGGCTCCCCAAGCTTTACACATCAGCTGTAACAAACAGAGAGTTGTCAACAAAGTTGTAGATGAGTGTGTCTGCAGCCACTGTCCTAGATTTTAACTATGTTAAATAGTCCAAGTGAGGTTGTGGCACCTCTTGCCTCTGGTAATTGGTAATAATTTCAACTAAAATATCATCAGCTGAGCCCTTGAATATGACTGGGGCTGTAGAATAGCATGTATAGTAGGGAGAGATGGTGCCTATAGTAGCAGTGGGATAATAGCCTCTGGGAAGGGACTGTGGCTGTGGGATAGCAGGTATAGTAGGGAGAGATGGTGCCTATAGTAGCAGTGGGATAATAGCCTCTGGGAAGGGACTGTGGCTGTGGGATAGCAGGTATAGTAGGGAGAGATGGTGCCTATAGTAGCAGTGGGATAATAGCCTCTGGGAAGGGACTGTGGCTGTGGGATAGCAGGTATAGTAGGGGGAGATGGTGCCTATAGTAGCAGTGGGGGGGATAATAGCCTCTGGGAAGGGACTGGGGCTGTGGGATAGCAGGTATAGTAGGGAGAGATGGTGCCTATAGTATCAGTGGGGGGATAATAGCCTCTGGGAAGGGACTGTGGCTGTGGGATAGCAGGTATAGTAGGGAGAGATGGTGCCTATAGTAGCAGTGGGATAATAGCCTCTGGGAAGGGACTGGGGCTGTGGGATAGCAGGTATAGTAGGGAGAGATGGTGCCTATAGTAGCAGTGGGGGGATAATAGCCTCTGGGAAGGGACTGTGGCTGTGGGATAGCAGGTATAGTAGGGAGAGATGGTGCCTATAGTAGCAGTGGGGGGATAATAGCCTCTGGGAAGGGACTGGGGCTGTGGGATAGCAGGTATAGTAGGGGGAGATGGTGCCTATAGTAGCAGTGGGATAATAGCCTCTGGGAAGGGACTGTGGCTGTGGGATAGCAGGTATAGTAGGGAGAGATGGTGCCTATAGTAGCAGTGGGGGGATAATAGCCTCTGGGAAGGGACTGGGGCTGTGGGATAGCAGGTATAGTAGGGAGAGATGGTGCCTATAGTAGCAGTGGGGGTATAATAGCCTCTGGGAAGGGACTGGGGCTGTGGGATAGCAGGTATAGTAGGGAGAGATGGTGCCTATAGTAGCAGTGGGGGGATAATAGCCTCTGGGAAGGGACTGAGGCTGTGGGATAGCAGGTATAGTAGGGAGAGATGGTGCCTATAGTAGCAGTGGGGGGATAATAGCCTCTGGGAAGGGACTGTGGCTGTGGGATAGCAGGTATAGTAGGGAGAGATGGTGCCTATAGTAGCAGTGGGGGGATAATAGCCTCTGGGAAGGGACTGGGGCTGTGGGATAGCAGGTATAGTAGGGAGAGATGGTGCCTATAGTAGCAGTGGGGGGATAATAGCCTCTGGGAAGGGACTGTGGCTGTGGGATATCAGGTATAGTAGGGAGAGATGGTGCCTATAGTAGCAGTGGGGGTATAATAGCCTCTGGGAAGGGACTGTGGCTGTGGGATAGCAGGTATAGTAGGGAGAGATGGTGCCTATAGTAGCAGTGGGGGGATAATAGCCTCTGGGAAGGGACTGAGGCTGTGGGATAGCAGGTATAGTAGGGAGAGATGGTGCCTATAGTAGCAGTGGGGGGATAATAGCCTCTGGGAAGGGACTGTGGCTGTGGGATAGCAGGTATAGTAGGGAGAGATGGTGCCTATAGTAGCAGTGGGATAATAGCCCCTGGGAAGGGACTGGGGCTGTGGGATAGCAGGTATAGTAGGGAGAGATGGTGCCTATAGTAGCAGTGGGATAATAGCCTCTGGGAAGGGACTGGGGCTGTGGGATAGCAGGTATAGTAGGGAGAGATGGTGCCTATAGTAGCAGTGGGGGGGTAATAGCCTCTGGGAAGGGACTGGGGCTGTGGGATAGCAGGTATAGTAGGGAGAGATGGTGCCTATAGTAGCAGTGGGGGGATAATAGCCTCTGGGAAGGGACTGGGGCTGTGGGATAGCAGGTATAGTAGGGAGAGATGGTGCCTATAGTAGCAGTGGGATAATAGCCTCTGGGAAGGGACTGGGGCTGTGGGATAGCAGGTATAGTAGGGAGAGATGGTGACTATAGTAGCAGTGGGATAATAGCCTCTGGGAAGGGACTGTTGCTGTGGGATTGCCCATAGTAACAGTGGGGATAATATGTATGCATCTTCGACTTTTTTGACTTAAATACTAAAAAAATCTAAATTTTTTTCACTAGGAAATAATATTTTTTCATATTTACCTTTCTGGCCACACTCCGGTTTGAGACCTTGGACACGCTGTAGTTTCTAATAAACCTTATGATCCAGCGATAACTTTGTAATTATGGGGCTCATTTCCAAGCTTTGTATTGTACCTTCCACGAAACAGCAAATTCCCTCACTTGCAGATAAGAGATGTGGGGCTAGAGCAGCTCTCCAAATGCCGGCATATCAGCCCGGAGAGTAAGTAATAGTCATGGGGAATTTATGAAGGCAGAAGGCCCCTATATAAATATATCAGGGCTGCTCAGATCACTAAACTTATGGTGTGAGATCTCATTACCGAGTTCTTGCTGTACGTGCCAGACATGTTGAATCAATGAGCACGGTGTATCAACCTTGAATCCCATTACATGCTCATAGCAATTAAATTTTACTGTCCCAGAAGGCAGCTTGCATCATCAGCCGACACCTGCAGCTCATTAACAACATATCACACAAAATAGTGCAGTAAATTTGTAAATCTTGGGGTTTTTGGCCATAAATAATCAGATATTTCCAACTGCAGTTCATGCATTATTTAAGAGCATTTGTGTTATGGAATGATTCCTTTAATGAAATATGCTTCTCATTCTTTTTCAGGAGATTATAGCTTGGTTATAGGATAGATTGTACTGCATAAACTCCATGTGCATTCTAATAAACAGGGCCTAGTGATGTCATTAGTTATAACCAGTGATGTCACTCATGTCAAATGCAACTTGTAGATTATAGCGTCAGCCAATAGTTAAATGGAGATGTGGTATGCTCCAGAAAACCTTCTGTTCACCATACAAACCAATACACATGTGACTCAATCTCTGGGAATGGGAGGAAAGGTATTGCTGAACTACAATGCTCAGATTGAGCAAATCAGTTGGGTGCCAGTGGTTCTTTCAAAGCAAATGATAATTCACAAGAACGCAGAACTATCATTTGAAGGATAGATACAGTAGAGCTCAGTTGTTCAGCATTTATTCAAGTAGAAGCATTTACCCATCAGGGGTCAATAATTGAACAGTGCTTATGGCAGTCGGAACTTTCCAATCCTAAGTACCATGCCCCCCAAGTTGAACCTAGGTGAGCTACAGTAGTGCTGTAGTCTGTGTACCCCTATACTGAGGGTGATACACCCAGGACTCTAGTCCTTCTTATTCTCCTCGTCGGAGCCTCCGGCTGCTCACTAGCTACCCTGATCCTATCTCTAACTCCTGGAGTGAGCTTTTACAAAACTATCCTCAAACTAGCTTCACCTACCTACCTGCACTCAGGCACTAACCTGAACCCACCTTCCATGAAGGTGGAATCCAAAGAAAGAGAAAGAGCATATGTTGGCTTCTTCCCCATTTATAGAACAGAACAATGACATCTACTGGCCAATTACTGAACTACCAGGAAAGTAGTCATTCCCAACTGTAAATTAGGACCTACTTAGCTGACCAAAACCTGAGGAGTAAGGGTAACTAAACCTTCATATATATATATACTGGAAAAAAGGCAACAAAATGTAAATGCAAAAATAAAGGTTTATTATTTGTTCCACTGCATTTGTTTTGGTACTAGCACCCAGGTTTTGTTGTATGTATGTATATATGTGGGGTAGTTCAGTAGTTTACATATGTCCTGAACAAGTGCATTAAGTGATTATGTTATAACCCCAAAATAAATGGATACAAAAGATAAAGATACATTCCACTTGGTATATTTGCCCTTTAAATCATGCAGTCCGGATAGATGTGGTTTTTATTTCCTGAATAGATATAAATATCCATCTCAGCTGAAAGAGAGCTGAGTCTCAGATGTAGCAGCATCAGCACAGGGTTGTGTAACAAGTGCAATAGCAGTCTCTGTGCCCTCTGATATGACTCCACGGTCAGAACCAAACACCTTTATTCCCATGGAACTGCTCGTGCCATGGAGACACTGTAATACTAAGGCAAAGTATATTGTGCCCCCTGCCTCCACCTGGGGTCTGTGATATTGTTACTGGGTACAGACCCTGTACGGCCCAGTGGATTAAACTGAACTTGAGAGTCAGCAAATCTCCTTTCAGTCTGTGGCACCCAGGAGCTATTTATTATTGCTGCCTGCAAGTCATCCAATGATTAAGGAGGCGCTGGCACAGGGGCATGGAGCTTGGCGTGATATGTGCTGGCACACAGAACTGGTTTTAGGGCAGGGGAGTAAGGGCATTTGCCCTGAGCCGCAGCATCACCAGAAAACCCTTGGGTGGGGGGATAGGTTAGTAAATATTAAGAATAAAATGGTTCTCATTTATAATGTGCAAATGACCAAAAAATCTGCTCAGTATTATTTTTGTTTGCATCACCTTGCCTGAACTTGGAACTAATATTTGGCCTTTAAAATGTAACTGAGATTTTTAAATGGCAAAACAATGTGCAGGCTGTTAACAGCTGCATTTTAGTGAGTCCTTCAAAAATTTGGCATATGTGGGCACAATTCATGAAGAGAGACCTGTAATTAATGGGCATATTTTGGGGCATCTCTGTGTCCGATTCACATTCATACAGCTCCCAGCCAAAGGGAGTTGCAGTTTCTTAGCATCAGCATTGCCCATTACTGGTACAGGTATGGGATTCCAAATTATGGGAAGGCCATCTCCCATTGACTCCATTATAAGCAAATAATACTAATTTTTAAAAATTATTAGATTTTTTCTGTAGTAATAAAACAGTTACTTGTACATGATTCCAACTAATATACAATTAATCCTTATTGGAAGCAAAACAATCCTATTGGGTTTATTTAATATTTAAATGATTCCCTTTTCTCTCTAATAATAAAACAGTACCTGTACTTGATCCTAACTAAGATATAATTACCCCTTATTGGGGCAGAACAGCCCTATTGGGTTTATTTAATGGTTAAATGATTCCCTTTTCTCTGTAATAATAAAACAGTACCTGTACTTGATCCCAACTAAGATATAATTACCCCTTATTGGGGGCAGAACAGCCCTATTGGGTTTATTTAATGGTTAAATGATTCCCTTTTCTCTGTAATAATAAAACAGTACCTGTACTTGATCCCAACTAAGATATAATTACCCCTTATTGGGGGCAGAACAGCCCTATTGGGTTTATTTCATGGTTAAATGATTCCCTTTTCTCTGTAATAATAAAACAGTACCTGTACTTGATCCCAACTAAGATATAATTACCCCTTATTGGGGCAGAACAGCCCTATTGGGTTTATTTCATGGTTAAATGATTCCCTTTTCTCTGTAATAATAAAACAGTACCTGTACTTGATCCCAACTAAGATATAATTACCCCTTATTGGGGCAGAACAGCCCTATTGGGTTTATTTAATGGTTAAATGATTCCCTTTTCTCTGTAATAATAAAACAGTACCTGTACTTGATCCCAACTAAGATATAATTAATCCTTATTGGAAGCAAAACAATCCTATTGGGTTTATTTAATGTTTAAAAAATCTTTTAGTAGACTTATGGAGATTCAAATTACGGAAAGATCCCTTATCCAGAAAACCCCAGGTCCCAAGCATTCTGGATAGCAGGTCCCATACCTTTTTTATTTTACTATTCCTGTGTGTTATTAAGCTTCCCCATACTATTCCTGCCTGCAACTGCCCCCCATGGGGCTGAGGGCAATGTCTGCTAAGCATAGTTCTGCTCTCCTTGCATAAAGTGCAGTATTATGAGCTGAGACTGACCACGTTCCTAAGCTTTCCAGTATTTGGGCCTGTGCTGTTTATGGGAATTGGCAGCTTGGCGCTGTAGCAGTAATGTAAAGGCGATGCCATTAATCAATGCAAGCGAAGGCGGAAAGGTATTCTGCTGACACAGTACAGTTTGCATCATGGGTCTGTGGCCCTGGTAAATGTGATTTTGCTCTATCATTGTATTTAAATAGTATTATTAATGAGACAATTTAAAGCACATTGCTCAAGGAAAGGCTGCCGCTTGCCTGTGGTGACGGGAAGTGTTCTGATCCAGATTAGAACTCACGGGTTCCACTCATTTACATTAATGAAGGGTGCAGAGCGCTGAGTAAACGATTACTGGCTTGAGAACTGGAGGGGCAGGTACAAAGGGATCCCCATATCAAAGCTACAACCAACGTTGGCCTGAGGTGTGTGGGGCTCCCACCAACCTACTGCTCATAAACACACACCATTTCCTGGTCCCCTCTCTTTCTATTAACTATTTGTAGCGAGGGTCGGAATGGGCCAGCAGAACACTGGGAAATAAACAAGTGGGCCCCGTCAACCCAAACGCGATCTGAAGCATTGGCGCTCCTCTGCTGACTTCCCTTCCTGATCATGGCAAAGTTAAAGGAACACTGTCATGGGAAAACTTGTTTTTTTTTTTTTTTTTGAAAACCCATCAGTTAATAGAGCTTCTCCAGCACAATCCTGTATTGTAATCTGTTTTCAAATATTTAATTTTTGAAATGTCACATGGGGATAGCTATATTCTTCATTTCCCACGGTGCCACAGCCATGTGACCTGTGCTCTGATAAACTTCAAGCACACTTTACTGCTGCGCTGCAAGTTGGAGTGATATTCCCCCATCACCTCCCAGCAGCCGATCAGCAGAACAATGGGAAGGGAGCAAGATAGCAGCTCCCAGTAGGTATCAGACTAGCACTCAATAGTAAGAAATCCAAGTCCGGCTTGGGACTCCTCCAGTTACATGGGAGTAGGAGAAACAATAGGTTAGCTGAAAGCAGTTCTAATGTGTAGCGCTGGCTCCTTCTGAAAGCTCAGACTCAGGCACACTTTACTGCTGCGCTGCAAGTTGGAGTGATATCCCCCCACTCCCAGCAGCCGATCAGCAGAACAATGGGAAGGGAGCAAGATAGCAGCTCCCAGTAGGTATCAGAATAGCACTCAATAGTAAGAAATCCAAGTCCGGCTTGGGACTCCTCCAGTTACATGGGAGTAGGAGAAACAATAGGTTAGCTGAAAGCAGTTCTAATATGTAGCGCCTGCTCCTTCTGAAAGCTCAGACTCAGGCACACTTTACTGCTGCGCTGCAAGTTGGAGTGATATCCCCCCCCCTCACCCCCAGTAGCCGATCAGCAGAACAATGGGAAGAGAGCAAGATAGCAGCTCCCAGTAGGTATCAGAATAGCACTCAATAGTAAGAAATCCAAGTCCGGCTTGGGACTCCTCCAGTTACATGGGAGTAGGAGAAACAATAGGTTAGCTGAAAGCAGTTCTAATGTGTAGCGCTGGCTGAAAGCTCAGACTCAGGCACAATGCACTGAGATGGCGCCTACACACCAATATTACAGCTACAAATACATTTGTTGGTTGAAGAATAAAATATTAAATAGCAGAGGGAATTATTTGCTATGTAAACAGCGTAATTTAGAAGTAAAAAGTATACCTATAAAATCATGACAGTATCCCTTTAAAATGACAATTCATGGATGAGATAAGAAGATATTCCTTGGGGAGTTGAGCTATCTATCTCCAGAACATTATTATCTGGTCCCGCAGTACAGTAACCGCAGACTCATCTGTAAATCGCTGGTTTCCATCTGTCTTGTTTCTGTAAATAGGGACATCTGTAGCAACAACTCAGATCAAAGCGTGCGTTATAAAGTGGGGTGACATTTAACGGAATTGATATCATTTAGTAAGTTCAAATAGCACAGAGGGTGGGACTGAAAAGGTGGGTGGTATAATGTGGGCGGACGGTTCAACCTATGGGCCTTGTCTGTGGGTGCTGGGAGTTGTACTTCAATAATCCTTCTGCCTACTGCTCTACAGGGGCCCCACTATATAAATATCTCTGCCCGGTCCCCTTTTTCCTCCTCCATTTAGAAAGGTTTAGGAAAAAATTATGGAAAAAAAAAATGTTAAAATATTTAATTTTCAATCTGATAGCTCTGTTTATGAACCAGCGAACTAGCAATTTTAATTTTTCATGTGAAATCTTAAATTATATATAGAGTTGTGAATCATCCTCCCAGACGTGCACGGCTTTCTCTGATGGAATCTGCATATTAAGAGGAGCGACCTTATAGACCTCCGAAATCTGGCTCCGATTCCTGCTTCCATTGGCTGGGGGCCGGGCGGGGGGGGGGGGATGCCTGGGGGGGGGGGGTAACTGGGACGGCACAGCAGGAGAGAGGGTTAAACTGAAAGACAGAGGAAGTAGTCAATAAGGCCAGTGTTTAGCTAGAAGCAATTTATTTCAGAATAATAGTTTATATTGGAAACATTTATCTGTACGCTGCTGAGTCCCCATAGAAACAATTACAGTATAACTACTCGCTTTTATTTCACATTATGCAATCTACTGGATTTTGTTTCAGCGAAGCTTTATAGCATGGCAGTGAAATACAAAATGAGATTTTAGGGTCTGTAATGTGCCCCGATGCAGTATGTAGGTGTTACATTTCAGGGTATCTATTACCCCAAGGCTTAAATTGCTCTTATTTATCCACCCATACCGCCATCATTTATTCATTTATTTGTATCTTTTATTGTTATTTGCACCATATTCCTAGTGATACATCACTGTAACCTCCCCCCCCCAAATGTTTGTTTTTTTTTGACACCCAGGTGGCATTTCTAATCGGTTCATAAAATTGTCCTTTGGCCACCAAAATTGAAACTTTTACCATTATAGATTGTCTGATAGGTTGCCACCCAGGTATTTGACAAGCCTAGTCGGCAAATCGCCAGCTAGGACCAGTGCCGGTATTATTGCTGTAACTGGTAAATTTGTAAGTCTGGCAACCCTACCTATAAATACCTCCCTTACCTGGCCGATCAGCCCCTTCTAAATACAGTGGGGCTCATTTATTAACACTGGGCAAATTTGCCCATGGGCAGTAACCCATAGCAATCAATCAGTGATTGCCTTTTATCATCCAGCTGTATGTAGAACAATGAATGCAACAATTTGATTGGTTGCCATAGGTAACTGCCCATGGGCAAATTTGCCCAGTGTTGATAAATGACCCCCAGTGTCTTCCCCACCCATTTACCAGCCTGACACACCCATTTCCTCTCCCTATATTCTCATTCCCCCTCCTAGCCCGCCCATTTCACTGCCCCATAATGTCATCTCTCGCCCCCCAATTGAAATCACTGCCCGCCCTCAAACCTGAAGGCTGGTATTTTAAAAGTGTAGTTCCCCTTTAAGTTAACTTTGAATATATTATAGAATGACCTATTCTAAGCAACTTTTCATTTGGCCTTCATTATTTATCTGTTATAGTTTTTTTAATTATTTGCCTTCTTCTTCTAAAACTTTCCGCTTTAAAATGGGGGTCACAGACCCCGGCAACCAGAAAACTATTGTGTGCGGCTACAGTTTTATTGTTATTGCTACTTTTCATAACTTGTCTTTCTATTCAGGTTCTCGTCTATTTATATATATTAGTCTCTCATTTAAACCACTCCCTGGTCGCTAAGGTAATTTGGACCCTAGCAACCAACAGTTTGTTGCTCAAAGAGTTGCACTGATTATTTAGTTATAGTAGGACCTTCAAGAGTTGTATAAGGTAAGGGACTCCGGGGGAGCTTGAGCAGTCCAGCATTTGCCTCAGTGCCAGGGATAAATGATCCCTACAAACAGGGCAGCCTTTAGAGGGATCTAAGACAAGATAGACTAAGAGGGATTCCCATTGTTTATACAGGGAAGGACTGCCTATTTCATCGTCTTGGACTGGCTGTTTGCTCTGTGTTTCTAAAGCAACCCCTAGAGTAATCAAGCAAAGGGATTCTCTGAGCCCAAGTTGGTTTCCATCATTATCAGCCCACAAAGGTACATGTAGTTGGCAAAGTTGTCTTTTATTAGAAAAAGTTAAAATTTCCCTGAAATCAGTGTTTTTTTTAATCTGCAGTCAAAGAAAAGTCAAGGTATTACAAGTGTGTACTTATATATATATATATATGTATATATATGTATATATATATATATATATATATATATATATATATATATATATATATATATAAAATCACCTTTCATAAAGTTTCATTTGCAGTTATTTGAAGGAACATCTTGTTCTAGACATACTCCTTAACGTTCCACTGACTCAGTAAGAAAAATCAATGATAAATGCATTTTGCAGGGGAACAGCATGAATACCACAATCAATCTTACACACTGGGCTCACTATCTGGGCTATCTATCTATCTATCTATCTATCTATCTATCTATCTATCTACCTTATCTACATACAGGATCTATTATCTGGAATGCTTGCAACATAGGGCTTTCTGAATAAGGGATCTTTCCGTAATTTGGCTTTAAACATCTTAGTTGGGATCAAGTACAAGGTACAGTTTTAGTATTACAGAGAAAAAGGGACAAAAAAATATACAATTATCTCTGATGTATCAAGGGATAATGTACCCCCTACTGTAAATGATAAGGATATTAGAAATCACTGAGGGGTTCTGTGACCATATAAAGGCACAAGGCTGCAGGCTGAGTTATACAGGGAACTCTGAGTATCACTCATGTATTATAAGGGATAATGTACCCCCTACTGTAAATGATAAGGATATTAGCAGTCACTGAGGGGTTCTGTGCCCATATAAAGGCACAAGGCTGCAGGCTGAGTTATACAGGGAACTCTGAGTATCACTCATGTATTATAAGGGATAATGTACCCCCTACTGTAAATGATAAGGATATTAGCAGTCACTGAGGGGTTCTGTGCCCATATAAAGGCACAAGGCTGCAGGCTGAGTTATACAGGGAACTCTGAGTATCACTCATGTATTATAAGGGATAATGTACCCCCTACTGTAAATGATAAGGATATTAGCAGTCACTGAGGGGTTCTGTGCCCATATAAAGGCACAAGGCTGCAGGCTGAGTTATACAGGGAACTCTGAGTATCACTCATGTATTATAAGGGATAATGTACCCCCTACTGTAAATTATGTACAGGTATAGGACCCATTATCCAGAATGCTCGGGACCAAGGGTATTCCGGATAAGGGGTCTTTCCGTAAATTGGATCTCCATACCTTAAGTCTACTAAAAAATTAATAAGCCATTAATTAAACACAATAGGGCTGTTCTGCCCCCAATAAGGGGTAATTATATCTTAGTTGGGATCAAGTACAGGTACTGTTTTATTATTACAGAGAAAAGGGAATCATTTAACCATTAAATAAACCCAATAGGGCTGTTCTGCCCCCAATAAGGGGTAATTATATCTTAGTTGGGGTCAATTACAGGTACTGTTTTATTATTACAGAGAAAAAGGAAATCAGTTTTAAAATTCTGAATTATTTGATTAAAATGGAGTCTATGGGAGACAGGCTTTCCGTAATTCGGAGCTTTCTGGATAATGGGTTTCCAGATAAGGGATCCCATACCTGTATTATAAAAAATAATAGAAAGCTAAAAGCCTCAAGCTTAGTGCTTTCAAGGACATGGAACTCAGAGGTGTCTAATATCCTTGTATTTTAGAGCAGCAAAACATTTGTTTTGGGTTTTTTTTTATAATACACAAGTTTTATTGAGTCATATGATATATATTATACTGATATATTTTACATGATACTCATGGCGTATGGGTATTACAGAAAAATCAAGTAAACATAATTCTGACTTCACAACAGGATGTTTTGCCCCTTTAAAAGAGAGGCTTCAGAGGCCGTAATGTTTACTGCACGCTGTTAACAGAAAGATACAATTGATTCAACATCTCATTTAATGCCTGTGCCACAACATTAATGGATCTTCTCCACGTATCATTAATTGTCTATTTCAGTTGATTTTCCCTGCATTGCTCATTTGCCAGCAATAAATAGTTTATTTATGTCTTCCAAGATATGAAAACCAACATATGGCCATGTGTTTTTCTGCCCGAGTCTTCATCTACTGAAGATGGACTTAAAGGAGAACCGACGACCTGAGACAATAAATGCTTTAAATGTCATTTTATGGGTGATGTAGCAATTCCTAGCTACGGGAGCCCTGTGTAGCCAAATGTACGAGCCCTATCTACAGTGCTGCAGCTAGAGGTGGGTTCCCCTGGGGCAATATTTGTACCAAGGCCCCACCTTTGCACCTAGTAATCTCCCATCTTCAGGGCGTAATGGGCTGACGAGTGTCCTTGCTAGTAATTGCAGGTGATTGGATGGAAGCAAGGGGTGATTCCTGGTGTGTTGATGCTTGGCTTTGCTACATGCTTAGTGTTGCCACCTTGCCAGTATTTGACCAGCTAAGGCCAGTAGCAACCCTTCCTAGCGATCCCTTCAGTGTCAGACTGGGCCACTGGTATACCAGGAAAACTCCCGGTGGGCCCAGGGGTCATGGTCCCTCCTGCTCACCCAACCATTTGCCTTGTAGGCCTATACCATGGCCATTACTCAATTCTATATGAGAAGAAACAGAAGAAATGGAGGAAACGATAGATAATAATATGTTAAAAGAAGTAATTAAGAGACTAAAGATAGTAAGTGAACAGAGATGGGGGAGAGTGGGCCTATGGTCTAAGGGTTTTTTGGGGGGCCCTTGGCACCCCAGTCCGACACTGGATCTCTCCCTCCCTTCCCTGACCCTCTTCATAGTCATCTTCCCCCTTTTAACTACAAGCCCGCCTCTGCCCCTCCCACTCCCAGCCCACCCATTTCTTCACCCCATTACATCACCAACCCACCCCCAAGTATCCTTACTGCCCGCCCCCCATTCTGAAGGCCAGGTATTAACTCTGCACAAAGGTGGCAACCCTATACATGCAATAGGGGGCAGAACATAGGTATCCCCAGCATTGTAATCCTTATTTGTCAGCCCTGGCCTAAAGCCTACAGACCACACCCATACCCTCACTTTGCTCCCCCTGCGTGCCCCCCAAACCCTGCCTACTTACTGAATATGCGTTGTCTCTAGCAAACTGAAGCTATCCAACCCAAGGCAGCCTTTGGCACAATAGCAGTAAAAGGATGCTGGGAGCTGTAGTACCAAAGGTTAACCCCCTACATCAGTGTATAAGATGGAGAGTTCTCTGGGGTTAGAAGAAGGCACCAGAGGGGGTTTCAGGCATCTCTGGAAATAAAGGGGTCAGTGCTGAAACGGAAACGTCTGCTTGGCATGAAACAGGGCACGGCTCTGCAAGAAGTTCTCTGAAATGGGGCCAAACTCTCTCATTCGACTTCACTGCAGCAACTTTAATTACACATCACCAGCGACCAGTTTATAATGCATGTTGGCAGCGCTAATTAACAGGCCCTGTACACTTACACTGGTCAAACAATACGGAATTGTTGGATTGAGGATGAATCACCGGGACTTTCAGCTGGCTGGGAAACTGCTAAAGAATAACAAAAAAAGGGCAATTTCATCACATCCCGAGTAGCAATTTGTTCGTTAGACTGTAAATAGGTTTTTTGTGTAAAGGAGAATTAGGCCTGGAAAGCAGTGAGAATACACATGTAATAAACCCACTCTATGGCTTAATGGTTAAACGCAAAAATTAAATGGTGCCTAATGAAAGAAAATGTAATTCTAAGCATCTTTCTAATACATATTCATTAAAAATTGGCATTGATTTTAAAGTTATGTGTTAATGTAATTACTATGGAAAGCAGTGTCTGTCCCTTTCCTGTCTCTGCACTGGTGGTTCTGACTCTTGAAACAATGTAGCAGAAGCCAACTGAATGAGAGACCTGTGCAGTGTCAGACTGGTGGGTGCAGGGCCCACCAGGGCTGCCGTCCCCGGGGTCCCCATACCCCTCAAGGGGCCCGCGCCTTAGCCCCCCACAACCCCTGCCGGCAGTGTCAGACTGGAATCTCAGGGGCCCACTCTCCAAACTATTTTGCCTCCTTTCCTCGCCCAACCTCTTTATTCTCCTAGTCTCTTATTTACATGCTAGCATCTATTCTTCCACCTATTTTTACTCTTTTTTCCCATTCAGAAATAGGGAATGACCATGCATTTGGCCAAATGGTCAGGAGCAGGAGGGCCCACTGACACCTGGGCCCACGGGGAATTTTCCTGGTATCCTGGTGGGGCAGTCCGACTTTGGACCTGTGAAGGAGGTAGTCTGTGGAAGTAGTAATGGCCCAGTCATGGTGACGACCCAATAAAGCTTGTGTATGGATTCTTTTGTTTCACCCATAAGGCTCTGACAAATGGGCATAAGAGACTTTATTCTGCTCTGTGGAGACTGTAGAGGTGAAACATGTGAAACATTTGATCTGAATTAATACAGTGTGGTTCCATTGCTATAGGCTATCTCCAATGTTATTGCTCAGTAAAGTTAGCCGAGCACCCTACTGTTTTCATTAGAATACTGTTTCATTTCAGTGTTTGGCTTTTAAAGGTAGTTATAAGAGTGGTTAATATGGCACATCCCACTTATAAGAAAAAAAAATAACATAAATATGCAAATAAATATTGCAGCCAGTGTAGAATACCCTATAGAATAATGCTTAGCTTTGCATTCAAAAAACAAAACCTGCTTTATGGCTGAGATTCTAGCTATCTGTATAACAGAGCATTCTGTCACAGTGGCACAGATCCTATCTGATCCACCCATTGTAAGCAGCAGTCCTGCCCTGCTTTATGGCTGAGATTCTAGCTATCTGTATAACAGAGCATTCTGTCACAGTGGCACAGATCCTATCTGATCCCCCCATTGTAAGCAGCAGTCCTGCCCTGCTTTATGGCTGAGATTCTAGCTATCTGTATAACAGAGCATTCTGTCACAGTGGCACAGATCCTATCTGATCCCCCCATTGTAAGCAGCAGTCCTGCCCTGCTTTATGGCTGAGATTCTAGCTATCTGTATAGCAGAGCATTCTGTCACAGTGGCACAGATCCTATCTGATCCCCCCCCCCCATTGTAAGCAGCAGTCCTGCCCTGCTTTATGGCTGAGATTTTAGTTATATTTATAACCAGATTGTTCAGTGACAGAGGGCATGGATTGAGCATAGAGGTGGGTGGCTTCATATAAGTACTAAATTGTGTGGGTTCAGACACAAGTCTCTATGGGCACCATAATTTGTAGTGTGCAATGGCCTCAGAATTTGAGTTTGCGTGCATGAGCGCACAGCTTAGAATGAACATTGATGGGTTTTTTTTGTAAATTGGAGTAGTCTGGAAAATTGGAGGTGAATCAGGATGTATCTGTTTGACTGGTCATAAGGCAGAGTTGTATGTGAATAAATGGTACTATGTGTTCCGCCACCCCACAGTATTTGCTTAAGTGAGGAGTCTCCATGCAGTCCCTACATAGAATGGGAATCTTTGCAGTTACAGATTTGAAAGGAGGGATTTAGTGCCATGTTTTGGCTTTTCTTCATAAACAAATAAGTCATGTATTTCCTATAGTGCTTCAGAACCACGTAATAAAATGTGATTTGTCTGCAAAAAAAAACCCCAGAGAGAAAAAAAAGTGCCTAAAATGAAGTATTCACAGAACTGGTTGTACATTCCCAGTGCCTTGTCTGCGGGACTCCACGTACAGAGTCAGAACTGCCATTCAATGCAAATTCTATCAAGCGGAATATGCACAGGAAGGAGGGAGAGTAATTAGTTAAGTTATGCTCGTCAAACCTTAACCCACAGCGAAATAAGGTGTTCTGCTGAACAATGCAATTCTGGGACTTGTTAATTAAACCTCAGGTAATTACAAGCGCTAATGTGGATTTTATGTACGCTTGGCAGTGACTGGTTGGCCACAGTAAACCGGTAATAGTTTGTTTCCATTTACTGCTCATTATTCCTCTTTGCATATGTGATTGCTGGGTAGGTGCTTATTTACTTTTGCAGTGGCTGATTCCCCACAAGCTTCCCAAAGCAACATTTTGATTGGATAGTTGGGAAACATGATCGATTCTCTTGACAAGACTGGAAGTAAGGAGATTTTGGCATTGGTATGGGGGTATATTGTATTATGTACTGTGTTATTATATTATATTTGTATTATTCTGTAAAGAGAGGTGGTGGGGTTTAAACAGGAGTTGACACTTTCCCTTAAAAAAGAATACATAATTATAACTTGTTAAGAAATAAGTAATAACTGGTCCAGAGAATAATCTGTTCATAGTAATATACTGTTGCAGTACATGCCCAGTTATTTGGTAGTGGGAAATTAATTGGTAGTGTGGCACAATATTTGACACCTTTTGCTTTATTTTAGTGCTTTTTGGTTAAAGAAAAACTATACCCCCAGAATGAATACTTAACCAACAGATATTATGTTTAGTGACTTATTAAATAATCTTTCAAACTGGAATAAATATGTATATATATGTTTATTCTCCCTTGAGAAAGGTCACACAATGTGATCGAAACGTTGGGAAACTGAAATGATACAAATTCTATTGCCCTTGTACATCTTTTCCACTGAGCCGCCATTTAGTGATGGGCTGTGTGTTCCCTCAGAGATCAGCTGACAGGAAATAATGCAGCTCTAACTGTAACAGGAAGTAGTGTGGGAGTAAAAGACAGAACTTTGTCCATTAATTGGCTGATGTGGCCTAACATGTATGTGTATATTTTTATGAAAATGGTTAATGTAGATGAAGCAGGGTTTTACATATGAGCTGTTTCATGCTATATATTTTTATAGAAAATGAAATCATGCTACTTCTTGGATAACAAAACTTTTAAAACAGAAGGCATAAAAAAGCCACGTCCTCATTAGAGTAGGCTGAAGCCAAGGTCCAAGCAGTGGCCAATAGGGGGAAGCGAAGGAGGGAGCAAGTGAATGGCCAACCAGTGAAGGGTTGGAGTGGCATGGTGTGAGTGGTGGCAGGAGAAGCAAGAGCGAAGGGGGCATTCTGGGTGTCATCTGGCCAATTAGTATTACTTTGGGCGCTAATATCTTTGCATGCATGACCCACATTAGCTTCTGTATCTGTCTCCATGCTAGTTATTGCACCCTTACATATATTGCTGTGGCATATGTTGTTGCCTTGTGGAGGTATGTAATAATGTCTACTCAGAATCAAGTACCTTCTGCACCCGAAATAACGGAGTGAGTTAATACTGAGTGCTGATTCTAGTAACCAAGACACAGGCTGCCAAGCTTCTAGTTAGCTCCATTCTCTCTCTGCCTGGGGCTCCGAACAGATGGACTGTCTCTCATCAGGATGCTTTGTTTTTCAGTGACCAACCTGTGTGAGTGGTAAGGTCTCTCTGGGGAAAGAAGCAGAAATAAGCAGGTCTTCGACTGTAATTTTTCATCTGTGTATTAAGGCTATTTTGGCATACAAGTCTTTTTATTTCTATTCAGCGCCTCTGTTGATAGAGTTTCGCTCGGGGCTCACCCCGGCCGCCTCTGTTTGGTTGGAGCACTTTAAAAGAATTAGCAGAGGATTTTGTTTGTTGCACTTTCTAATGTTAATTCTGCTCTGCCTCTGTTTTGTACAGAGTAAATTAAATTCAGAGACCGTATTTAATGCTAAAATCATTTCTGAGGAGCCGGAAGGTATAAAAAAAAAAATAAACAAGTTATTTCTGTATGAACAACTATGATTCAATTTGAAAATTATACATGTATTGAAACCTTTGCACGTCTCGCTAATACTGTAAGTTGTAGGAGAGTCAAGCTCAAACACAGACAGATGAGGACAGTTATATGCAGGTAAGATGCTTAGCTCAAGTCATGATCTGACTTTAGGATAGAGAATGTTGGCTACAAGGAAGCCACAAGTGGTGGGGTTGACTGGTGACAATGTACACTCAAGGATGCTCTCATGAGATCCCAAAATCAAATATCATTGATATACTAAATTTTATTTGATATTAATAACCAGGTTGAATTATGTTACATTTTTCAGATTAATGTTTGGTTCATTTACTCAAAAAGTACAACATTTTCCTCAAACTTCCCGCCTACACATAAAATGTGTGTCTGGCTGGAACAGTGGCAAGGGAGTCTCAGTCTGAAGAACAGTTAAGGTGTGATTTGGGGTGAATGCCTATTCAGTTGCCTGGATACAGCTGAAACCCCACTGAAGGTCAGTTACTTTGAGTTTTGAAGTTGGAAACCCATATGCTCCACTAAATATTTTTGTTTCTATGGCTCAATAACTTGTACACCACCTAAGAGGGGTCTGACCAAAGATTGGGCCTGCAAGGGAGGCTAGAACTGCCGAAGTCCGACAGACATTGCTATACATGATCATATAGGCTCCTATTGTGCCCAGAAACCTATTGATTACTGTAAGTCCAAAAAAGCTTCATACTAGCTATTAATTGGACCAGATTTAAAATCCTATCCCATTGGCCAAGGATCAGATTGGCTTGTGGATATGGCCAACAGTTAATGGGCTTGCACATACCCCTATATGATCTAATTTTTGGCCTATACGTTCTTTGAATTATACATTTAAACTTGTTGGAATGTGAAAGAGCATGGGCACCACAGCTGTGGCACTTTAGTGTCAAGTAGGGTCCACTATAGAACCTGCTCTTTCAAAATGAAAATGCAAATAGTCCAAAATGCTATAGGTTTTATATAGACTTGCAATGTCGGACTGGCCCACCAGGATACCAAGAAAACTCCCGGTGGGCCCAGGGTCAGTGGGCCCTCCTGCTTCTAGCTATTTAGCCTATTTCATGGTCATTCCCTATTTCTGTATGGGAAGAAAGAGGAGAAATAGAGGGAAGAATAGATGCTAGCATGTAAATAAAAGAGAATGGGATAATAAAGAGGTTGGGTGAGAAAAGGAGAAAAATAGTTTGGAGAGTGGGCCTAGGGTGTAAGGTTTTCTGGTGGGCCCCTGAGATACCAGTCTGACACTGAGTCCTTGGGTGGAAATGTGAAAGGGTTTGCTGGGTCTTGGCTGGTCCCTGCTAGGGTCTTAATCCAATGCAATTGTCTGGTACTGTGGCCAGTCTGGGCATGGATACTAACATGATTAGAGAAGACTATGGTGAAAATCTCCATTGCATTGTACTTAATAAAGGGAGAGGTAAAAATGCAGAGAGGGCTAATTTTTTTCCAGGAGTCTTGGCAGCAATGCCATATTCCAGGCTACTTGTACTTTTTGTAAGTTATAGATTGGGACTAAATGATATAAATTGATTTCCATTGATTCATGTGATTTTGTTGCTCTGAAATCCATCAAGTCTGTCTAAACCAAATGCAGCGCTATTACTTTTTTTTCTAAAATTCTACATTTGTAAAATATTGTTTAATGTGTAGGACATTGGTAGCGAGTATAAACAGTCCCATAGCTGTTAGGTTCCTAATTCAATAGTCCTGATAGCTTTTATTATTTGGACACAACGGGGCGGGGGTCTCTGGTGGATTTTGTTTAGGGATTTTCCATCATAAATAATATTGTCTAACAGAAACTTTTACAGAGTGAGGAAAAAAAAAACCCTGAACTCATTAAGTTTATAAATGACTGAGCGTTGCCATTTCCCAAGTAGTACAGTACGATAAGATACATGATCGTTCCACTGGCTGCTGAGCAAAATTGCTTATTTGTTCTCCGCTTGTAAAAAGAAATCTAAACCTTTCCATGGAATAATACTGACGCTTCCACGGGGCCAAACCTGCAAGAAAAACTTTTTAATTTGAAATAATGAAGGGAGATCCGTTTGTTAATAGAGGGGCCCTAAACCAAATAATTAGGGAAAGTTTGATATGCTGAGATGCAAAACTTTGCTGATGCCGGAAGATTTATAGTCGCTCTCCTAGTTGCAGGTTAATTAAAACCAAGAGGAGTATCTGAGCCAGGCAGAGATTTTTCATGTATGCAAACTATTATTTGTGCATTATTATCCTGGGTTCCCAAGGCACAACCATTGCACGGCAAGAGAAGAATCATTATTATTATTAGCTTAATATTCAGCTACAAATTATACACAAGGCTTTGTTTGTTTGTTGTTTCAGGGGGAGTGCAGTAAGTCCTATGACACAGACAATACAGGTTTTGTGTCTGGGGGACAGGGGGATTAAAGGGAAAGTCATATTTGAAATTCCACCTTTAAATACAACATGGGATGTTGGGAAGGGATGGGCAGTGGCTGGAAGCCGGGGGCATGTCAATGAGCTGGGTGTGTGTACAATAACAATTGTAATTCTTACTTTTAGCAACGCTTTCCCCTATTAGGTGCTCAGGATAAATACCCTCTCTGCCCTACCCTGAAACCAGCCCTGGGTAAATAGGCATGGTTTAATAGTGTTATGGTGAGACTAGTAGGGTGCCGTATGTCACAGACACATCAAATACCCTACTCCCTGGGGCACAATATATAGACAGTTACACAGAATACTAGAATACCAATAAACCAATAATAATGTATATGTAATCCCCAGGTAAGGAATCCGTTATCCAGCAACCCGTTATCCAGAAAGCTCCGAATTACAGAAAGGCCATCTTCCATAGACTCTAATTTTTTAAAATGAATTTCCTTTTTCCTCTGTAATAATCAAACAGTACTTTGTACTTGATCCCAACTAAGATATAATTAATTCTTATTGTAGGCAAAACAATCCTGTTGGGTTTATTTCACGTTTAAAAATTTTTTAGTAGCCTTAAGGTATGGCGATCCAAATTACGGAAAGATCTCTTATCCGGAAACCCCCCAGGTCCCAAGCATTCTGAATAACTGGTCCTATACCTGTACTGATAATAATCAATACAGTGCAAAAGATTTGAATCCAGGTCTCTCTGGGTCAGTCTCGTGTTCACCTCCCAGTAGCCCCTGTTTAGGCAGGACATTTCTAATTTGTGGTACTTACACACAAGTGGGTGGTACCGGTACAAAGGGGCATATCTAAGCATAAATGGGGTAGATCTAGGGAGGGAAGTTAAGTAAATATTCATTTTCATTGTGCACAAAAAAATTTTTTCCAGACAGCTAGCAGGTATCTCATTAATGGTAACCGTAAGCCCTTACAAGTGCCATCTCCTACTAGGTACCTGTACCTGCATACGTGTATCTTATTCTCAAAATCCCTTATATGGATTAAATGTAGTAAGTAGAAGTAGTAGTTTAATTTAAAATAAACAAACATCTATTTTTATAGTTAAGAACCATTGCTACCTTTATTTCTACAGTCACGCCATTTATTGTAGTACATCACTCTCCCTTCCTCTAGGCACCACCACTAGGGCTGCTACCCTTTTTCCCCTTAGTTTACCTGCCAATGTTGAGGTAGGGGTGGTGGTGATGTCAGGGGGTGGAGAGTAGGAGTTTTAGGGGCGGGGAGTGGGCGTGTTTGGGGAGGTTCTGGCCATAAAGAATGGTTCAGTTGTATGTGTAAAAAATTTGTAAAAATTTGTTTTTTATAGCCATAAAACAGTGAAGTATTTTTAGCTTTTCTGTAAGCTCATATAAATGTATGGCCATGTCTTTTTCCAACTGCTTTGTATTCTTGGCATATTTTCACAGTGAAAATGAAGTATCTTGTGATTTTTACAACCTGAATAAAAAATAGGGTTATCTTAAAATTAAAAAAAAAAATGATTCCCCGGCAAGGTCAGCCATCACCCAAAAGTGTATTCAGTGGGTTTCGCCTTTGCCCACGTTACTGCTAAAGTTCCTTCGTCACAAAATCATTCTTTAGCCTCAGAATGGAGGTGTTAGGTTAATTACTATCTATCCGTGTGTCGTTTCCTACCAAAAATATCCCTACGCTATGAGATCTATGCTGCGTCCCAATTTGCCCGACTGCTTCTGCTCCGGTGTCACTGACCTCTGCGATTGGCATTTGGTTTCAGCCGATTCTAATCTGACTTAATGCCGGTCATTTTTTTATGGGTGTCCATTTGCCAGTTAATTCTGTGCAAGGCAGAAAAAAGCTGAATTCCTAATCAGTCATTTTTTATTCTGCGGTCGGCTCTCCGGCGTTGGTTTCATGCAAAAGCAAAGCTGCTGCCGATGCAGTTTCCTACAGTGTAATGGTTTCTGATGTCGCTGTGTTCTTGTTTATTGCATTCTCAATTGTGGGTAGCGTTATAAACACAACCTTCATGTTCCTACCTTTACCTAGTGAGGGCCTAGCGCCCTACACCCGTGTCAAGCAATCCACATTTACCGTACAGCTGCGTTTTTGTGATGCAGATGATCCCAGCGCAGATCCTTCCTTGACAGATAATTCAGTATTGGCAAGCATGAAAAATTCATCATATTGTATTTTGTAGAAAATTAGATGTGATGAAAAAGCTGTACTCCTTCAGGGGACGTCTAATCTGCATGCTTATGCCAATATGGAGAACTCACTGGCTTCGGGGTGGCGAGAATTCATTGTATAATCAGTTTTAATTTCAGGATGGATACGTGAGACAGAAAGTGCACTGGGAAACAAAAAAAGGAAGAATATTTAAAAAAAAAAAAAAAAATTGGCATGGAGTTTATTTCGGAGTTGGTGCGGGTATTTGGGAAGAAATGTACTGGATTTAAGACATTTACTGTATGTATTTCTGCTATGTAATATTAGAGAAAAGTTCACATTTTAACAAACAGGGCAATCAATAACCATTTAAAATATGCAGATTTTAGAAGTTTCACAACTCATCCTTTATCCAGTCATAAAAGTCTTCAGTAACTTCTAATATCCTTATCATTTACAGTAGGGGGTACATTATCCCTTATAATACATGAGTGATACTCAGAGTTCCCTGTATAACTCAGCCTGCAGCCTTGTGCCTTTATATGGGCACAGAACCCCTCAGTGACTGCTAATATCCTTATCATTTACAGTAGGGGGTACATTAATACTTATAATACATGAGTGATACTCAGAGTTCCCTGTATAACTCAGCCTGCAGCCTTGTGCCTTTATATGGGCACAGAACCCCTCAGTGACTGCTAATATCCTTATCATTTACAGTAGGGGGTACATTACCCCTTATAATACATGAGTGATACTCAGAGTTCCCTGTATAACTCAGCCTGCAGCCTTGTGCCTTTATATAGGCACAGAACCCCTCAGTGACTGCTAATATCCTTATTTACAGTAGGGGGTACATTACCCCTTATAATACATGAGTGATACTCAGAGTTCCCTGTATAACTCAGCCTGCAGCCTTGTGCCTTTATATGGGCACAGAACCCCTCAGTGACTGCTAATATCCTTATTTACAGTAGGGGGTACATTATCCCTTATAATACATGAGTGATACCCAGAGTTCCCTGTATAACTCAGCCTGCAGCCTTGTGCCTTTATATGGGCACAGAACCCCTCAGTGACTGCTAATATCCTTATCATTTACAGTAGGGGGTACATTATCCCTTATAATACATGAGTGATACTCAGAGTTCCCTGTATAACTCAGCCTGCAGCCTTTTGTCTTTATAGGATCATGGACCCCCTCAGTGATTTCTTATTCCTTATAATTTACAGAGGGGGTACATTGGATTGTCCATTTCTTATACATGAGTGATACTCAGAGTTCCCTGTGCAGAGTGGAGCCTTTTGCCTTTATATGATCATGAAACATCTTATGAAATTTTAATATCCTTACATTTCAATTGTTATCTGGCTGCTAGTCTTACTGACCCTAGCCACCAGGCAGTGACAGCCTGAAGGATGAAATCTAATGTCAGGATGACTTTCATTCCTGGGTTTATTACTGACCTTAGTCACCAGACAGAATGTTACATTTTAGAGAGAAAAGGAGTCTGAACATCAAACAAATTATATAATAATAAGAATAATGATTTTGATGTGTACATTATATAAAAATCATTATAAAATTACCATTAAAGCTTTATTTCCAAAATGCCATTGTGCTGCCCAAGTTGTCATAGGTTGTGAGTAATAATCTGTATCTATCCTCCTTTATCTCCCAGGCTCAACCTGCTTCTCTCCCTTATGCCTTGAGTACCCCTTGTCTGTGCCGGCAAATGCTACTTCTGCTCCATTCACCGTTTGGATGGGTTTTTTTTCAATCTTATTCTTAAAGTGGCCATACACATTAAGATCCGCTCGCTTGGCGAGGTCGCCAAGGGAGCGGATCTTCTCCAGATATCCCCACCTACAGATGGGCAATATCGGGTGAATTTAGGCTAATTTGGTTGTTTTGCCCCGAGGCCAATGCGGTCTGAATATATTTTTTAACCTGCCCAATCAATATCTGCCCAATTTCAGGCCAGATGTCAGTCGGGCAGGCCAGTCGTTTGGGCTCTACACGGCCCAATAAGCTGCCGAATCGGTCTAAGGGACCCGTGTATGGCCACCTTTAGATATCTCATTCACTTTTCTCATTACTTTCTTTTTTTATCTAAAAAAAAACCCATTATATATGTAGTTAGTACAAGCCCTAGTGAAACACATCTCACCTGGTTTAAGGTGCTCTGAAATCCGTGTCCATAAACACGAGTGCAATATACACATATATAAGTGCATTGTGTATATTCTGTTTACTGTTCACCTTCCTCTCAATGATACGTCTGCTACTAAACAGGAGCCATTCACGATTTCCTAGGCCCATTAAAACATAGCATTAAAAATACGTTGCAGAGTCCGAAATAGAAATACATATTTACTAGAATTAAAAACCCATGATGCATAATTAATTTTAATAACTTGGCTCGGCGCTCTCGCATGTAACGGCGTATTTACTGCAAGATAGCAACTGGTGGCTGCTTCTGCCAAGGAAACCTTGCTGGCAGCTTACACAGGCCATAGATTAACACCTCTGGGTGCATTGATAATAAATTCAATTGAATAATTTCCAGGACCGGGTTGTGTATGTTGGTTTATTTTTTATTTACATGCTTAATCTTTCTTTCATATTTGCCTGACATTTGAGTTCCCCTCTGAGCAAAATATCAAGGATGAATATGTATATTCATGCCATTTTTAACTCAATGTTGTAGGTCTTTTTATATATATATATATATATAAATAACTGCAATGGAGGCCAGCACTCACAGGACTTTTTTTTTTAAAAAAATAAAAGTTTTACTGAGCATATTCAAGCATGGTTCTTTATTTGTCCGACGTTTCAGTTCCAAACAGGAACTTTCATCAGGGAGATGAAAGTTCCTGTAAAACTCTGTAAAACTTTTATTTTCGGATGATGTAGCTTTAAAAAAAAAAGTCCTGTGAGTGCTGGTCTCCATTGCAGTTATTTGTATTTTTTTGCACTAGCACCCGGGCATTTATCGGTTTGTAAGTGGTGTGCTACCTATTGCTTGGACTGTATATATATACTTCTGTTTTTCAGTGTTGTAATAAGTCATTTTTTACCACCTACCTTTCCCTAAATTTAGCAATTAATTGATATTGTAAATTGGCACCTTAAAATGTAAAAACAGCTGCATGCCATAGACTGCAATGGTTTCTTTGGAGCATGTATCCAGGTTAGTTTGGTATTCAACGTACTTTACATTTTGCTCAGTTTGCTTACAAAGGAGAGAGGTGAAAACCTTATATAGTAGTTGAACAAGGGATAAATAATAGAACTGTAATAATTATGACTCAGCACGCTATACATTTGGAATGAAACGTTAGCAGATAATTTACACCCCAATAAATATTAGTAAATATTGCCTATATACATTAGTTAATTTTGCCATTATTTTGTGATGTTATGTGTGTCGCTTACTAATCACCTGAAAGTAAATAATGAAGCTTTGAACTATAAGGTTGAAGACACACTGAGCAACTTAGTAGCAGCTACTTTTTCACGGCTACTAAACTCCAGAAAATCCCCTGCCATAGACAATACTGAGAATTGCCTCTGCTAAAACACACACAGTGACAATTATCAGTAAATGATCAGCATTGTCTATTTTAGTAGCCATAACAAGTAGCTGCTACTTGTAGCTCTGTTTGTCTTCACCCTAACAGGAATAAGTGTGGGAGTATGATTTTGGGACACTATTTTGTGCTCACTGATCGCCCGACAGTAGGCCAAGGGCACGCAGAGTGTTGGTTCTGCTGCTCTGGGCATAGGGGGCAAAGCAGAGATTGACAGAAAAACACAAAAGCAGGCATTTTCAGCCCGACATCTGCTAGACTCCGTGTACCTACACATACAGTAAGCAGGAGTTGTATATTACAGTGCAGATAAACAGATCAGATCCCTTTCTCTCAGCTTGCAGAAAAAGTGCCTGCTAAGATCAGTGAAGCCAGTGCTCCATGTGGCTGTGGCCTAACAGGCTCTTATTATAAGATGGAGTAAAAGGTATACCTTTTGAGGCAAAATGTTGTGATGTTTTGTGTGTGCGAGAGAAACAAGCAGTAATGACACTGTGTATTTTCCACCATTGTTAACGGTGGGAAACATGTAGCGCCAGGGAAAATGCCTGATTTAGCAGCAGCTAATGCTGTAAAGCTAATGCTGTGGAAGCTGCTTGGAGGGTGAGTAGTTTAGGTCCTCCATTCCATACTCCAGTTTAGTACTTTGATTTGGCCAGCTGTGATTAGGCTGCAGGTGAGCAGCACATAAAAGGGTATTGAGTTAGGTGGTGGTGGGTGATTAAGATTGGGGACTCAGAGAGAGGGGTTCACTCTCAGAGCGGGGCACAGGGCAGGAAGGCTGCATGACTGTGTGAGGCACTCCCAGAGGGGCTGGGGGTCCTGCCTGCCACTGCAAAGGTGACCACGTGTTTGAGTGCCAAAACACTGAGGCTTGGTAAAAAGCCTAAGTGTGCCAGAAGCTGGTGAGCTGGTCCTGATCCCAGGGGAGGAGAGACAGCAGGGCTGAGTGAGTAGCCCTGTTCACGAGTGTGAGAGTCACCGTGGATGTGTGAAAGTCATTAGGGATGGTGAGAAGCCCCAGGAAAAGGTTCTAGCGTGTGAGAGTTACCCTGGAAGGTGAGAGCCCTGAAGCAGGGACAAATCATAATTATGTTTGATGAGCTGTTTGCTGATGAACTGTGAACTGTTATGTTTATGTTGGGAGGAGTTATTGAGAGAAAAATGTGATGTTACATGTGGTGTCCCTGCCTCTTATGCTCCTGATCCTCTGCGTACCTGCCTACCATAGCTAATTCCCCCAAAAATTGCGTGTACAGGCAGTCAGCATGTCACCTGTGTCACTCACTGATCACCTGACAGGAAATAATGCAGGGTCTACCTGTAACAGGAAGTAGTGTGGGAGTAAAAGACATGCCCTAACCACCATTTTTGTGTCACTCGCTGATAAATGGTAAATAATGTAACAGGAAGTGTTGGAGTAAGAGACTGACCTTGGCCTCCATTTTGTGATGTTCTGTGTGTCACTCACTTTTCACCTGAGAGAAAAACAATACAGGTTCTAAATGGAACAGGGAGAGGGTCTTTATTAATATTGGAGACAAATATCACCAGTGATATTGCCCATAGAAACCGATCTAATTGCTGATTGGTTGCTATGGGCAACATCACCGGTAATGTTTGTCTGAAATGTAAATAAATACACCCCAAGTATACATTCATTGGCTGATGTAACCTAGCATGCATGTGTGCCCTTGGCTTGTGTGCGGGCACGGTGCCTCAGAGCCAAAGGGACAAGTGCTAGTGCTTAAAATGGCAGTGTTTAACTATAGCAATATGGTACATACTACTGGCACTGTTAGGGTGGCATGTATAGGTATGGGACCTATTATCCAGAATGCTCAGGACCTCTGGATTTCTGGATAAGGGATCTTTCTGTAATTTGAATCTCCATAACTTGAGTCTGCTAAAAATAATTTCAATATTGAATAAACCCAATAGGGCTGTTCTGCCCCCAATAAGGGGTAATTATATCTTAGTTGGGATCAAGTACAGGTACTGTTTTATTATTACAGAGAAAAGGGAATCATTTAACCATGAAATAAACCCAATAGGGCTGTTCTGCCCCCAATAAGGGGTAATTATATCTTAGTTGGGATCAAGTACAGGTACTGTTTTATTATTACAGAGAAAAGGGAATCATTTAACCATGAAATAAACCCAATAGGGCTGTTCTGCCCCCAATAAGGGGTAATTATATCTTAGTTGGGATCAAGTACAGGTACTGTTTTATTATTACAGAGAAAAGGGAATCATTTAACCCTTAAATAAACCCAATAGGGCTGTTCTGCCCCCAATAAGGGGTAATTAAATCTTAGTTGGGATCAATTACAGGTACTGTTTTATAATTACAGAGAAAAGGGAATCATTTAACCATGAAATAAACCCAATAGGGCTGTTCTGCCCCCAATAAGGGGTAATTATATATTAGTTGGGATCAAGTACAGGTACTGTTTTATTATTACAGAGAAAAGGGAATCATTTAACCATGAAATAAACCCAATAGGGCTGTTCTGCCCCCAATAAGGGGTAATTATATCTTAGTTGGGATCAATTACAAGGTACTGTTTTATTATTACAGAGAAAAGGGAATCATTTTTAAAAATAAGAATTATTTGCTTATAATGGAGTCTATGGGAGATGGTCTTTCCATAATTCTGAACATTCTGGATAACAGGTTTCCGGATAAGGGATCCCATACCTGTACTATTAAAAATATTTTCATGAAAAGGCTTTATCTATATAAAAACAGTGTTTAACATATGGGCTGTTTTATATTATATATTTTTTATACAGACCTCAATGTACAGGGGTATAGTTTATCTTTAAAATACTCATCTCCTCAGCTCTAAGGAACAGGGAGGAAAAATAACATTATTTTTTTTTTCCACAAAACTTGGTAATTCTAGTTGAAAATGTTTTTTTTCTAAAAATATGTATTTTATTTATGACTACAGGCTCCACAGTAGCAGCGTGGCAAGTTATCAAGGAAATGTAACTTCCCAGAGCCGGGGCTGTGTTAAGGTGCGGAAAAGAAAGATTTGCCAGGTAAGTGCTAACTGATTTTGGTACCATTCCCATTTCCAGGCTGAATGTGTACCTCTGTGAAATAAGTTACTAACTGGCCAACCCGCTGCAATGTGTGTGTTCAGAAGTCTCTAATCCTCAGATGTGGCTTTCTGTGAAAGAAGCCCACTGGCATCAAGTGGGAATGTGGCAAAGTGATTGTGACAGCTTCATGCTTTTTATCAGAATAGCTACACTCCCCAGCTGTTATAATCCAGTTGCTCTGTAATGATGCTGGGAGTGGTAGTTCTCTATTTAGTTTTAGTTATTGTGCCCTATTTAAAAGAAAATACACTAGTTACAAAAAAGGGTTGTTTTTTATATTTACCCCCTTAGAGAAGATCATGATGGCATAGATCTCCCAATGTCACTGATGCCCACTTTAAAATAATAAGTGTCTATTGTTATAGACTGATATTTTTTTTGCTATTCTTGTGGAAGCTGTAGTGGTTGATTTTGGATCTATTTTTTGATACTAAGCTCTAGCTCCTATGCTGGCATATTGGCCTAATAAGCTTGTGCGTGTAAATATATTGACATTGAATAACCATTAGCTGCAACTCACAAAAATTGAGGTTTCACTGTATATAGGACTATACATGTATTAATTTTCATTATTCTCCATGTATACATATTGGCAAATTAAAACAGGTATCATCTTTGATAAAGAGGCACATTCGTTAAAAAAAATTCCTGACTGCCAGGAAAATATTTCTGGCAGTCAGGTGTTTTTTTTTTTTTATCACACAATAGATCAAACCGCTGTGAATCCTTCTGGATTCCCCAGTTCATTCTATAATAAATCTGCCCCTGAATTGATTGTCTTTGAACACTGACTTGGGGTTAAAATCCATAACACTGGATAAAAATAGCAGCAGCCCTGTGTGTTTGGCTTTCTCATTCAGTCAAGGATTTATCATTATAGATATTTTTTTTTGTGCAGTCATGGACTAGTTTAGACTATTACAGGCTTTTCATGGTCCCATAATGTATTGGAAATAAATAATTGCTTTGTAAAATACAATAAAAATAAGGATATTACGATACAAAGGCACAAGGCTGCAGGCTGAGTTATACAGGGAACTCTGAGTATCACTCATGTATTATAAGGGATAATGTACCCCCTACTGTAAATGATAAGGATATTAGCAGTCACTGAGGGGTTCTGTGCCCATATAAAGGCACAAGGCTGCAGGCTGAGTTATACAGGGAACTCTGAGTATCACTCATGTATTATAAGGGATAATGTACCCCCTACTCTAAATGATAAGGATATTAGCAGTCACTGAGGGGTTCTATAGCCATATAAAGGCACAAGGCTGCAGGCTGAGTTATACAGGGAACTCTGAGTATCACTCTTGTATTATAAGGGATAATGTATCCTCTACTGTAAATGATAAGGATATTAGCAGTCACTGAGGGGTTCTGTGCCCATATAAAGGCACAAGGCTGCAGGCTGAGTTATACAGGGAACTCTGAGTATCACTCATGTATTATAAGGGATAATGTACCCCCTACTCTAAATGATAAGGATATTAGCAGTCACTGAGGGGTTCTATAGCCATATAAAGGCACAAGGCTGCAGGCTAAGTTATACAGGGAACTCTGAGTATCACTCTTGTATTATAAGGGATAATGTACCCCCTACTGTAAATGATAAGGATATTAGAAGTCACTGAGGGGTTCTGTGACCATATAAGGGTTCTGGCACACGGGGGAGATTAGTCGCCCGCGACAAAACTCCCTGTTCGCGGGCGACTAATCTCCCCGAGTTGCCATGACCGTCATCCCGCCGGCGAACATGTAAGTCGCCGGCGGGATGGCACACGCGGCGATTTCAGGAAATCGCCGAAAAAGACTCGCGAGTCGCGCGTCTGCCATCCCGCCGGCGACTTACATGTTCGCCGGTGGGATGGCAGGGGTAGGCAGCTTGGGGAGATTAGTCGCCCGCGAACAGGGAGTTTTGTCGCGGGCGACTAATCTCCCCCGTGTGCCAGAGCCCTAAAGGCACAAGGCTCAGTTATATAGCAGGTAATAAGGATACATTTTACACATTCCCTGCATTATATAGTAGACAATAAAATTACTTCAGCCACTGAAATGCTAGTTTTGGCATTATCCACTTAGATTAGAGATATTTAGTCTGTATGTCTACACAACGCAGTACACAGGGAGGTATCTAAATATACTTAAAACACAAAAGCAGGGTGACTGTTAGGCCAATATTACATATATTTCTAACATTGGTTTGAGTGAACTAATTTCAATCTGCAAAAAGGGGTCTAGCCCGAGGCTTAGATTTAGACATGGTCTTTGGTGTCTGACTTTCTAGCAACAACACATTTTTCTCCCTACATATTATCATATGAGTTTTCCTGTTTAAACACGTATAAGCTAATCATAATGGCACGTTAGAGAGAGTTCTGACAAGCGTTAGGTGAAAGCTCTAGGTTTTCACTCAGCAGGAGGAACATTTCTCCTCCTTCACTCAATCAGGAGCATGTGTCATATCAGAAAATTGCCTTGTGCCCTGATGATGATTAGAGGTGTCTCTGCTTGCCTGCCCATCTGCTAAAGCTATCCGTCTTCCGAAGGGACAGAAAGGGAGGAGAAGAAGGGCGGCTATTTAATCCCAGGGAGAGGTCTGACAGCCATCCCTATGGCTCTGCATTATTATTCTTATGGTGAATATGTCAGGAGTACGTAGAGTTGTCTGCAGCAGTTTGAATCAACAAGTCCCATGCACAAAAGGACATTTCAGCCACTTGGAAAAGGGTCAGGGATGTCAAAACCCACATTCTTTTGCCATAGACATCATTCTTTTTTTTTTTATATAGGGCATTACAGTCCCCATACCAGTGGCCATAGTCTGTGTGAATGTGATAGGGACCTTGGATTGTCCTTACCCCACTGAAGCTTACAGTCTAAGACCCCTATTACAGTCACACACCAGGGTCAGTTTCTGTCAGGAGTCAATTAAGCTGCCTGTATTTTTTAGGAATCTGGGTATAAGCTGGAGTACTCCAATGTAGACATGTGGAGAACATACAGACTCCCTGCAATGCTATGGCTGGAATTGAACTTAAAAGAGAAGGAAAGGTATAAACTAAGTAAGCTTTATCAGTAAATACAGCCATAAGTACTTACAGTAATGATAGAGAGTCCTCTATCAAAAGAAACACAGGATTTCTTTTTTGTAAACATGTTCTCAGGGTATCCGACTTCCTCTCTCAGAAACATCCTTCATTCCTGGGGCCAGAGTCTGCACAGCTCTTTTCTCTCTCCCATCTCCTGCACCCCCCTGCCTTAAGAACTCATAAAATCCCCCTATCCTTAGGAATGTGTGATCTGAGCTATAACGGCTAGACTGCAAACAGGAAGCTATGAACACCAAGCTAAAATGGTAGCTGCAATCGGAGAAAGCTTCTAGGGCTCTTAACTCAGGTATGAAAAAGTTTTCTGCAGAATAAATATAGTTTTCTAGGTGGCACTAATGTGGCACATCTATTGGAAGTTAAATGCCAAAATGACTTTCCTTCTCATTTAAGACACCAGAGCTGCCAGGTGCTAAACACTGCCCCAGGGTGCTTTTCCTATTTCAGATTCAGGATTTAAGAGATTTAGTAAAATATTTATATTGATGGGAGTAATAAAACACAAGTGCTTGCTTTGCAGCAGTGCCATTTTCCAAGGATTGTTAGCATTTATCTTATGTGCTATTAGTTTTTATACTGTTTGCTCCACCTAGTGGCAAAATGCAGAGTCTGTTAATAAGTGAGAAAAAGTGATTAGTGTTGCTTTAATGCTCTTGTTTTTATTTGATATGTTAATAAAAATAAATTCTGTTGAAGATATTTGCCAGGAGAAAACGCAGGATCTGTGAATGAAATAATTATGCGTTAGGGAATCAATGATGGTCTTTGTGTATTTACGCCGCTAAGTTCATTTTCCCAGCACTGATAAACCACATTTCCAAGTAGCTTCATTTATTTTACAAATATAGCCTAAAAATATTCCTATTTCCAATTTTATATGAATATACTATTCAGGGAGATGGTAATGGTTTGACACATACAATAAATAAGATAGTAATATAAGTACTGCAAAAAAAAAAAAAAAAAAAAAGGTTGTGTGCTCCGTTATACATGTACCGTATATATGTATAACTTTATTTATAAAGCGCTATATGAATATAAAATTAATGTACACATATGGCCTAACAAAGTTTCCCTTATTCAGCTCATATAGCAACCAGTTAGCACTTAGCATCTGAAAATTGAAATTGCTTATTATCTGTTCTGAAATGTTTAGAAGGTGCCAAATATAACCCCAAAGAAACAGCCAATCAGGTACTTCAAGTACTTACAGTATATGTACCCTGGGTACCCCTAGAACTATAGCAGGGTGACTGTTACCCCAATGTTTCTATATATCTGTAACCTTGTTATGGGCTAAGGGGGCCCAGCCTGAAGGCCAGTTAGGGGGGATTTGGGGTGAGTGTTTATTTGTGCCCTGGGTACCCCTGGAACTATAGCAGGGTGACTGTTACCCCAATGTTTCTATATATCTAACCTTGTTATGGGCTAAGGGGGCCCAGCCTGAAGGCCAGTTAGGGGGGGGATTTGGGGTGAGTGCTTATTTGTGCCCTGGGTACCCCTGGAACTATAGCAGGGTGACTGTTACCCCAATGTTTCTATATATCTGTAACCTTGTTATGGGCTAAGGGGGCTCAGCTTGAAGGCCAGTTAGGGGGGGATTTGGGGTGAGTGCTTATTTGTGCCCTGGGTACCCCTGGAACTATAGCAGGGTGACTGTTACCCCAATGTTTCTATATATCTGTAACTTTGTTATGAGCTAAGGGGGCCAGTTAGGGGGAGATTTGGGGAAAAACTGTGTAAATACTAGGTAGGAACACCTGTTAGGAAAGTGTGAATAAATCTCTTTATGGTGTTACTAGTACTTTAAATAAACAAAACTCCGATATGCCAGGCTTTCATGTAAAGTTTTGCCTGTATTTTGGAAGTGCTTTTTGCAGACGTGCCAGTAAGCGCACAGACAAGTGGAAGTTTTGTCCTCTAAACGCCTGGGTCTACAATCATTATAATTGCTTCTTTTACATCTCTCGGTTAAAAAGGCGGCGTTTCATCGCTGGAGCAGGAGCCAAGCCCAGCCCGGCGTTCTGGGATCTGTGCAAAAACTCCAGCTGTGTGAAGCTAAATGTAAAAATGAGCACATCGCCTCTGGGCGTGTAAGAGCTTCAAGCACACACAGTGAATATGAAACCTAATGTGCCAACTCAGCTCCGCAGAAATATATGTTCAGCCACAAGCAGGAAAATATTAACAAACTTTGCATAATGCTTCTAGCTTAAATGCAAAAAGTCTCACTGCTCTGCCATCTTGGTCCGACCACTGGTGGAACTGATTGCTTGGCATCATTAAAAGGATTGCACATCTTATATTGTCTTATATAGGGCAGTTCTAGGGGCAGATTATTGTCACTCCTTATAGGCACAGCAGAGATATGATTAATATATGATTAATTTACATTTACAGGTCTGCTGCCTGGAGAGATCTGTGATTGATTTAGCTAGAGTAGTCAAAATAATAGTGCTCGGTAGAGCGTGCAGAAACAATTAGCTATTAATATAAATCACTAATCCAACACTGGCATTCGAGTTTGACTCTTTGGTAGGGTTCCTTCCCCACTTCAAAAACATGAATGTATGCAGGTATATTTATACCTATGTGCACATTTGTTGTCAGCATATTTGCATTTATACCTATAAATTGGAGATACCATACTTCTGCCTTAATGTGAGGGATTCCCAACTAAGGTGAGGTTAGGAGGGGCGGATGGACGGATGGACAGACAGGAAGAGAGAGAGAGAGAGATAGATTGATAGGTACACAGATGGAATTATGTAGAGATGGAATGTTCGGGGCAGACAGTAAAGGATATGAAAAGCCCAATAGTTCATAGACTAATCTAATGGAGATTACATGCTAATAGTTATTAATTAGCTTTAATTCATGTATTTATGATTCACCATGGTATTAAATCCCATAAAAAGGCATAGGCATAGCTGAACACCTTTCAGAGCATTAAGCCCATAATCTTAAAGCTTCTTGATGTGCCAGACCTGAATGTGCAGTGTTCAGCAGTGTCTGCATCTTAGGGACAGGCAATTAGATACCGTTCCAATGTTGCTGAACTAGAATTCCAGCCTCTACCCTCAGCCTGCTGCCGGTCTTCTACTCCTAAATGGCTCAGAGCAACAATTTACAGCCAAGCCACCTTTACATTATCCTGAACAGCGTCCTACAGCATCCTTGCCGGCGCTCCCCCAACTGACTGTTCCTCCCCTGACGCGTTCAATTTATACGCGCTCGGGGAGGACGTCGGGTGGGGGCCCTGCGGGGGGGTTAGGGGGGTCCCTGGGGGGGGTAGGGGAAACAGCTGGCTGGGGCACCTGCAGGGCCCCTAGGGCGGGAGCCCCGGTTGGCCCTGCACCCCCCAGTCCGACCCTGAATGCATGGCCATCTTTAATTTTTAATGTTGAAGTAAGTAGCGGAGAGAAGGCCTGGACTGGCAATCTATGGATTGAGGGGCTGCTTTAAAATGCAATAGACAGTCACTTTTTATTGGGCTGGTGGGGGCTGTTTGGGCCTCTGTTGACTTGAGATGCCTATTTGGGATCATAGCCCAGACCTGGCAGAGGGCGGAGGCGACTTGCTTGTGGGCAGGTGGCAGGGCCTTCCAGGATTTTCCCCAGTATCCCCCTGAGCCAGTTCAACCCTAGGGGGCACATTTACTTACTCACGAACGGGCCGAATGCGTCCGATTGCGTTTTTTTCATAATGATCGGTATTTGGCGATTTTTCGGAAAATTGTCGCAACTTTTTCGTAGCCATTCCGAATGTTGCTCAAAATCTGGCAATTTTTTCATAGCGTTACTACTTGCGCGAAAAGTCGCGACTTTTTCGCAGCTTTCGTGCCGAGTACGAAAGATTCGGATTCATTCAAGCTTCAGGTTGGAGCTGCAGAGTGCCATTGAGCCCTATGGGAGACTTTTCTTGGGCCAGGTTGGAGCTGCAGGGTGCCATTGAGCCCTATGGGAGACTTTCCTTGGGCCGGGTTGGAGCTGCAGAGTGCCATTGAGCCCTATGGGAGACTTTCCTTGGGCCGGGTTGGAGCTGCAGAGTGCCATTGAGCCCTATGGGAGACTTTCCTTGGGCCGGGTTGGAGCTGCAGAGTGCCATTGAGCCCTATGGGAGACTTTCCTTGGGCCGGGTTGGAGCTGCAGAGTGCCATTGAGCCCTATGGGAGACTTTCCTTGGGCCGGGTTGGAGCTGCAGAGTGCCATTGAGCCCTATGGGAGACTTTCCTTGGGCCAGGTTGGAGCTGCAGAGTGCCATTGAGCCATATGGGAGACTTTCCTTAGGCCGGGTTGGAGCTGCAGAGTGCCATTGAGCCCTATGGGAGACTTTCCTTGGGCCGGGTTGGAGCTGCAGAGTGCCATTGAGCCCTATGGGAGACTTTCCTTGGGCCGGGTTGGAGCTGCAGGGTGCCATTGAGTCCTATGGGACTGAAAGTTTCGCCCGCCGCTTACGAGCGCTCAATACGAAAAAGTCGCGACAAGATAGGAGCGCATCGTAATGGCTACGAAAAACTCGCGTTTTTTTGTGCAAATCGTATTGGTAACGAAAAAGTCGTGACAATTTCCGAAAAGTCGGAAAGGCGCCGAAAAAAATCGCAAAAAATACGAAAAAATCGCAAAATGTTCGTTTTCCAATCGGAATTTTTCCAATTCGGATTCGGAGGTTAGTAAATGTGCCCCTTTGTTTTATTTGATTCTTTTTAGCCACAAGAACATTAATGAGGTTGGACACTGATGTTGGAGATCAGGCCTGTCTCACTATTGGCGTTCTAACTCACAGGAAATCGAGGCTTTTACAAAGCAGAAACTCTTAATGATCCGGCACCAGGGTACGGGAGAGGAAGCCTATAATAGCCCCTTAACTGGCTATTGCAGAGACAATGGAAAAGTAATTGATACAAAACCGGCAGGAGAAAACCACACTGCCTCCTGTGGCTCAGCCTGGGGGGATAGGGACCAGTGCAGCTCCGGAAGCACAGAATGATCAGGGTTGTTACTGTATGATTTACCAGTGTTGGCTAGGGTGGCTTTGGTTTAAACAGCCATTACCAATAATTGGAAGGAGTGTCCGTGCATTCAGCTATACAGTGTATTTCTATATAATCTGTCGGCTTGTGCCACCGTGACTCACTGCGCTCAGGATCACTTGTAACAAATTAAAAGTAAATCGTATTGCTAGACTTTGCCTCCATCCTTTTCCTTTCATAAACTCAAACGAAGGGAAGTGAGTGGGAGATGGTTAATACCATTCGTGGTTATTCCTACGCTCGGATCTAATGCATTACCCATATTGCCTCTGTGTGAATTATGTATTCTGCGGATTTTAATTTTGCCTTCAAGGGAAATATATTAAATGTATCCAATAAGCTTATAATAACATGCTCTGTAATTAAAGGGGAAACTCATCTTTACATTTTGAGGAATGGAATAGGCCCAGTTCTACCCAAGCCTGTTGTGGGTCCCCAATGTTTTGTGGTAATGTTATGTTACAGGTGTGGTTCCCCTTTAAATTAACCTTTAGTACGTCATTAAATGGCTAATTCTAAGCAACTTTTAAATTGGTCTTCATTATTTATTTTTTATAGTATTTGCATACTTCTTCCAAGTCTTTCCCACTCTCAAATGGGGGTCACTGACCCCGGCAGCCAAAAGACAATTACTCTGTGAGGCTACAATTTTATTGTTGTTGTCACTTTTTATAAATTATTTTTCTATTCAAGTCATATGCTATTTATATACCAGTGTCTCATTCAAACCACTTCCTTGTTTATAAGGTAATTTGGACCCTAGCAACAAGATTTTTTTTATCGTTTTTGAATTATTTGCCTTCTGCCTTCCAGCTTTCAAATGTGGCTCAATGATCCCAGCAGCCAAAATGCTATTGCTCTGTGAGACTACAATTTTATTGCTATTTATGCCCTTTTCTATTTATATTCCCAAGTCCCTTGTCTGGTTGCTAGGTTAAATTGGACCCCAGCAACTAGATAGCTGCTGAAACTCCAAACTGGAGAGTTGCTGAACAAAAATGTAAATCATTTAAAAAACTAGAAATAATAAAAAAAAACTAAGACCAATTGCAAATCGTCTCAGAAAATTACTCTCTACATCATATTAAAAGGGAGCAACCCCTTTAAAGAATCATTTCTATGTGAGAGTAAATATACTGTACATACATACTTAGTCCAGAAACAGCTGTAGGGCCACAGGTTACATATCCCAGCTATATGGCATGGAGCCATGTATCCCGGTGTATAGGTTCTCCCCTCCTTTCCCACCACCTTTGCTATTTCTAATAACTCCTTCATCCTGATAAAGCCCCCCGCCCTTTGTAAGCTTGCTTGTATAAGTAGTTTGCCCACACGAGTCTAAATATTGTGCATAAAAGTTACCCGCCAGGAATGACTGTTCCGCAGTTTAATCTCCTTACTTTTATACCGAGCCTCCCATTGTCAGGCATAAAGGCAGAAATAAATGTGGATCATATTTATCGGCGCACAGCTTCTTCAAAATTCCATCTTCTCCTCCCCGTTGAGCTGGTAGTTTATAGTGCCAGCCTTCAGACTGCCAGTATAACAACATGCCTAGGCGCTGTGCTGCTATGTGGCACAATTGTTACTGTTAAGGTGGCCATACACAATCAGATTTGCGACCTCGCCAAATGAATGAATCTTCTTTTGATATGTCCACCTAAAGGTGGGCCCTAGGGCCAAATGATTGAATTACAAGCGAGCATAGGTGCCGTCGGCGTTGATGCGGCCCCCAATTCAAAGGAAAATCAAAACTGCCCGATTTTAGGCCAGTTATTGGTTGGGTAGACCTGTCGGGGGTGCCCATATGCAGGCAGATAAGCTGCTAAATCAGTCTGATGGACCTGAATCAGCAGCTGAAATCTGCCAATGTATGGCCACCTTTAGAGAAATCTCTCCAGATAAATTTGGGGTACATTTTTAATACATTTTTATTACATTGGTATAGATTGTCCACTATTAGGCTTAAGAGCCAGTCTACCCTCACGTTTTCCTGGAGAATTGTGCAGTACAGGGGAATCCCTATGCTGAATTAGTTTTATGGTATCTCTGTACAGGCTATAAGCAAATGATTTGTATAGGGTACTTTTTAATTCTAAACTACTGTTTACATAGCAAATAATTCCCTCAGCCATTTAAAATTTTACTCCTGAACGAACAAATGTATTTGTAGCTGTAATATTGGTGTGTAGGCGCCATCTCAGTGCATTGTGCCTGAGTCTGAGCTTTCAGCCAGCGCTACTCATTAGAACTGCTTTCAGCTAACCTATTGTTTCTCCTACTCCCATGTAACTGGAGGAGTCCCAAGCCGGACTTGGATTTCTTACTATTGAGTGCTATTCTGATACCTACTGGGAGCTGCTATCTTGCTCTCTTGCCATTGTTCTGCTGATCGGCTGCTGGGAGGGGGGGATATCACTCCAACTTGCAGCGCAGCAGTAAAGTGTGATTGAAGTTTATCAGAGCACAGGTTACATGGTTATGGCACCTGGGAAATGAAGAATATGGCTAGCCCCATGTGAAATTTCAAAATTAAATATAAAAAAATCTATTTGCACCTTTGAAATACAGCTTTCAGTGCAGGATTCTGCTGGAGAAGCTCAATCAACTGATGGGTTTTTTAAAAAAAAAAAGTTTTCCCATGACAGTATACCTTTAAGGGGCTGTTTCTGCTAAATTGTGCTTAGTACAGGGTCTTGGCTATGCTGCCATAGTTTTATGGTATCTCTGTGTACAGGCTATGAGCAAATTTAGGGGGCTGTTCTTGCAGAATTATGCTTAGTACAGGGGATAACTATGCTGCCCTAGTTTTAATTAAACTTAGGGGCTGTTCCTGCTGAATTGTGCATGGCATAGGGTGTTGGCTATGGTGGAATAGATTTATGATATCTCTCTGTACAGGCTATAATCATGCTTAGTGAGCTGTTTTCGTGTATAGGTATATCCATATGTATGTAAAAAAGCTCTCCAAATGACAAAAAAGAGTAGTCTATGGGTGCAAAAGGCAGATCCTGCCGTGTATAACCATCAGGTATATCTCACGCGAGTCTGCGCAGGGAAGTCACTGACGGGCTGTAAGCTTCCCGGGGAGAGTTGTCAAATTTTAAAGCTGTGCGCATTTCTCCTGCCAAGATGTGTTTTATAATGATTATATCCATTTGTATTGCTTGGCACCATGGGCATACACAGGAATTTATCTTTCAGAACTCGTTTATGAAACAACAGTCACATTCCAGCAGGATAAAATCAGAGCACTTTCATCACATAGCTTCGATCTGTCCTTTCTGCCCACAGAAAGCATTGCTGGTGGGGCAGTGCCAGGGGCTGTTATTGTGGCAAAGACTCCAGCAGCAGCGGGCAAGGCTATACATCTCTGCCAACTTGAGGTTGGTGCAGGGCGCAATTAACAGTTAGTAATTCCGTTGTACAGTAGACGGGTTACTTTTACTGATAATCCTGAAAATAAATCCATTCAGGACTTTTATTCCCATGAATCGAGATACTAGAATTTTCCAGCCAAGCCATAATCTTCTTTCTAATGACAAAAAAAAATCATTTTTCTTATATTTGTATGAGAAGCTTCATCCAATGTTCTTGACCTCTCTGACAGCAACTTCTAGCTTCTGGGTGACATTTATCTCTCTTAAATGTGCGTTTCCTGCCAAAGCTCGAAAATGATCAATTATTTCTGCAATAAATGATCATTTTTAGTGTTTCTGCGTGTCCCATGAAATCAGGGATTGGGTTAGTTAGGAGGGGGGCAGGGTTTTGTTCATTAGAAAGCCCCTTGCTCCCCTGTTCTAAATCCAGTTGTATATTTAATACTTTGTTCCCCTTTATAGTCAATTTTTATTTCTATCTCTATATTTGGCACTTGTAGAAAAACTTAGTATTTCAGGCTAATAATCAGCTCATGTCTCTCTGCATGTTTTTTTTTAATTCTTTCCCCAACGTAAGTGAAACACGCAATTCACATTTGAACCTCCTCCACAAAAAAAAGATATTTTTCCCTTCCCCTGCAGAGCGGTGAATTACTTCCACCAACAAAAACATTAAAATAAACCTCTGGCTTTTAATACAAGTGGTTTCATTTTGAGAAAGATGCCAGGCTGGAATACTAAAATATGTGTAGAAACGTGTCTATGAAAATAGTGACTACTTGTACCTTTACTGGGACTGGGACTAAGCTAAATAATGAACCAATAGAAAACATTCAAAATAACTTGATGTTAAATTGATGCGAGTGTTATTCTAAGCACTTCTGCACTTTGCATTCATTCATTATTTTTTTTTTAATTCCAAGATATTATGCATTAAAGTACTGTTAATATGAATACATTTTGTTACAACAGCTCCATCTGCTGGTCACTTTCCAAACATGACCTAGTCGAGGAAGTTGTCATGACACAGAGGGCTGGTCTTATGTTTTTCTGGTTAGGTAAGATGTTAGAAAAGTTATCTGAGGTTTCTAATATTTTTTCTAACCAAAAAAAGATCAGATCAGCATTTTTCTTTCTCCTGACAACCTCCTCCTCGACTACAGTTCATGTTCAGAAAATGATCTGCAGTACTTTTGACCATTAAAAAATAAATAAATAGAAATTGTAAAAATGCTTAGAATAGCACACTCATTAATTTTGCATCAACTTGTTTTAAAGGTTTACTTATCCTTTGATACCCCCAATATTCTATAAGCAGAAGCCAGAGTACAAGTAGAGTTCATATAATACGTAGGAGACGGAGTGAAAGAATTCAGTTGATGTATCTGTGTGCATCATGCCGATACCAATACACAGAACCCACCCATGCGTCACTCGGGGGTTATGTTGGGTGCACAGTTTATTCAAGGACAGGGTTGCGTTAAAGCTTGTGCCCCCCAGTGGAGACAGGGCTGCACCATTACATCTGTAAAGTACAAAGAAATGAACTTTTGCTCCTTCTGTAACAGTGAACTCTGCATCCCCCTGTCTTTCTCTTGGGAGCCACTCAAATGGTGTCTGCAATATGACAGCATGCATAATTCAACATGTATACCATATTCATCCACAGGAAAAAAACATGTCCGCTCTACCATGAACATTCTTCCTTCACTTCAAATTGTATCTCAGACAGATCTGGCTTCCTGGGATTTTCTGCCATTTATGAAATTATTCACTTAGACAAGAAAAATCAGGTACAATGTATGTGGTAGAATATTTCCAGCCAATTAAAATGAAAGATCTGCCATTTCCAGAAGGTGCCTTATTCAAAAGCAAAGCTGTTGGGGTTGGGTTGGCAGTAGGGCAAGATGGTAAGAGCAGAGCTAGATAGTGAGATGGCAGCAATAGGGTTGAGATGGTGGCAGTAGGCCAAGATACTGACAGTAGAATATGATGGCAGAAAAAGGGTAAGACTGCAACAACTGGACTAAATAGTGGCAGTAGGCTAAGTGGCTAAGATGAATACAGTAGAGCAAGATGGTGACGACAAAAGCTGTCTGGGTTTAGAGACCCAGAGTAGCGGCAGTAGGGCATGATGGTAAGAATAAAGCAAAATAGAGACAGTAAGGCAAGATGGCAGCAATAGGGTTGAGGTGGTGCAGTAGGCCAATATGGTGGCAGTATGTCAAGATAGTGACAGTAAGACAAGATGGCAATAGATGGCAATAGCCAGCAAATATGGCAAGAACAGGGTAGTGGCCTTGTGAATTTGCTTTATTTTATCCATCATTTGCCAGTAGGATTGCCACCTTTTGTGGAAAAATACAGTGTACCAGCCTTCTGCAATGTGTATCTTTCTTCCCTATTAAAGGAATAATGTGATGGGGAAACATGTTTTTTTTCAAACCCATCAGTTAATAGAGCTTCTCCAGCAGAATCCTGCATTGTAACCTGTTTTTCACAAACACAAACAGACTTTTTTATATTTAATTTTGAAATTTCCCATGGGGCTAGCCATATTCTTCATTTCCCAGGGTGCCACAGCCATATGACCTGTGCTCTGATAAACTTTAGTCACACTTTACTGCTGAGCTCCCAGCAGCCGACCAATAGGAAGGGAGCAAGATAGCAGCTCCCAGTAGGTATCAGAATAGCACTCAATAGTAAGAAATCCAAGTCTGGCTTGGGACTCCTCCAGTTACATGGGAGTAGGAGAAACAATAGGTTAGCTGAAAGCAGTTCTAATGTGTAGCGCTGGCTGAAAGCTCAGACTCAGGCACAATGCACTGAGATGGTGCCTACACACCAATATTACAGCTAAAAAAATACATTTGTTGGTTCAAGAACACAATTTTAAATGGCAGAGGGAATTATTTGCTATGTAAACAGTAATTTAGAAATAAAAAGTACCCCATAAAAATCATTACAGAAGTTCAAAAATAATATTTTAAATGGTAGAGTGAATTATTTGTTATGTAAACAATGTCATTTGAAAATAAAAATTACCCCATAAAAATCATGACCGTATCTTTTTAATATAATTATCAGCCATCATTTGTAACAGCCAGGCTGCTAACATACCACCAAGGTGGCAACCTTAGGTGTCAGCAGAGGAAGATGGCTACAGCAGGAATAGATGGCAACAGAAAGGTAAGATGATGGCAGTAAGCATTAGAGAATGGCAGTAAGAAAGGGCCATGTTTTTTTACCCACAATGCATCCACTTCTTTGAACTCAGTGCTTATATTAAACAAGCCATTAAACAATAACCTTCTAAATGCAGGAACCTTTCCCTTTCAGAAGTAGAAAATTTGTCACATTTAAATGAACAGGAGAGAACCCAACATCACAGCTCTTTTCCAAAAAAAAAAAAAAGACCAAAACAAACTATGGTTTCTCATTAAAGCAGATAGCCATGTTAAGATTCTGTCTTCCCAGGGACACAAGCTTCTGTTAATCATGTTTATTTGCTGTGCAAAAGAATTCTTTTTGTAGAGCAATGCGCATTCTTCCTGAGAGATACGAGGCTTCACTGGCCGGGAAAAAAAATATAGATCAAATCATCTTCTAAATATTTCACATTTAGCAGCCACAAATTAATTGCTAGTTATTATTATTATTTTTTTTAATTTATAAGTTATAAATTTATGGTCTGGAAGCTAACAAGAAGCACATTATTTTTTTTGTTCCTGGAAGGAATCATTAGCTAGAAATAGGCAGTAATTGGTAGGAATATTTATAATGCATGTGGTGTTAAATAAATGATAACTTTATCGTTGGGCCATTGCTACATTAAAAGAATACAATAAATATAGGGAATTAGAATAAGGCTTTATGGGCATTAGTGGTTTATAGACAACTTCAGTCAATTCAACCTTTTGCTTATAACATCTGAGGCAAATGTTTGTGCGGCAGATTTTATAAACAAGAAGTCTGATCAACATATACACAAACACAGTGAGACGCTGTAAACTCTGTCCCCTGACTGGGATCGAACTGAATTGAACGAATTGACCCTGCTGGCAATACGGAAAAGACACTTAATCACACGTGCGCTTAGCTTGATGTTGGGGTTAAATTTATCTCAAGGACCTCTGTCTTGTTCCAGAGATCTCACCACCCAATGAGGTCTCCATAGTGTCAGACTGGCCCACCAGGATACCAGGAAAATTCCCAGTGGGCCCAGGTGTCAGTGGTCCCCTCTGCTCCTGACCCTTTGGCCTGTTTCATAGTCATTCCCTATTTCTGCATGGGAAGAAAGAAGAGAAATAGATGGAAGAATAGATGCTAGCATGTAGGCCCACACTCCAAACAATTTTTCCTCCTTTCCCCACCCAACCTCTTTATTCTCCTAGTCTCTCTTATTTACATGCTAGCATCTATCCTATTACCTTGTTCCCATTTAGAAATAGAAAATGACCATGAAGCAGGCCAAATGGTCAGGAGCAGGAGGTCCCACTGACACCTGGGCCCACCGGGACTTTTCTTGGTATCCTAGCATGTAAATAAAAGAGTCAAGGAGAATAAAGAGATCGGGTGAGGAAAAATAGTTTGGAAAGCAGGCCTAGGGTCTAAGGTTTTCTGGTGGGCCCCTGGGTTCCCAGTCCGATACTGTTTCCATACACGTGTTTCAATAAATAATGCTATTCAATTTCTGCTTCACATCAATTCTGGATGTAAATACATAAAGTAAAGAATTTCTTGTACAGTATTCTCCAAAACTCTGGCATTTATAGACCAAAATGGTCACCAATTTTTTTTTATTTTGACAGACAGCCTTCTTTTATTTGGACATCCTCTGCCTTTGGAATTCTGTGCAACCTTTAGAAGCATTAAGCTGGCATTTTCATTTATTGGTTGATGGGCGCCTGGGGGTCTGCCCAGCTCACAAAATGATGTGTTCCAATCCTTCTGAATATATACAAGACTACTACTCTATGGCTGTTGGCTGGGGTGTGAGATAGCATCTATTTTAGCATCAACTTTTTTAGAAACAATGCAATTACTGTATGTTCATGTAGAAATGCAATCAGGATACAAAGCTCAGAGAAAAAGTTGTTGAAATTTTTCAAGTGCTGGGGCATAGGCTATGCTAGATGAAGGGGCTGCTTTTCCTGCTAACCTTTATGGAATGTTCAGTTCTGATTGATCCATAGCAATCATAATAAGTAACAACCAACTAATAAAAAATTGATGTTAATGGATTGATCAAAGTTTATCGATCCATATTAATATTAATGGAATCTGCTGAAAAGAAAAAAAAACATTGCTATACCCTGCTATGGAATTTGATACTAATCAGTCTTCTGGGGGCCTGAGGTACCAATTCCCTGGAGATTCAGATAATGTTAATATTGATTTTGATCGAATTGGTTGATTAGATTAAAATTCAATAGGAAGAATCCCAGAGGTTGCCCATGTGATCTTTGGCAAACGTGCCCCCTTAGTGGTATCTTTCTGTAGAAGATATGAGATATAAGCAGTGCTCTGCTTCTGTTGTGTGGATTTTGTCATAATTATCTGCTTGGGAACAACCACGCTACCTTGAATCAGGCTTCATTCCCTTGGCCACAGAGTTGAACTGGGAACCCAGAGGCCCACCAGAAAACCATAGACCATAGGGCCACTCTCCAAACCATTTTTCCTCCTTTCCCCACCCAACCTCTTTATTCTCCTAGTGTCTTTTAATTACACGCTAGCATATATCCTATTACCTTGTTCCCATTTAGAAATAGGGAATGAATATGAAACAGGCCAGATGGTAAGGAGCAAGAGGTCCCACTGACACCTGGGCCCACCGGGAGTTTTCTTGGTATCCTGGTAGGCCAGTCTTACACTGCTTGGCCATGTCCCCTTTTAAAGTCATTTAAATGATTCAGACTGCCAGGAAGCTTTTGAGAAGACATAGGAAGCATTGTGTAAAAAGATGGAAAGGACAATGGCTCTCAAGACCAGAAGGACTCTAGTGGTGTTGAAACAATAACAAAACCTAGGAAAGCGCTCCAACAGTAATATTATCACACCTTCCATTTCTAATATGTATTTTGATTCTATATTAAAATTTATGACAAACACAAAGGGGAAAGGAATAGGACAGGCTTGCACCTTTGAAAGTAAAAGCAGACCATAATGATTTGTAGGGTAAGTCAGTAATATGGATTTTTATCCAAACTGGAAATGAACTAAGAAAAAAAAAAATCTATAACTGTTTCCCTTTTTACTTTGTCGGTATCATCTTGTAAAGCAGCAAAATTACCTTCTATTGTGCAATTTTCAGTAATTGCTTTTTATTATCACCGAGCACCCAAGTAATTCATGAGACTTCTCAGGCGCTAACACTACTGCGTTCCCAATGGGTCCTTCATTTCTCTCGTGTTACCATGTTTTAACACTTCTAGTCATAGAAATTCATTTGCATTTGAAAAAATGAACATAGTGAGGAATATACCATTGTGCCGTTGACTTTAACACGGTCAGCTCCAGGAAAATTGATTTTATAAATCCACCTAGTCACCAAGGTAATTATAGATACAGGCCTAGAATCTGAAGAGAGGGGGCCCTGCACACCGCCAACATAAGGAATAAAATAACAGCCTTTGGATGTCACGGGATAAGATGAGGATGAGAAATGTAGTTTAATAATACTTATATCTACAAAAGGGCTCTTTCTTAACTTGGAAGGCAGGGTACAAAGTGCAAAAAACATACACAGTTGGCAATTTATTTTTGTTTTGCACTTTGTACCCTGCCTTTCACACTTGTATTGCGACAGGCCTCTGCATTTTAGAGGACAGAGACCAGTGGCTAGCCCCATGAATACAGAGCTGCCTATGTTTGGCACTGTACTCAGGAAGGGTGAGAGGAGTGATTTAGGAACCCCTTCCCTGAATGGTGCACAGATTAGGGATCAGTGGAAGACGTTGGCCACAATGGAGCCTTTCCTATGGCAGGCAGTAAACACTGGGCAGGCCTGATCTGGCCTTAGACACAATCTAATTGGTTGCTTTTATTACTAGAATAAGGGAAAAGCCCTTCAAATCACTAATTTGTCCCAGGATGGAGTACTTTCATCAATAAAATTCCCCTGGCTCAGTGGTGTGAATTTTTTTTTTATGTAAGACTCAGGCAGAAGGTAAGAAATTTGACTCACTGGGGGGGTCCCTAATATATTAGCACCCCCCTATATTTTGACCTTCTACTTTAATGTAAGTGGTGTAACAGTCGGCCCTATAGTAAACATTTTAGACTCTTCCCAAACCTTGGGTTAAGTTTCAACCAACTCCACATAATGATCAGAATGGCCCATCTGTACTACTGGGGCTTGTTTTATTATCAGAGCTGCTACATTACATATAACCCCATAGTAACACTAGTATGTGCAACCAGATTCCATCCTTGGCTCTTTGTACTGGAACCCCTCTGTTCCTATTCATTCAGACCAGTTTAATAACGATGAAATGATTGGGATGTGTTTCAGATAACAAACAGTATCTAAATCACAAACTACCAGAAAGCTGTAAAACAAATTGCTGCTACTCATATAATAAAATTATGTTGATAAAACTTGAATGTCCCCCAGGAGACCCATAGTTACACTAAATTATTGCACCGCTGCTTTTTCTACTTCTTGGCAGTCGTGATTAGAGAAAGAAAATATGCCTCAGTTGTTATTGAAAACAGAAGACTGTCTCACCATTGTGGTACCGATGGTTCTAGAACCGGAATAGGGAAGCCATGGATATTTAATAATTCACAAAAATAGTTTTTATTTTTTCATACAGTTTTTATAGATATTTATTTATTTGTGAGCTCCCTCAACCTAACATTTATCTTGCTGGAAACTTTCTTGGGTGCAAATAATTTACAACCTCTCAAATAATACTGCTTTTAGGTGCTTTTGCATAATCATATATTAAACCTGGCCATACTCATCTCCTGAGGTGGTTCTGGGACAGAGTTGGCCACCCATGAGCTGGACCAAATTGGGCTTTTTTTTTTTTTTGGTAATACCTGTGCTGGGCGTGACCTCATTTGGGAGTGGGGCTATAATGTAAGGGGTGAGAAGATGGTCAGACTGGACGGTGAAAGGCGAATAAGGCAGGGGAATGGGCAGACTGGGTGAGAAAATAGATGGGGCAGAGGTGGGACTGTCATTATAAAGCCTGACTGGTGAGGAAGGTGAGGAAAGGGAGGGATTTATAGAGTATTATAACTTTATCAGCAAGTACATTTCCGGTAAATTTGTAATACTGGTGCCAGCCCTAGCTGGTGATTTACTGCCTAGGCCAGCTAAATACTTGCCAGGTGGCAACTCGAGCACCCATCAGGAGAAGTGAATAGCCACATGACTCCCAGCATTACCTGGATCTAGACGTTTGGGAGGTTGTAGCACTAGGGATTAAATTGGGTTGAACCACCCCTGCCCCATTCACTGCTCTCCAGCAGCAGACAGGGAACATTTGTAAGTGTGTGTGTGTGTATATGTGTATATACTGTGTATATATATATATATATATATATATATATATATATATATATATCACACATACACATACACATACAGGTAGGGCACCTGTTGTCCAGAATGCTTGAGACCTGGGGGTTTTCAGATAAGGGATCTTTGGACCTCCATAACTTATGTCTGCTAAAAATCATTTAAATAATGAATAAACCCAATAGGCTTGTTTTGCCTCAAATAAGGGGTAATTATATCTTAGTTGGGATCAAGTACAGGTACTGTTTTATTATTACAGAGAAAAGGGAATCATTTAACCATTAAATAAACCCAATAGGATTGTTCTGCCCCCAATAAGGGGTAATTATATCTTAGTTGGGATCAAGTACAGGTACTGTTTTATTATTACAGAGAAAAAGGAATAATTTAAACATGAAATAAACCCAATAGGGCTGTTCTGCCCCCAATAAGGGGTAATTATATCTTAGTTGGGATCAAGTACAGGTACTGTTTTATTATTACAGAGAAAAAGGAATAATTTAAACATGAAATAAACCCAATAGGGCTGTTCTGCCCCCAATAAGGGGTAATTATATCTTAGTTGGGATCAAGTACAGGTACTGTTTTATTATTACAGAGAAAAGGGAATCATTTAACCATTAAATAAACCCAATAGGGCTGTTCTGCCCCCAATAAGGGGTAATTATATCTTAGTTGGGATCAAGTACAGGTACTGTTTTATTATTACAGAGAAAAGGGAATCATTTAACCATGAAATAAACCCAATAGGGCTGTTCTGCCCCCAATAAGGGGTAATTATATCTTAGTTGGGATCAAGTACAGGTACTGTTTTATTACAGAGAAAAAGGAAATCATTTTTAAAAATTAGACTTATTTACTTATAATGGAGTCTGTGGGAGATGGCCTTTCCGTAATTTCTGGATAATGGGTTTCCGGATAAGGGATCCCATACCTGTATATACAGCCCTGAGTGCATCGTTGCCAAAGGCAGTTAGCACTGTATTCTTTGCTCTAGGAGCACTAAGGGCAGAGCCTCATGCAAAATGCAAAAAGAGGGAGCATAACGCCCTAAGCTTAATAAATGTACCCTCCTTCTCCTAGCTCCGTCTCTTTTGTACAAATTTTCATGCATTTCAGGCTCATTTAATAAGGCGACCTAGGGCTCATTCTGCTGGGATTTGCAGTTCAGTAACAAATGCAAGGCTTTACATTTCCTACGCCAGGGAAAGGGCATCAATCATCAATAGAAGCTTTATGCTTTTTAGTTATTTCTGGCACTTACTTTTCCTTTAATAGGACAGGCATTTATGCATGAATATTGCAAAATGTAGAAATATAGCGGAAAACAAGGAGTAGATGGTAGCTTTCTCATAGTTCCTTCAGTTTCAGAGCTGGAGAAAGCGTGTGATTGATTTGCTTGGTGTTTATGTGGGAATGCATATTTAATAGGCATCTCTAATGCTGCTCCGTGTTTGCTTCTCTCTCTGGGAGCCTCTGTTGTTGGGAATAATCTAATCCCTGGGATCTGTTTCTCCTCATCCACCAGTTACATGCCCTTTGTTTCACTGTTGTATATAGAAATACTGGATATCTAGCGCTGCTGCTGATTCAGAGAGCACACTGTGTGTCAGAGGATAAATTGTCTGTAATAATTACCAAAGTCGAGGTTGATAAATGTTACATTGGCTTCTCGTATGAAGGTATTGCTTCTGTCAGCAGCCTGTTCCTGCTCCTCTGGGGCAAGTTATGATCTGAATGTTCTGCGTATAGGCAGTCTCTACTCTACAGCTCAAACTCGTTGAAAAGTTAGAATTAGAAGGGCCTTGACACATTGTCCTGCTGGAGCTGTTTTCAGTTATGAACACTATAATGTTCTAATATATTACTTACTGCAGACATACTAATTTGCTTATTGGCTGCAGCCAGGGACAGAACTTAAGGTAACAAGAGGCAAGTTGCCCAGGGTGCCACTGATGGGAAGGGCCCAATTCCCCAGCAACCGAAAATGTGACTGCATGATACACTCTGCTCTCTCTGCCCGGAGTCCAGCCTGGCTAACTTTTCTGATAGGGCAAGTGGAGGAGGTTAGGGTGGTGAGTGGGGGGCTGTTGTGATGAGTGGGAGGTGAGCAAAGGGAGTGGGGAACAGGAGTGGGCAGAGGCCAAGAGGTACTTGCCTTGGGAACCACTGCCTCTGGCTTTGACTCCACCCTACAAGAACTGTTCTTAATAGATCTATGCTCCAGCCCTGTAAGAACTGTTATATGCTCAAGCCCAGTGGTTGTCAGTCTTTTTAAGTTCAAGCCCCATTTGAGAGCCAACATTGGGTTATGGCCCCTATTAGCTAATACCAATGTTGCATACACATGAAAACATTGTAAAATCATCCAATATGGATGTCTACTTTGAGGTCCTGGTAGTTTCCCCTGTTGGGAGTGCTGAGAATTATAATCCAATTGAAAAATCTGTTTTCTGCAGTAACAGGTTTGTAAATGAGCTTATTTACAAGACCCCATTTACAAACCCACACGATGCAACAGCCCAGTGGCTAAATTGTGACCCTTAGATTTTATCAAGAACTGAACACCTCCTTGTCAATTCTTCCTATGTGTGTAAAACTAATAAGAAGCGTGGCCACATCCACAAGCACAATTTTTAAGGATATATTTTACAGATGGTTAATGGCTGTTGTGTACTGTAATGCATATAATTACATTTCTAAAGCTGTCCAAATAGTAATATATTAAGTCTGCTGTTTAGGACCTGATTGGCCACTATGGAGCCATCAGACAGCTGCCTTAGCTGCTTTGTCACTAATACTGGCCTTCGGGTTGGGGGTGGGACATAACGTCACTTGGGGGAGGGGCTATGACATAAGGGTCGGGGAAATGGGGAGTTAGGTAGGAAAAAGATGGATGGAGCAGTAAATAGGCATGGAAATGGGTGGACTGGGTGGGGTTATAGGGGGAGCAGAGGGTGGCCCATAGTTATAAAGGGTGATTGGCAGCGGAGAGGGTCAGGGAAGGGAGGGATTTATAGGTCATTACAAATTGGCCTCAAGTACATTGCCGGTAAATTTGTAATTCCAGTGCTGGCCCTAACTTGGTCAAATACTGGCCAGGTGGCAACCCTACTTAAATCTAGCTGGCCAATAAACTCTGAAAATAGAGAGTGACCCCCATCCACCACTTCCCCTGTAATCTGATAGACTGACGTGCATTGGGATTGTGTGAGAGATACAGAATGCCTAGATTAGGCTTTTGGGGACAGGGTTAGATGTTGTGTCATGAAGAGATTTTTTGGTGAATTGCCATATTTTACCCCACAGAACCAAGAATACCAATAAGCAGCCTTTGGCATAGCTGTGAATGTATCTGTAGGATGCTGTTACAAATGCCCTGATATCTTGGCATTCTCCCCTTGGCCACACCCCATAAAACCATACCCTGCCCACAGCGCCACTCAGTGCCACCTCAAATGGCTGGCACCTACTGTAGCTTTGCAGCACTCAGGGCCTATGTCCTATTCCAGCCTGGGAATTATCTGCTCAATATTCTTCCACGTTCACGTACCTTTCCAGTGGGTGCTCCAGTTTTCTCCCACACTCCAAAAACATACATAATGTGTGAATGTAACAGGGACCTTAGATTGTAAGCTCCATGGGGGGTAGTGACATATGAGAATGATGAGCAGTCTCTGTAATGTACTGCATAGACATGCTGGAGCTATATAACATATTAAATTACAAAAGTCTAAACTTTGCCTGCGTCCTGCTGCTATTTCCCCATGAATCTGGCACACAGACAGGCCAAACTAAGCAGTTTTGTTGCTTTTTTTGTTAATAATCAGATGCCACGGACGTGACACTTTTCTAGCCTGTGGCACAGAAAACATGCTGATTTCATGAATCTGACCCGGGGAGAAATGTGCAGGGGTTGCAGTTCAGCGATTGCCTTCTGCGTGTCATCGTGTAAAACGAGGAGTGAAGACTCGACGTCCCCTAATTTGCTGACAGTGCAGCCCAGCTCCTTTGCATTGTTATGGCACACACGGCTATTTGGCAGCTTCGTTAGAGCGAGACAGGTCTTAAACCCATTCTCATTTAATATTTCCTTTCTGCGTTATTAAGCTAAGGGAGAGGGCAGTCTGGGCTACATCTGGGCAGCTAATATACTTACATTAGAAGTCAGCCGGGCTCTTAATGAAAGCTCCCATGGTCCTCAAGAGAATAGGGTCACTACAGGGAAAGCATTAAGGCATGTCTGGGAGTACTAATAGGCCTTTTAACTTTCCAGCTCACTGTTTTCAGCTACTATGGCTTTAATGTCTAACTAAATCTAGCTGCATGTCTAGATATAATCACAAGCTGCTTCTTGCAGTTCAACTACAACTGGCAGCATCCTGCATGGAGTCACTCAAAGGAGAACTAAGGCTTCTAATAAATGGTAGGGTAGAAATGCTACACACGAGGGATTATTTACGTTCAAAGTGCAGTGAGCAAATTGCAATTTTAAGCACAATCACCATGTTTCTTTCTCCCGCAATGCACTCTTTGGTGATAGGAGCTCCAGGGTTCCCCTTCTTTGGTGATAGGAGCTCCAGGGTTCCCCTTCTTTGGTGATAGGAGCTCCAGGGTTCCCCTTCTTTGGTGATAGGAGCTCCAGGGTTCCCCTTCTTTGGTGATAGGAGCTCCAGGGTTCCCCTTCTTTGGTGATAGGAGCTCCAGGGTTCCCCTTCTTTAAGGGGAATGGAAGAAGTGAAGGAGTGAGCAAACCCACTCCCAATATACTGTATATATAGAATATAAATGTCACGAGATAAGGCTGATTAGTAATTAATTCAGATTCACATTACCTGGCAGCTCAGAAACCAGTGTAGTTTTCATCAGAATAACAATATACTAAGATAACAATCAGCCCTGTAGCATCAGCTTCCAGGCTAGCTTCATTTTCTGCTTGATGATTTGCCACAACCCCTAAGCTTAGCTTCTCAACCACTGCTCAGGGCTCACTGGGCTTGTGTGTTTTACTGACACCCCTAACAAAAGCCAAGATCCCCACCTTGTGACAACTTTGAAGGCCTTTTAAGCTCAATATATAAAATATGGTATTTTTAGCCAAATTTTTTTTTAGTGTTTAGTTCTACTTAAGCATCAGTAGAAAGACCACAGGTAGCAAATTGTGTATAATAGTTTCCCCAGCTCTCCTTCTTTAAAGTGTTTGGTGATGCCTTGATTCTCTGAATGCCTGGCTGGGCTTCACCATATCCCAAAATGCTAATATAATATGACCAGCTAAGGGCTGTCCTTCTAGACCTGTAGATTTATTTAATGTGCTGGTCCAGGTCAGCATATAAATAACCACTTTTATTTATATGCTGACCTGGACCAGCACATTAAATACATCTACAGATCGATCAGAGTACTACAGGTATAATTTACTGGGCTGTGGGGTCTCCTGGGATTTATTGCATCTTCTTTTGGTTCCATGATAAAGCAGAGGCATCTTGCAGGGCAGTTTTTATCTCCTGGTATGTGTGATAATGGTGAATGGAGTGTACAACTGCATAGTACTGTTCTTACCTTCATTCTTTCGATTCTGATCAAGGACCATCGATGATGTTTTGCGCTACTCTGCCTTTAGGAGTCAATGCATACTTTCCAACATATAAATATTAGAAAATGGGACAAATTGGCACTACTCTGATTCATCCAAGTCACACCTATGTACACCCAGATACAGCGTATGATAGCTGTAATATAAAGCAGATCACACAAATAGATACGCCCTGATGTGCGTGGCCATATTGGGCTGATCCAATAATCCAACACCCAGGCAGCATTTGGATCATAATGTAGGATTATGTAGAACCGGCAGGAGAGGACCACAGAAACAGGCCAATGTAGTACTCTCACCCAATGATGTTTTTTTTAACTTGGACAATTTCCAGCCAGATATCGGTCAGACAGGCCATTATGGAGGCCCCATACATGGCACATTAAGCCACCAACATGGTCTGGAGCAGCAGGGCTGGCTTACTATACTGGCCTGTGTATGGCCAGCTGATGGCTTCAAAGGAATCTGTGATCTTACAATTAGGGGATGGAGAGTTATTAATATATTATTGGGGAGTAGGAACTGAATCTGATGTACTGGTCTTGACATCTCCATACTCAATGGTCATAAAAGGGACTGATCCATATATATTACATAGCACTGGATTCCTTTGGAGCAGATTTATTGGAAAATACTAACAGAGTTAGTATAAATGGTCCCTTATTCTCAGACTTGTATTCTTTGTACTGGATTTATTGTCTGTAGCCTATAGACAGGGAACTTGGCGCTACCTACCTTTATAGATAGTGAAGAGTGGTCATTAACTTGGACTGAATGTAGTTACCATGGTAATCGCTAACACCCACATTAAGCACCTGACCCGCCACTGTGTGCAGTTTAATGGAATAATACCTGTTTACAGCTCTTTCAGTTGTTTGGAATCCTCCCAAAAGGGCTACAATACCTTCCAACAATGGGCTTCTGCAACAATACGATTCCAAAAGAGAGTGCTAAACACAACATTTTATTGCTCCGTATTAATCATCTTCTCTTAGTAAATGGTGTAATCCCTGCCACTGAGGATTCACTTACTAATATCTGGCCCAGCTATTAATGCCGCTTGGAAATGATGATTGCCTCTTTTAATAATGTAAAGATTTACAGTCTGCCACTGAGGCTGGGAGTAATGTGCCTGCGTGACGTCTACTGTTCTACCTGCCAAGAACATCATTACAATATTGACTCGTGCACACCCGGTACTAAAGAGCGAGCTGGAAGTTTTGCACAAAAACATGCAAAATATTATTTGGCTCACAGGGGGGTAAGTACCTTTGAGTATATAACATTGTGACTGGTGCTACTATATGTATACATTTTAGGGATGCACCAAATCCACTTATTTGGGATTCGGCCAAACCCCGAATCCTTTGCGAGATTCGGCTAAATACCAAATCAAATCCAAATGCAAATTAGGGTATGGAAGGGTTAAACACAAACATTTTTCAACTTCCGCGTTTACATGACAAAAAGTCATGCGATTCTAAGGATTTGGATTGGGTTTGCCAGGAGCATGGATACAGCTGAATCCGAACCCTTACCGAGAAAGGCTGATTCCCGAACTGAGTCCTGGATTTGGTGTATGCCTAATACATTTCTTCTTCTTCTCATGGAAATACAATGAGCCCCAGGTGTAGCGGTTTTGTTTGGGTAGACCTGAATCATGGGCGCTGATGTCAAGCTTCATGCAGAGCGAATCTTGTATGAAGTAGAAAACCTTTAAAGGGGTGGATTACCTTTAAGTTAACTTGTAGTATGTTATAGATTGGTCAATTCTAAGCAACTTTACAGTTGGTCATCATTTTGAATTATTTGATTTCATCTTCTAACTCTTTGCCGCTTTCAAACAGGGGTCACTGACCCTCGCAGCCAAAAAACAATTGCTCTGTGAAACTCAGTGTCGGACTGGGACCCCATTGGCCCACCAGAAAACCTTAGACCATGGGCCCACTCTCCGAACAATTTTTGTTCCTTTTCTCACTCAACCACTTTATAATCCTACTCTTTTTATTTACATTATATCATCTATTCTTCCATCTATTTCTCCTCTTTGTTCCAATTCAGAAATAGGGAATGACCATGAAGTAGGCCAAATGGTCAGGAGCAGGAGGGCCTACTGACACCTGGGGCCCACCGGGAGTTTCCTGGTATCCTGGTGGGCCAGTCCGACACTGGTAAAACTACAGTTTACTTGTTATTGCTACTTCAATATTCAAGCCCTCTCATATTCATATATTTGTATTTCATTCAAACCACACCCTGGTTGTTAAGGTAGTTTGAATTCACCATACAAATCATGACAGTATCCCTTTAATTCCTGCAGTGATGGGGGTGGAGGTTAAAGAGCCAGTACATGTAATTCTAAACAACTTTCCAATAAGTATTTAATTAAATATTTTCAGATGTTTAAAGTTGGGCCAAGGCCAGATGGGACTGATTCTCAGCCTCTGGAGTCTGCACCCTCAGGCACTGTGTTGGGCTGGGTGCAGACACACAGAGTGGCTTTTGGCACAAAAACATGTGAGTATGCAGTTTTACACCGATATTCGCCCCTTGTCTGCACCCAGCCTGTAACGGTGCCAATGTGCGCAGACACCGAAGGGACTGAAGGTCAACAGATTGGCTGATTGTTGGCATCTTACATTGCTACTATGGGGACTGAAGCCGTGGCTGGGAGAGACCTGGCTTCTGTACAAGTCAGTACCAGCAGTGCAGAAAGGTACAAACAAATACTACTCTCAATTGCAATTGAATTTACAGTTTTTTACAAAAAAATTGTTATGAAGCTATATTAAAATATTAATTCCAAATACATTTTTATTTCATTCATTGACGTTCACAGAGAACAAAGTTTCATAGCTTGGTTTGTTATTAAGTAAAATACATTACTATTATTATTAAGATTATTGTTATTATTGTTGGTATTATCAGTATTATTATTATTATTATTATTATTATTATTATTTATAAAGCGCCATCATATCATGCAGCTTATCCCAAAATAAAAGGAAACAAATACAACAAACAGTTAACATATACAGACAAACATTTCTCCCAAAATGATTCACAATGATAATTGTGATATTTTTAGGAGACAGTAGGGAGATGGCTCTGCTCACAAGAGCTTACATTCTAAGAAGTAAAATGAAGGGGTTGCTCAAAGCACTGAATGAGGCACTGTTGAGGGAAAATGGTGCTATTCTGTCATGATTTTTATGGGGTACTTTTTATTTCTAAATGACATTGTTTACATAGCAAATAATTCACTCTATTTAAATTTTTATTCTTGAACCAACAAATGTATTTGTAGCTGTAATATTGGTGTGTAGGCGCCATCTCAGTGCCTTGTGCCTGAGTCTGAGCTTTCAGCCAGCGCTACACATTAGAACTGCTTTCAGCTAACCTTTTGTTTCTCCCATGTAACTGGAGGAGTCCCAAGCCGGACTTGGATTTCTTACTATTGAGTGCTATTCTGATACCTACTAGGAGCTGCTATCTTGCTCCCTTCCCATTGTTCTGCTGACCGGCTGCTGGGGGGAGGGGGGGATATCACTCCAACTTGCAGCGCAGCAGTAAAGTGTGACTGAAGTTTATCAGAGCACAGGTCACATGGCTGTGGCACCCTGGGAAATGAAGAATATGGCTAGCCCCATGTGGCATTTCAAAATTAAATGAAAAAATCTGTTTATGTTTTTGAAAAACAGACAACAATGCAGGATTCTGCTGGAGAAGCTCTATTAATTGATGGGTTTTGAAAAAAAACATGTTTTCCCATGACAGTATTCCTTTAAGGACAAGACCCTTATTAACGCATACTTATAAAGTGCTGCTATACTCTGCAGGGCTGAGTGGGACTTGGGGAACATAATCTTCAGTTGACCGTGGATGCTGAGATTTGTAATTCAATAACAGCTTAGGTCTTCATGCTGGACAGACCAGTTATAATGAAATACTGATGTCATTTTGTTATACTATACACACAGCTGCACAATTGCTTGCCTTACTGTATACACACACTGTTCCATAAATCACATTACATTACTATACACTCTCCCCTACAGTTATTGCCCCTTACCCTCACACTATATTGCTGTAGCATAGCTAGCTGCTGCTATTTCTATATATAAACACCGTAGGGCACACTGGAGTGTCTTTACTTTCCCTTTGTGACTGTTAATCACTCAGGCCCAAGGCAATGGCTTATGCTGCATCCCCCCTAGTAACAGTGTTGTTGTGTAAGTAGTCGTTCTGTGTATCTGCCAGTATAGAAGCCAAGGTTTCTGTAGTGCAACGACGGTGCTACTATCTGCCATGGGAACTCCGAGCAGTGAAAGAGTTAAAGCGATGCATTCATCTCGGCACGACAGCCGCGCTCTCCATGATCGATGGCTTGCGAGTGTGTTATCATTTCTTTATGCTGCATTCAGCAAGAATTTACCCAGCTCCAAAATTGCCCGTCCTGGTATTGGAATTCTAATCCCTTGAATATAGAGCTGCACAGTACCGGCTGGCGTTGCGGGCCCTGTTATATAGCCCTTGTGTACGGCTCACTCAGCTCTCTATCATTTAATCAGCCATTATTCTCATTGCCGTGCGAGATTATAAAGTGCTTTACTCTGCTGCTATTGATTCACTCCTTTTATTTGTCCGCTTCAGTGGAACTCTCTGCTTGTGCCAGGGCTGCAACACTGCCATCAGTTGCCTTGAGATATACATGGGACGTGCCTGATTCTTATGGGAGCATTAAATGTAATATCCACAGAAACTGGAAATGTTAATGAATAGGTTTGGTTACAAGGGCATAGAGCATTTGTGTATTGGGCTGCAGTATGGCATTTCATCGAAAATTCAGCTTTGAATAGGAAGGCAAAATTAATAGTGGTATGGGATCCGTTATCTAGAAACCCATTATCCAGTAATCTCAAATTCCAGTTTAATTAAATTCAAATGTTTTCTCTGTAATAATAAAACAGTACCTGTACTTGGTCCCAACTAAGATATAATTACCCCTTATTGGGGGCAGAACAGTCCTATTGGGTTTATTTCATGGTTAAATGATTTCCTTTTCTCTGTAATAATAAAACAGTACCTGTACTTGATCCCAACTAAGATATAATTACCCCTTATTGGGGGCAGAACAGCCCTATTGGGTTTATTTAATGGTTAAATGATTCCCTTTTCTCTGTAATAATAAAACAGTACCTGTACTTGATCCCAACTAAGATATAATTACCCCTTATTGGGGGCAGAACAATCCTATTGGGTTTATTTCATGTTTAAATGATTTCCTTTTCTGTGTAATAATAAAACAGTACCTGTACTTGATCCCAACTAAGATATAATTACCCCTTATTGGGGCAGAACAGCCCTATTGGGTTTATTTCATGGTTAAATGATTCCCTTTTCTCTGTAATAATAAAACAGTACCTGTACTTGATCCTAACTAAGATATAATTACCCCTTATTGGGGGCAGAACAGCCCTATTGGGTTTATTTCATGGTTAAATGATTCCCTTTTCTCTGTAATAATAAAACAGTACCTGTACTTGATCCCAACTAAGATATAATTACCCCTTATTGGGGGCAGAACAATCCTATTGGGTTTATTTCATGTTTAAATGATTTCCTTTTCTGTGTAATAATAAAACAGTACCTGTACTTGATCCCAACTAAGATATAATTACCCCTTATTGGGGCAGAACAGCCCTATTGGGTTTATTTCATGGTTAAATGATTCCCTTTTCTCTGTAATAATAAAACAGTACCTGTACTTGATCCTAACTAAGATATAATTACCCCTTATTGGGGGCAGAACAGCCCTATTGGGTTTATTTCATGGTTAAATGATTCCCTTTTCTCTGTAATAATAAAACAGTACCTGTACTTGATCCCAACTAAGATATAATTACCCCTTATTGGGGGCAGAACAGCCCTATTGGGTTTATTTAATGGTTAAATGAGTCCCTTTTCTCTGTAATAATAAAACAGTACCTGTACTTGATCCCAACTAAGATATAATTACCCCTTATTGGGGGCAGAACAGCCCTATTGGGTTTATTTAATGGTTAAATGAGTCCCTTTTCTCTGTAATAATAAAACAGTACCTGTACTTGATCCCAACTAAGATATAATTACCCCTTATTGGGGCAGAACAGCCCTATTGGGTTTATTTAATGGTTAAATGATTCCCTTTTCTCTGTAATAATAAAACAGTACCTGTACTTGATCCCAACTAAGATATAATTACCCCTTATTGGGGGCAAAACATTCTTATTGGGTTTATTTAATGTTTAAAGGAAAACTATTCCCCCAAACAATGTACTGTAGGTCTCTGTAAAAATATATTGCATAAACAGCTCAAATGTAAAACCCTGCATCATCTAAATAAACCCATTTTATAAAAATATACTATTCTAGTAGTATGTGCCATTTGGTAATCCTAAATGAAAAACTGCCATTTTAAGTACTAAGGACCGCCCCCTGGGATCATAGGATTCACAGTGCACACAAACAAGCCAAGGCACACATACATGCTAGGCCCCATCAGCCAATGAATGGACAGAGTTCTGCCTTTTATACCCACACTACTTCCTGTTAGTTAGAGCTGCATCACTTCCTGTCAGCTGATCTCTGAGGGAGCACACAGCCCATCACTTAATGGTGGCTAAAGGGAAAGGATGTAAAAGGGCAATATTTACTGATATACAGTATATATTGCAGTTTGGAGAGATTCTTTAATAGTTTAGTGGCCTATCAGTTGGTTAAGTATTCATTTTGGGGTATAGTTTTCTTTTAAACTATTTTTTAGCAGACTTTAGAAATGTAAATCAAAATTACCCAAAGACACCTAATCCAGAAAACTCCAGGTCCCAAGCATTCTGGATAACAGGTCCCATACCTGTACATTGCTCTACCATGTTATAGAATCTCCTCTCCACTACGCTGCAACTATGCTGCTCTGCAAAGAAGAAAAAGGCTACCTTGTTGCCAGTTTCTTCCCAACATGCAAAGTTTCTTCTAGAGCAGATTTGGAGAAACCACAAATGTTACCAGAAGACTGTACCAGCCATCTTTTTAGCAAAAGTATACCGGCCTGTTTGGGGACATGTCCCTAGGGGGTGGATCATGCCATTGAAAGGGGCAGGCTTGTGATGTTGAATGGGCGGAGTCAAGACTATACTATAGTAGTTGAATATCTAAAATATCTATACGAACTAGCATAAATCTACAAATTCTATATAAAAAGATATATTAAGCTTTGTTTAGTGAATTAAATACATTCTTAAAATGGGGAGTTCTGTGAGTAGTAACCATTTAATCATACAAATAATTATATTGTTAAGGAAATTGTGGCCATGTAGGAAGACCCGGGTCACTACATGAGGAGGGGGTAATATATAAATCAGTATCCAACCTCCAGCCCTGAGAATATCAAACCAGCAAAAGGATAAAACCGCTAATCCACACAGTACTTCCACTAACTACAAGGTCATTTTAAGAATATTTGCTAACGAGCGAAGCACTTTTGTGGGACAATTAAGCTTATTATAATTGTTCAGAAACAAAGTCCATTTGGAAGAGAAGTGCAGCGAGTGCGCGAGGGTGGATGCGCCGCTCTGCGTGTTGCTGAGAACTCAGCTCCTATTAAAGCTGACCCTGAAGGGAAGGGATGCCGAGAAGCCGGCTGCTAATTATACATTCCCATAATATTTTATTATTGGGTTAGCGGGAAAGTTTAACTGTGAAATTGTACAGGAGTGAGATTAATGAGAAATCAGGAAGGGAATTGTTTGCTGTTGTAGTGGAAATGCATCATTTGCATTTATGTGTTCTGCTGCCTGTGGGTCTCAATTTGATCAGCACTCGCTTGTTATGGTTCATTCAGAAATAGCCGCTACCAGTTGGCTACTTGCCCAACTGCATAATACCATGCCCCCAGGCTGCCAGCACACTCTGCTTGCTTCCTTCTTGTATGCGGATTAAAACAATATAGGAAGAGTAGAGGGTTAAGAAAGGAGATAAAGTCATGGACATCTAGAAAACAATGGCAACTTATGCAAGCAGATGTATGACGAGGGTTGACCCCTTTTCTTCAGGCCTTTACCGGCTGATTTCATGGGGGGCAGAATTATGATGCTACAGGACAGAGGGCTAGGCAGAGGTGGTCCAAATTCTGTGAGTAGGCCTGGGTTTGGGGGCATACAGGGGTGGGCCAGGGGCCAAATAAGTTGGCATATTTGTAAATTTGTACTGGCTGGTGAAATGCCAGCCAGGTGGCAACCCTTGATTGATGTTTTGTGGCACTTAAAGGGCAACGGCAGATTTTTATAAAAGTTGGGGTGGCTTAAACCTAACTGAACTTTCTTTCTTCTGATAATGGTTCCCTGTCATTGTTTTTGGGTGGGGGAGTATAGGCAGGGCTTTAAACCAGGTGAAAGTAAACAGATTTATAACAAGTATAGCCTTAAGATAGCCATACACGCACCTATGATATCATACAAGACTTCTTTTTAAACTCCCATACGGAGCAGTAGGGAGAGGTCCCCATTGCTCCGTATGGGAGCAAAATTGGAAAATTTCAAGTTTGTGCCACCCTAGACCCAGGCCTTTGTGGCCTCGCTATAAATCCCAAGCTAAACCGCTGTGCCTTCCAACAGAATCTGTTACCCAGTGTCCCAGTCTCCAACCGACTAATCAGTTTATGTGGTGGGAATTTAAATTGCTCAGACTGGATATTTTCAAATATTTTCAAATAACAGACTGAACCCCATTCAGTGCATTTGGACTTGGGGACTTAGGGAGCATGTATAGGTGCAAGTACCTTTGTAAGCTGCTTTAATATGTGCTCCGTTTTGCACATAACTTTATGTCCATTTTAACACATTGCAGTTTAGCATATTGGAATCTCAAAGTGCTATGTGTCACTTGGCATTATTTATATCACATGAAAAAAACAGCAAGGAATATTAATAATGTATATTTATTTAGTTTATTACAGTTAGATGTGAAACAAATAACAGGTTTGTAACAGATGTCATTATGTATACATACACACATTTTATTAAACACATAAATATTACTTATTTAGTTTCTCATATATATATGCAGGAACATACAGTATACATCTTTCTTCTCTCCACTCCAGTGCATTTTTCCATTACATGGAGCACATTTAGTAAGAATCCCCAACCCTAGTGCCTTAGATTTTGGGTTAGGTTAGGAGGGAGAAGCTTTTTGGTCAGTTTAGTATAGCAGGCAATAACAAAGACCAAAAAGTTATTCCACATGGGAATAATCAACAAAAGTCCCATATATCTTCCTAGTAATAGTATGCACTACCTAAATAAAATCAACGTCATTTGAACATTTTGGAATAAGTAATGCATTTGTACTATTACACGCATCTCTTCAAAGTTTTCTGTATCGTCTTCTGGGACCATTGTCAGTCTAGTAATTTTCAGTTCTTATGAAGTTCTAATGGAGTTCATTAGGTAGTACCCGCATTTTTCTCTATGTCCTCCATGGCATCACCCATTGGGAATGAGGAGCCATCTCCTAAGCTGCTGAAGATTGGGAGGAACCAATATTTCTTTTTATTCCCAAAAACTTGTGCCAGATTCTTGCTGAAGCCCAAGTCATAGGGATTCATCTTCTCCTCCTCATCTTCATCCTCCTTATCATCTACAGTTGTTAAATTGTTTGCAGCCATATAAAAATGACTTAAGTAAAATGGAAATCCTATTAAAGAAAACACTGAACTCACGCAGAGCTGTAATATAATAGGGATTTTGGAGTTGGTGTCCGGCACCCGATGAGTCCAGAATAGTATGGAGCAATAAAGCGACACTGCGAAAATGAATAGGCACAATAGCAGGGCATACAGCACACTAAGGATAAAGTACTTGTAGTTGGTAAATCCCACACAGTTGTTTAGAAATACACAGTGATGATCCAGTTTCAGTACACAGGTGTTACATATTGGGCAATGGTGGCACCTGTCTGGCTTTAGCGCTTGGCATTTCTCACAGTACCTAATAGCTCCTTTTGAATTCCTAGTATAAATAGGCAAGTCTTTAGCAACACGAATAAGGATCTCCTGCTTCATTTCCGGCCTCTTCTGATTCAGGTACAGCTGCTTGTCAGCATCCGATAGGCAGAATTTTGCCGGAGGTTTAGCAGGACGTGCTAGGACGGTCCGGAGAAAGGACCATGAACACAGAATATAAATAAGATGGAAAATGATCAAGTAGGCCACCTTTTCCTCTAATGATTCAATTGTAAAAATGCAGATCTCCACCACAAATATATAGTATGCGACTGCAAGAATGCAACACAGTAGAAGGACCAAGAAGCGACCACATATTTTCATACAGTGGTGGTCACCTTCATCCTCAGGTTCCTCTTCCATATTTATGTTGATGTTAAGATTTTTCTCTTTCTTTACCATAGTTGTATTCCTCAAGTATAGAGATAAAAAAGTAAAATATCAGATAAAAAATTTAAAAAGCAATAAAGATTGAGTCTGTGATGTGTCACCAACAGAGCTCGTAGGTCTTATGACCAAGCAGGTCAGTGCAAGTAGATAGCACCTTTCTTGTCTATGACATCACAATGTAACCATAGCAACCAGCTGTCTTGCCAGTCCCACTATGCCTCCAGGCAGCATCTACAGTTTATGACATCACAATGGGCTCTGTTTCTGTCAAGAGGAATCTAGATGCTTATCTTTTACATGCACATTAGGTGCATATCATTAACCTTTAGAAACCCCTTAAGACAAACAAGGTAACCATAGCAACCAACTGTCATTCCATTCCCACTATGCCTGCAGTGCAATGTACCTTTCCATATTTTCATCTGCCAACAGTGTTACAGAGTTAATGATCATTAGTGATATTATGGCAGAAGGACAGTGTAAGGACAGTATAAGGAAATACTGACATTGAAACAACTCAATAACCAATTATAGAGTGTAATCAATATGTATTATATGGCAAAAGGCATTAATTACACGCGAATTGCTTGACATTTTCATATACACACTTGGGCAGTCTATGAACTGCAAATGTATCCTGGAACTTACTGGTTATAACAGCCCAAATATGTAGTCAGTTGGCCTCCCATAGGTGGCACTATACCATGGGTAACTTTAGCCTTTCATTGTTCAGTGATGCCCATACTGTAACTCCTGCTGCATGGCAAGGGAAAGGGCTTACATGTGGTATCTCCCTGTATATTATTAAGTGCAGAAAGTGTCCAAATTATTTCCTTAGGATGTTTATAATAGAGGTTTGCATATGGGGCTCATTGTACATTTCTAAACCTTAAAGCAAGTTTTTGGGATAATTTGGATCTCCATTCTTTTGTCTACTAAATACCATTTAAAAATTAAATAATCCAATTAATTATATCTTAAGGTCAAGTACAGGTACTGTTTTATTATTACAGAGAAAAGGGAATCATTTAACCATGAAATAAACCCAATAGGGCTGTTCTGCCCCCAATAAGGGGTAATTATATCTTAGTTGGGATCAAGTACAGGTACTGTTTTATTATTACAGAGAAAAGGGAATCATTTAACCATTAAATAAACCCAATAGGGCTGTTCTGCCCCCAATAAGGGGTAATTATACCTTAGTTGGGATCAAGTACAGGTACTGTTTTATTATTACAGAGAAAAGGGAATCATTTAACCATGAAATAAACCCAATAGGATTGTTCTGCCCCCAATAAGGGGTAATTATATCTTAGTTGGGATCAAGAACAGGTACTGTTTTATTATTACAGAGAAAAGGGGATCATTTAACCATTAAATAAACCCAATAGGGCTGTTCTGCCCCCAATAAGGGGTAATTATATCTTAGTTGGGATCAAGTACAGGCACTGTTTTATTATTATGGAGAAAAGGGAAATCATTTTTAAAAACTTAAATTATTCGATTAAAATGGAGTTTATGGGAGATGAACTTTCCTTCTGAATCACAGGTTTCCAGATAATGGATCCCATACCTGTATATTACTATTACAGGGTGCAGATTTTTTTACCCCTTCCTATGGACGTTTACTTGGGTTGAACACCAGGCTGGGGACCATAGGAAGGAAAGTGTTTCCTAAAAAAAAAATTCCATTTACATGGGTTTATCCTATAGGCTAAAGCTCACCCACTGGGATTTTAAACCAAATATTATTATATAATATATTATTATATTATTATATAATATTATAGAATATTATCAGCTGATATCCTAATTTTTGCTTTACAAACTCAGTGGCTAAACATTAGCCCATAGGATAAAGCCGTGTAAATTGGGATTAGTTCCCAGAATTCCTTGTGTTTATTCTTACCACATGCAAATCTCCCATACATGTCCATTATGAGGCATAAATGTAATCTTTTTAATCATTGCTGTTGAAAACATTTGCTAAAATATAATGAGCATAAAAAGAATCTGAAGTGCAACAAAAAAAAAAAAAATCCCACCCCTCCCCCTCTAAATGTAACTAGTCCTTTGTGGTAAAACGCAATAATGTGGCAAATGGCGGCTGAAAAAGCGAATGAGATTGTTCTGCGCTGGGGAAAGTTCCAGCTTCCTATACTTTATGTAGGTCAGGAAAAAGAAAACCTAATCAATTTATCAACATTTTCACAGTTTCCAGCTCTCCCAAAATGGGATTTGCCATTGCACAGCGGGGCCACCTCTTTCTTCCGCACTGGCTCTTTTCAAGTTAACCAGTGTGAGACCGTATTTATCATAAGATTGTGCCGTTATCTCTCACCAGGACAAATTGCTTAAAAATAAAAATCCCAGTATTGTCTCTTCTTCTCTGCTTTCATGTTGTATCTTTTTATCCATTATCTAAGAGCCATGTTTATTCTATTCAGTGCGACTCTGCAGTGCAAGAATAAGATTCTTAAGGCCCCGCCAAGTCCTACCGCTGTGCTGTGCCGTATTTATACATTTATTAGACTTCCAGCTTTAACTTGTTCATGCAAGTATGGGTGGAATGTATTTAACTAAGCTCAAACGCATGAAATATTCCATCAAAGCTAATGCCGGCCTGCAACACATGTGGCTGAGATAGGAAAGCACACTAGCACTAGTCTGAATGTATATGGATAGATAGAGAGATAGATAAAATAGAGAAAATACATTGATAGATAGATAGATAGATACATAAAATACATAGAAGATGATTGATAGAGATAGATAAAATAGAGACAATGTATAGTAGATTGATGGATAGAGAGATAGATAAAATAGATAGAGAAAATACATAGTAGATAGATAGATAGATAGATAGATAGATAAAATAGAGAAAATATATAGAAGATGATTAATAGATAGAGATAGATACAATACCGAAAATACATAGTAGATGATGGATAGAGAGAGAGAGATAAAATAGATAGAGAAAATACATAGTAGATGATTGATAGATAGTTAGATAAAGAAAATACATAGTAAATGATAGATTAGATAGATGATAGATAGATAGATAGATAAAATACATAGAGAAAATACATAGTAAATGATAGATTGATAAAATAGAGAAAATACATACAAGATGATTGATAGATAGAGATAGATAAAATAAAGAAAACACATAGTAGATGATTGATTAATTGATATATAATAGATAGATAAATAAAATAGGGAAAATACATAGATGATAGATGATATAGAGAGAGAAAGAGAGATTATATATATAATATATATATATATATATATATATATATATATATATATATATGTATATATATATAGATAGATAAAGAGATGATGATGATGATGATGATGATGATGATGATGATGATGATGAAAAATTATCCACATGACTTGTGCGGCCAGATTAATTAGCAAATAGGAACAAACATGAGTATATGATAACCTATATATCCATAGTATTATGTGCATTGGGAACTACAGCTCCCAGCAGCCTCAGAATCTGCTAATCAAACTGCCGCTGTTACCATGACACAGGGCTATTATTGGCAGTGCTATGGATGCCATACATAAATAAGTGAGTGGGTTTCTCTTAATTATCCTTTGTGAAGTATTTAACTTAATGGCAGGTACCATTGAGTATGTTCACTCCCTAGTGAGTGTAATTATGTACTCCCCTGCATGTGTGGGTGGAACCCTACCCCCAGTGTGTGTGTATGTGTGTGTGTATTTACTGGCTATGTGATATTTCCTTTCTGGTCAGTATGTAGAAAAGCCCAGTTTCCCTGCACCAATGCAGCCGGACTTACACTAGAGCATATATGTCAAACACAAGGCCCAGGGGCCAAATCCGGCCCACCTGGCTGTTTTATGTGGCCCTTGGTGAGTGTGTCTGACCATCCAGCCTGATCAATTTCCATTTTCCTCACATAGTAACTAAGACTAAGGGGTATATTTATCATGCGGTGTAAAAAGTGGAGTGAAGCATTACCAGTAATGTTGCCCAAGGCATCCAATCAGTAATGAGATTTCAACAGTAGCAAAGCATCTATTGGCTGCTATGAGCAACATCACCGGTAATGTCTTACTCTATTTTTTACACATTGGGATAAATATACCCCTTAGTATCTTAATAAGTATATTAATAAAAAAATTGGCCCGCGACTTAGCCTATGTTGGCCCCCTTATGTGATTGAGTTTGACACCCCTGCACTAGAGTTATATATACGGCTCTGCACTCAGTGGTGCAATGTAAGGGAGAAGATGCCAAATGGCCTTGTTATCCTTATGCTCCACCAAGTGTATTGAGAGTGTATAGCTGGGTCCCTGCCAGGCTTACGCCAGGTACTTGCCCAACACTGCAAGGATTGTCCTGCCGGCCACACTCACTCGCTGACTGGGAAACATTGAGCTCTGTGTTCAGCATTGGCCTGTGACTGCAGCCCTTCAGCTCTGTGTGAATAGAAAGCTGTAAATTGCCAGCTGGCATGGGTATGTGGAGGGTTATAGTTCAACAAGCAGAGATTCATGGTCTAAACAGATTCTTTGTACATTAGTTTATGCCAGAAAACTACAAACCTCCATTCCTAAGCTCTGCATTGAGCCTTCCTTTGTGCGCCCAGCTCGTGCCGAATTGGGGGGGGCACATATATAGGTTTGTGTCCGTATTATCTTGTTGGGAGTTGTACAGGTGTTACCATCTGGTTCTGCTCTACATTCTACACCCAACTAAAAAGTTTAAGTTACCCTTTGCATTACAGATTGCTTTTACAGGTGGTATTACCTTTTAAGGTTACTTTTATACCTTTATGTTATAGAATATCCAATTCTTGGCAGCCTTTCAGTTGGTCTACATTTTCATTTTATCAGAGTTTTTAATTATTTGCCTTTTACTACATTTTAAAAAGGGGTCACTGACACCACCAGCCCAAAAAAAAAAAAAAAAAATGAAGAATGAGGCTAAAATGTTATTATTTATCTTTCTATTCAAGCCCTCTCCTATTAACTTTCTGCCTGGTTGCTAGGGTAAACTGGATTCTAGCAACAGATAGCTGCTGGAATTTCTAACTGGAGAGCTGCTGAACAAAAAGCACTATAATTAAAAAAAAAAAAAAAAAATAAAGTAAAATAAAAAGGACCAACTTCAAACTGTTTCAGGATACATCGTACTAACAACTGAGGTGAACTTTCTCTTTTATCATGTTTCCATTAAACGCATGGTGCTATACAGATCAAAGAGTAACCCAGAACGGGGGAAGGGGCGGGTAGATGATATTATGGGGAGGGAGTATGACGTGGCGATCAGTAATTGGCTGATCACCACATCAGTCTCAATAAGTCCTGCACAATTTTTCTAACTAGGAAAACTGGGCAGGCAGTTTTGACCTGGACAGCCCTTCTGAAAACCGGGCTGTCCAAGTCAAATCCACAAACAGGGTCGGACTGGGCTGCGGGGACACCAGGAAAAAGCCCGGTGGGCCCCCATCGGCCCAGACCCGACCCTTGCCGGTGCTCCCCCAGCTGACAGTTCCTCCCCTGACTCATTAAAATTATGCGCGCTCAGAGGACATCGGGTTGGGGTCCCTGCGAGGGGTTAGGGGGGCCCTGCACCCCCCAGTCCGATCTTGTCCACAAGGGGGAATCCCTATGCGGCAGCCCCAGTGGACCCTGCACCCCCCAGTCTGACCCTGAATCTGAACATTTTAGGCCATGCCCTGATCTGTTACTGCCCCAAAATTACCCCCTTTCACTGTGAGGTAAGTTCAAACTTGAGGTTAGGGTTGTCACCTTTCTATTATTCTTACAAAATGGGTGGGGCAGGGATGTAAAAGGGGCAGAGCCATGATTCAGGAGCCAAAGGAGGATGAGTAATGCAGAGGATCAGGGGAAAAAAGGTAAAATTGGGGCAGATCGGGCAGGCCAGGGGCTCATCTTAAGGATGAACCCCAGCAGCTACATTGCCGGTAAATTTGTAATACCGGCCCTAACCTTGATAGGTGTTTTACCGGCTAGGCGTGTAAAATACTGTACCAGCCGGATGGCTACAATACTTGAGGCCCATGATTTGGGACTGTGCTGCCTCAGTCCGATCCATTTTGGGTTACAGAGTGCATAACTACCACACAGCACGCCCTGCGGTGGCAGCAACAAGAGGCTGGGTGGGCAGAGGGCAGTTGAGTTTTTGGGTGCATACTGGGCCCCCTGAAGATTTTTTGCAGAGGGGCCCAATGGGAAAAAGGTACACCACTGTTAGAGGAGAAGAAGCAGCAATATTTAACTGTTATTTTTATTGTTCGTAACAATAATACTGAAGCATTGTGTAAAGAAAGATTCATAAAAACACATACTTGGGAAAAAAATGTGTTTGGGTTTAGTTCTCCTTTAAGATTTCACATCTATTTAAATCACACCATTTTACGAGCTACTGTACGTGTCTATCGCAGGTGTGCCATAAAGCCAGGAAAGCATATATATCACCCCCTCGGCTGTTTTATCTCCCTTCCTATACTGTGAATGTAAAGCAGGCATCCATCTTTATGCCATGAATCTGCCAGCCGGGTAGGACACTCTAGCCGTACAGTGAAGTGCAAGGCTGAATGATGGCGCCATTTAATGCCCTCATAATCAAAGGAAACAATAGATTGTAGTGGAACAGATGGGAGCACTCGTCCTCGCCGTCACCGAGATTAAGAAAAATGATCGGAGCCGGTTCTTCGCTTTCGGCGGCAACCTCGTCCCTTTTGCTTTGGCGGCGACGCGTGTGAAATTGGGGTTGGCACTTTGATAAAGTTGTTTGGATTCGGCTCGGGAGGGAACCGGGGATCTGTTTAATAGGAAGAGTAAAGAAGAAGGATGGGATTCTTTCAAAGGTTTTTAATGTTTGTCTTAGTCAACTATGCAGAAAAAATATCCCCGGGGGGGACGGATTTCTGTGTGCGCACAGAACATCTGTAAGATAGAAACCTTCCAACCCGCCATTTATTGTGCAGAATTCTGCAGCATGTTCCTGGCATGGGGCTATAAACTACATCCGACATTTATGACATGAGTTTTTCACAGAAATCAGATCTGTTTGCAGACAGTCTGGGCGCAGGAGAGGCCAAAGGGGAAATAATGCTAAAGTACAAGCACTTCTTATGAAATTGTGTATCAGGCAACATATACTCCACTGCCACGTCAAACTTTTCATCTATAAATGCCTTTTTTTTCTAGGGAGGGTTGTTTTCCTTCTTCCCTTCATTACGGTATAGAAACAGAAACACAAGAAAATTCTCTTCCTTCAACATGCTGGGGGGGGGGCAAATTGTGTGTATTGGGCCAATATACTAAGGGGCTCATTTACTAATCATGGATTTTTTATTTTAAACTCGATTTAGATTTTATTGGAAAAAGTCGCAGAGAAAAAATACGCTGTGTGTGCTTTTCCAAGATTTTCTATGGGGTAAGACCTTGAAAGTCGTATAAACTCGACACGGTACAAATTCAAATTAAACTCGATCATTGTATTTATAAAATGTCATGATAATGTTTGAATCGTTCGTACAAAAAATTCGAGTTTACCTGAATTTTTCGAGCCGAAAGTATAGTTAAAACTCAAGTTTAAATGGAGATTCGTTTCCATGAGTCCTCTATTTATTTTTCCCAAACAGGAATTGCCCCAGCAGCCGTTTTAGCAGCATTGGCACCTATTTTTGGAAGACAATAATGTGTTTAAGTTTCACTTGAAACTGGGTGAAACAGAAAACAATGATGGGATTAACTTCTCCTTGAAAATGTGTCAAGGACAGGCTTACAGCCTCCATAGGACTCAATGGTACTCGACAGATCAAACCTACCAAATTTTTTTAACAGAACAAAGTTAACTAAACATTAATAATAAATTATGGGAGTTATTTCAGAAAAACTTGAATTTTTCAGGGAAAATTTCCAAAAAAAACTCGAATTTTTCTAAAAACAATATCAGAAGAACCGAGTGCTGGCAAAAACTCATTAATAAGGGGCACATTTACTAATCCCCGAATCCGAATGGGAAAAAAACGGATTGGAAATGAAAAAAAAAAATTTCGGCGCCGTCGTGATTGTTTCGTATTTGTCACGACTTTATCGTATTTTGCGTGATTATTTCGTCGCCGGCGACGAAAAAGTTGCGAAAAATATACGATAAAGTCGTAACGGCGACAAAAAAGTTGCGCAAAATACGAAACAATCGCGACTGCGACAAAAAAAATCTCAAAAATACCGATCATTACGAAAAAAATGCATTCAGACGCTTTCGGACGTTTGTGGATTAGTAAATCTGCCCCCTAAATCTCAAAAATATCTAGAAGTAAAAAAAACTCAACTTTTTCTCAAAATTGCTTAGTATACATGCCCTTAAGTGTCTAAACAGCTAAAATTCCCAATTCGACAATTCACCAGATTTGCCAAGTTCATGTAGAAGTCAGTGGCTAAGGACCCTTCCCTCTCCTAGAAGTTCGTTTTTTTTGTCTCGAAACTAAAGATTTTCGAAACAATTTGATAACTTTTTTTTCGAATTTTCAACTCTTTTTTAGTAAATATTAGGGAAATGGAATTTAGTAGAATTTTAAAATAAGCAAAATTATGGAGTTTTAGTAAATCTGCCCCTAATGTGCATTTAACCTCCCCCCCACCCACCATTAAACAGATATGCTATATTTGCTAACCCCATGTATGGTAAAGTACCTCCCAAAGCACAAAAGCTCCTCCCCCAATAAGGACACATGGCTGCCCCCAAGTGATCTCCTCTTGGCCAAGAAAAGCAACTTCTTTACACAGTTGCTGAAAAGCAGAATGCCATTTGAAATCCAAATGAAAATCCCCACTGTGTATGAGTTCCAGGCAGGGCTGAGACATCCTTAATAACAGGAACAGATGATGCCGGCAAAGGGCCATTCCAAAGAAATGCAATTCTTGCTTTGTCTCGAGGGCAGAATGAAAGTAAATATTGTATGAGAGCCAAGCACCCAGGTAGGTAAGCGCAAACAGGGAGGTGCCGGGACATGCTTTATTGCCCCGCTGCAGTCTCTCGCCTTAAATGGCTTCCCTTTAGGGGTTCTGTGCTCTGAAATTTCATTTACTGTTTAATTCCCATAAAGGGTTTGGGACACGGCGAAAAGGTTGAAAATTCTTGTCAGTAAAACAAATTCTTGGTGGCAGCTGAAACTGTAATAAAATCATCTTTGTAGAGCCTGAGCGGAGCAGCTACAGTGTCCCATGTACAGGTATGGGACCGGTTATCCAGAATGCCTGGGACCTGGGGTTTTCCAGATGAGGGATCTTTCTATAATTTGGATCTCCATAACTTAAGTCTGTTAAAAATCATTTAAGAATTGAATAAACCCAATAGGCTGGTTTTGCCTCCAATAAGAATTAATTATATCTTAGTTGGGATCAAGTACAGGTACTGTTTTATTATTACAGAGAAAAGGGAATCATTTAACCATTAAATAAACCCAATAGGGCTGTTCTGCCCCCAATAAGGTGTAATTATATCTTAGTTGGGATCAAGTACAGGTACTGTTTTATTATTACAGAGAAAAGGGAATCATTTAACCATGAAATAAACCCAATAGGGCTGTTCTGCCCCCAATAAGGGGTAATTATATCTTAGTTGGGATCAAGTACAGGTACTGTTTTATTATTACAGAGAAAAGGGAATCATTTAACCATTAAATAAACCCAGTAGGGCTGTTCTGCCCCCAATAAGGGGTAATTATATCTTAGTTGGGATCAAGTACAGGTACTGTTTTATTATTACAGAGAAAAGGGAATCATTTAACCATGAAATAAACCCAATAGGGCTGTTCTGCCCCCAATAAGGTGTAATTATATCTTAGTCGGGATCAAGTACAGGTACTGTTTTATTATTACAGAGAAAAGGGAATCATTTAACCATTAAATAAACCCAGTAGGGCTGTTCTGCCCCCAATAAGGGGTAATTATATCTTAGTTGGGATCAAGTACAGGTACTGTTTTATTATTACAGAGAAAAGGGAATCATTTAACCATTAAATAAACCCAATAGGACTGTTCTGCCCCCAATAAGGTGTAATTATATCTTAGTTGGGATCAAGTACAGGTACTGTTTTATTATTACAGAGAAAAGGGAATCATTTAACCATGAAATAAACCCAATAGGACTGTTCTGCCCCCAATAAGGGGTAATTATATCTTAGTTGGGATCAAGTACAGGTACTGTTTTATTATTACAGAGAAAAGGGAATCATTTAACCATTAAATAAACCCAGTAGGACTGTTCTGCCCCAATAAGGGGTAATAATATCTTAGTTGGGATCAAGTACAGGTACTGTTTTATTATTACAGAGAAAAGGGATTCATTTAACCATTAAATAAACCCAATAGGGCTGTTCTGCCCCCAATAAGGTGTAATTATACCTTAGTTGGGATCAAGTACAGGTACTGTTTTATTATTACAGAGAAAAGGGAATCATTTAACCATGAAATAAACCCAATAGGGCTGTTCTGCCCCCAATAAGGGGTAATTATATCTTAGTTGGGATCAAGTACAGCTACTGTTTTATTATTACAGAGAAAAAGGAAATCATTTCATCAAGTTGCAGCATATAGTAGTAGTAGCAGGTACTATTATGGGTTATTAATGGCACCAGTGCATTTATGGCAGCACTATATTTATATATAAAGACGTAAGCAGTGGTTATATAATAACACATGCCTTTGCACACACACACACACATATATATATTTATGTATATTTGAAATATCCTGTAATCACTGTGGCTGTGCGTTAAGTAACCGTAATTTAGAAATTCCCCCTGCTAATCAGACTCCCCCCTCCCTAGGGCACTTCTGGCCTCCCGTCCTGATTTGAAGTGTGATTACTTGCCATAATAATTCCAGATAACTTCAAGTAACAGCCTGAAGTAATGGCTCACACATTCCGTTATTTCAGTACCTGAAAGCAAAGTATGACCCCCCCAACCCCTTCCAATCAGTTTTGTACTGGATTGCATTATATGTTACTCTGTATGTCCAATGTATGCAGCGCTGTACACTTATTGTACAGCGCTGCGGAATATGTTGGCGCTTTCTAAATAAATGTTGATAATAATAATAATAATAATGCACTGCTGTTATATATGACATTGTTAACAGGAAGGAAGTACAGTGGAGTACCAGAAAATACTCTCCCGTCATGATTATATCCTTAATATAATATTAACTACATAACTACCCAGTGTGGGCCCTGCTAACTAAGTAGTATGTGGCCCTTACGATTGATTTGATGGTGGTACCATATATTATCCACTTCCTAGAAAGACTCTGGGCTACAAGAAATATATTAAATTGGTAGGAAACCAACTGTTTACATTTAGACCTTGAAAATATAGGTATTTATGGCATTTTCTGTTGAACTGTTTTACTTTATGAAATATTTGGTATCATTTTAGACATATACAGAGCCATTTAATTTCCGTGGTCATGCCCTTTTAGAAGCTGCATTTGGAGCCATAATAAATCAGTGTCTGCTCAAGTACTAATTGGAAGCCATCTTGGATTGTGATACTGCAGAAATGCTGCGTCATACATAGTGACTTCAAGTTAGGAGCTAAATACAGTATCCTCTGTCATCTGCTCCCATACTCAGCCTGCTGCCTTGTGCCTTTATATGGGCACAGAACCCCTCAGTGACTGCTAATATCCTTATCATTTACAGTAGGGGGTACATTACCCCTTATAATACATGAGTGATACTCAGAGTTCCCTGTATAACTCAGCCTGCAGCCTTGTGCCTTTATATGGGCACAGAACCCCTCAGTGACTGCTAATATCCTTATCATTTACAGTAGGGGGTACATTATCCCTATAATACATGAGTGATACTCAGAGTTCCCTGTATAACTCAGCCTGCAGCCTTGTGCCTTTATATGGGCACAGAACCCCTCAGTGACTTCTAATATCCTTATCATTTACAGTAGGGGGTACATTATGAGTGATACTCAGAGTTCCCTGTATAATGGATATTTGAATAAGGATTCTAATATTCATTTGCAGTAGGGGCTCATCCTCTGTATCCCCTGCCAACATAAACATCCATTCTACATCCATAAAAAAAAAACACTGTTAAAATGGCAAATCTTTCCTTTTTCTAATGTATTTATTTAAAAAAAAAATCCTTATCTTAATTGAGATTACAGCTTTACCAGCTTGATAAAAGTAATGAGTTGAGCGTCACCCAATGGGGATGGGGACTCTGCGCTGCTGAATGCGCCAACAATGAGCTGATTACAGTCGCCGAGGCACCCCGCCGCGTTCTACAAGAACCACAATCTTCCTCAATATGGTTATTATGATGATGCGGATAAAACCTTGGAAATAAAGTTGTAATTGTTGCCTCCTCGCTAGTCTTGCAGTGTTAATTTGTGGAACTGGCACTTCATGGGAATTACTATTGAAGGAGCTGAAGCGCGTCAGCACAAAGCCAAGTGATTGCTCTGTCAGCCGGAGGAGTCCCTCTCAAGTGTCTAATTATTGATCATATGATGTTTTCCTCGCTCTGCCTTTCATACCCGGCTGAATGGGAGTGCTTACATAATGTATGAATAGATATTTTCTGAGCAGTAACATCATGATTTAAAGTAAATAATTCAAACCCTATGGCACACGTAGGTGAACGCTCTTTACCAACAAAGAAAAAGACCTTAAAGGGTAACTATCGGCCTTTATTACTTAACATTCTCTCTGCTTCTTATTTACATGGGAGCTTGGGAAACGATACTATAGATGTTTTGCATAAACACACTTCAAAGGCTTCCATTGCTCATATCAACCCTGTAAAGCCCACCTATCCAGCTGAGCAGCCTCATAGTGTAGGTGCTTTGAATAAAAGCACTTCAAAGGGTTGGATTCCTCAGATCAGTTCTGTAAATACTACCTACCAAGCGGAGCAGACTTTTACCATAAATGGGGATTTATTACAATGGCACTTCAAAGGCTTGCCATCCTTGTTCTATGAACCCTGCCTACCTACCTAAGCTGAGCAGACTCATACTATAGATGCGTGAATAAAAATACTTCGACAGATGTATCGGCTTTGTAGACCCTACCGACCAGACTGAGCAGGCTCATACTATAGATCCGTGATCCCCAACCAGTGGCTCGGGGGCAACATGTTGCTCACCAACCCCTTGGATGTTGCCCTCAGTTATTTTCGAATTCCTGACTTGGGGGCAAGTTTTGGTTGAATAAAAACAAGATTTCCTACCAAATAAAGCCCCTGTAAGCTGATAGGGTGCATAGAGGCTGCCTAATAGCCAATCACAGCCCTTATTTGGCTCCTCCATGAACTTTTATGATGCTTGTGTTGCTCCCCAAGTCTTTTTACATTTGACTGTGGCTCACGAGTAAGAAAGGTTGGGGACCCCTATACTTTAAATAAAACCACTTCAAAGGGTCGCTTTTCTCATATCAGTTCTGTAAAGCCTACCTACCAAGCTAAGCAGGCTCATATTCTAGATTATTTTAATAAAAGCAATTCAAATTCCCATATCAGTTCTCTAAACTATACCTACCAAGCTGCACAAACCCATACTAAAGATGGTTTGACGAAAAAACGACTTCCCTGCTCATATCAATTCTGTAGATCCTACCTACCAAGCCGATCAGGCTCATACTATAAATATATCATATAACAGTACTTCCCTCCATTGTATTAGTTTTGTATCCCTACTTAACAGGATGAGAAATTATAGATTTAAAAGGTGTTTTCTTTTCTCATATCAATTATGGAAACCCAAAGCTGAGCAGGCTCTGAGTTTCCGTCGTTCTGTGACATCAGGTAGGCTGCCTTTATTGGACACGTTCCTTGCGGCTTTTCACAAAAAGTCTCATCAGTTGAAAACCAGGATAAGTGCACTCAAGCCACTTTTCTTCAAAACATTTTTGGTTTGGAGTGGCTCGTATACACATTCAGCTTCATGTAAAACCCCTTTTATTCTGAATCATGTGCTGCTGCACCTTTTGACGCAGGGAATAGGGATGAGCTAATCTATCCCATTTTGCTTTCGCCGAAAAATGAGCTAAACTGCTAAAGAACTTGCTAAAATGGTGAAAAATCTGTGAAATGCGGCTACCACACAACTTTTTTTGACGAACCGGTCAGGTTTTTTTTTTTCCTGTTTATTTGATGCACTTTCTTATGTTCTGAATCACGTGCTGCTGCGCCTTTTGACACAGGGGATAGTGATGAGCGAATCTGTCCAGTTTTGCTTCACGAAAAAAACATTTGCCGAAACTGCTGAAAAATTTACAAAATGGTGGAAAATGCACAAAGCTTTTTTTTTCTTTTTTTGATGCAACCGCAACTTTTTTTTCACACTGGCAATTTTTGTGACTGTTTCACAACAAAATTCACCAATGGAGAAATGCGAAATCCAGGAATCGAAAACTGGTGAAAAATTCCGCTCATGACTAGCAGGGAAACCCTTGCTCTACCACCCTTTTTTGACTGTGGTGCCAGAATTCTGGGAAGAACACTGCATTGTGGGGAAAAAATAGGGCGATTGATGTGGAAATGCAATTTGGAAAATACATGCGCCCTAAGACCTGACTGGGCACGTAAGTGCAACAGGCGCAGGGGCCACTCCAGGTAAAATATTAACTACAGCTATTAATGCACTTGCAAAAGCTGGAACCCATAGGGGCTCATTTATCAAAATACGAATTTCTATTGTGTTAAAGTACAATTTGCAAAAATTCATATACTGCTCCAACCTGGCCCAAGGAAAATCACAATACCAAAGCTTGAATGAATAACGAAACTTTCGTACTCGTTGCGACAATATGATTTTGTCGCACAAATTGTCGCAAAGTACAAAGAATTTTAGTAATCGGACCGTACTTTAATGTGCCCCATAGTGTCAAAATACATGGGGGTTATATTTCCTTTCTCCATGCAGACGCAGTTTGTTGGCTTCTCTCAGGCACATCAATCTGCCAGCTCCTCCTATAAAAGAGCAGAGAAACCTTTGCAATTAGAGAATATACCAGCGGTGATGGTAATTAGTCAGTGTGTAGTGCGAATAAAGATTTTCCTTGCCAATTTCCCTTTATCTTATTGCTCCTTCATAGCACTCTCAAGGCATAGGAGACAAGTACGATCATCCCACAAACATCTGGCTCATTGAACAGGGACCCAACTGCCTGTTACAGATGTCACATATTGTGTAGGACAAGGGAAAGAAATCTTTTCCGTTTTGTATAAGTGTTTGGATACTTTCAAAAGTGTGTTAAGGCCAATTTTGGGAATTCTAGGACTACTGAATATAAAAACAATAGGATGAGGTTAGCTAGCACACTCATTGCCTCTGACCAGAAGGCTGAACCCCATTCAAAGTTGTTCCCAGAAGCACTCCCTCTTGGATCTTGTTAAAGCATCTTTTGAGTGTCAGTGGCCCTGCACATGCTCAGTGGGTTCTGGACTGCTGTTGAGAAGCTAAGCTTAGGAGTCGTGAGCAGAAAGTAAGATTAAATGGAAACTACACCTCCAAACAGTGTAGGTGCCTATAAAATATATATTGTATAAACAAGCTCTGCTTCATCTAAATAAACCATTTTCATAAAAATATACTATTTTAGTACTATGTGCTATTGGATAATACTAAATAGAAAACTGCCATTTTAAGAACTAGAGGGTCTGCCTCCTGGGATCATAGGATTCACATTGCACACAAACAAGCCAAGGCACACATACATGCTAGGCCCCATCAGCCAATGAATGGACAGAGTTCTGTTTTTTGCTTCCACACTACTTCCTGTTACAGTTAGAGCTGCATCACTTCCTGTCAGCTGATTGCTGAGGGAGCACCCAGCCCATCATTAAATGGCGGCTCAAGGGAAAGGATGTAAAAGAACAATATTTGCTGATATATATATATATTCCAGTTTGGCGAGATTCTTTAATAGGTCACTTAGTTTATATCATATTATCTGTTGGTTAAGTATTCATTCTGGGGGTATAGTTTTCCTTTAAATCTGTCATAGAGACTATTAATCAATTCTGATGCAGAGTGCACTGGTTTCTATGCTGCCATGTAATGCAAATGTGACAGGGCCCCAATGCACCTCCAGCTCCTGCCACTCCATACCCTATGGGAATGACACGCAAAGTACAATTAGAGGACAGAAGGGGGGAAACCTACTTGTCTCCCCCACACTTCCTTTACTAATACAGAGCTGACTAAGGCAATGGGAGCCCCGGTTTAGTGAAAGGTCCCACAGGTCTCTTTCTGCGCCTGTTTGAGTATGCCCATATGTTGCATGCAAAGTGCAAAAAAAAAAAATGCCGGATTGAAGCACTTTGCCCACTTCATCTGGTTTTTCAAATGAGCCCTAAAGTGTAGTATCGCTAACCTAATCTTTATAATAGTTAGTTACATAGGGTTGAAAAAAGACCAGAGTCCATTAAGTTCAACCCTTCCAAGTAAACCCAGCACCCACACCCTATACTTACCAATCTATACACTCACATACATAAACTATATATACAACCACTAATACTAACTGTAGGTATTAGTATCACAATAGCCTTGGATACTCTGCTTGCTTTGTTTAGTTTTACTTCTCCTTTAACTCACTAACGGTGAGATGGAGCACCTTATTGCCAGTGTTTAATAAAAAGGAATTTGATTGGCCACAGATGCAGTATCCCTGCTTTTGCCGACCCCCATCCATTCGATTTCCAGGCTCTCCTCGGAACAGTACCAGAGTGATAATAAGAGTTTAGCGGCTACTACGGCGGCGGCGCTTTGCTACTAATCAGTTACAGATATCCTTCATTACAAGCCGCTCGCTGAAATGTTCCCAAGCCCAGACCTCCCTCTTGTCAGCGGCGTAGGAACAGAATTACAGCCCTGATAAATTCGGATTGGCTTCTGACATGGCTGTGCGGAAAGAGATGAGATTTTACAGCAAGATGAAACATGGGATTCATTGAAGGAGGCAGGAGCACATAGATCTTTTCAAGTTGGACTCGTTTGGAAAATGAGACCTCCTAGAAGATTTTATTGGCTTATTTTTTTGTTGTTGTTATGGTTAGCTCGGCTTGGCTGCTGCCGACCATCACTCAACATCATCCCTTCCTGCTCTTCTCCTTGTCTTCTTCTAAATGGAAAGCATTGGTTTCATTAAACTCAGAACAATACAGGAATGTTTCCTTTCTGGAAGGACATAAGTAGAAAATATAATGAGAAAGATGTTCCTCAGCGCTGTGGAATGCCCACCTCGCAGCTTTTGGGCTGTCGGTGGGATGCAGGGTTGGACATCCCTGCAGTGGGGTAACTATAGGGGGAGCAGGCTGTGGGGGGCCCAGAGGGATACAGGAAAAATCAGGGTCTGCTTCCTCTGTTTATAGTACAGGTATGGGACCTATTATCCAGAATGCTTGGGACCTGGGGTTTTCTGGATAAGCGGTCTTTCTGTAATTCAGATCTCCTACCTTAAGTCTGCTAAAAAATCTATTTAAACTGTAATTTAACCCAAAAGCATTGTTTTGCCCCCAATAAGAGGTAATTATATCTTAGTTGGGATCAAGTACAGGTACTGTTTTATTATTACAGAGAAAAGGGAATCATTTAACCATGAAATAAACCCAATAGGGCTGTTCTGCCCCAATAAGGGGTAATTATATCTTAGTTGGGATTAAGTATATGTACTCAAAAGGAAATCATTTTTAAAAATTAGGGTTATTTGCTTATAATGGAGTCTACGGGAGATGGCCTTTCCGTAATTCTTAATTTGGAAATTTCCAGATAAGGGGTCCGATACCTGTAATTCCCTTCCTATGCTCTCTCCTACCTGAGAGCAGCCAGGTCAGGCTCCTCCAAAGATTTTTTTTGGTTGTGCTCAGCCACATGTAGTTGCACCACTGTATCTCTGAAATATTTACAAATCTATTTTTACAACTGTCAAATAAAATGTCCTTTGTACTTTTTTCCTAAGGGGTCATTGTGATAGTGGGGGCCAAGAGCACATAACCTCCCTGCCCTGGTAACACCAAAAAAAAAAGTCATTAATATATTATGTACTATTTCCCTGCACTAGTAAGTCATGTGTTTGCTACAGAAACCCTACTATAGCTTATATAAACATGTGCCACGGGGGCAGCCATTCAAGCTGGGAAAAAAGGAGAAAAGGTGCAGGTTACATAGCAGGTAACAGACAGGTTCTGTAGATTCCCATTAAATTCTACAGAGCTTATCTGTTATCTGCTATGCAACCTGTGCCTTTTTCCCAGCTTGAATGGCTGCCCCCAGGGCTACACAGCAGCTTGGTTTATATAAGCTATAGTAGTGTTTCTGTAGCAAACACACAACTTTTACCAGTGCAGGGCAACAATACATTATATCAGAATTACTTTGAAAAACTTTAATTGTTTTGGTGTTACTGCTCCTTTAAATGTAATTCCGACCCTGGCATTCTGTGTAGAGGCAAATTAGACCTTGCTATTGCCTAACGAGCATTCCACCAACAGACACTGGTAGTATAATTAAAAGTGCAACGTTTTTCCAGCCAACTAGATGATTGCTTACAAACAGATGCTTAGTAATGCTGCTTGCTAATTGGTTGCTATGGGTTACAAGCCTCCAGGCAAACTTTGGGCCGCTATTAAATTCAGATATAAAAGCATGCCTAGTCCAAATAATCTATAGCAGAATGTTTAACAGCACATTTATTAAGGAATTAAAAAGTGCGCTATGCCTATAATAAGAGTCCTTAAACCCCTAAACCGCTGTAACGCATTGGATCAAGGCAAGCAGGTCCCACTGGATGCATCAGACTGAGTAGCACAGAATCTTTCGTGTTAATAAGCAGATACTGATACTTCATCCGATTTCTAATCCTTGGGAAGCAAAGCAAAGCTCCAGAGATTAAACCAGAGCAACGGACTTCAACCTCGCAGCAACGCAAATGATGATCTGTTTCTCTGCACAATGTGGGTTTAATCAGCTACCTGATAATAATGGGGCTTAACCAGCCGCTTTGTCTCATAATCCCTCGTGTTTGCTGCTTCCTGCCATCTGACCTACTGACAATTACATTTAAATAAAGCAAAATGCACAGATACTCTACTATTTCCTTAGTACAGTTACTTTGTACTTTCTGGGTAAATATTTTTGCATTTTTGTTTATGGATCCATGGTTGGACACAATCCCGCCGGTGCTCCCCTGGCACACAGATCCCCCTCTCCTGACATGCATGCTTGGGGGAGGGACCCCAAAGAATTGGGCCCCTTCAGGATTAGTTCCCCTTTAGACAGGCACCATGAGGGTGGCCTTTTGTGATTTGGACACCTAAAGGTGGTCCTAGCTGTTTATGTGTGAAAAGGGAGTTTCCCTGCAAGTTAACAGCAACCACTAGATGTCGCTGTGCTAAAAGTATAAAAGGGAATGCCTCCCATGTTCAGCAGGTCTTTCTGCCTGGGACCCCTCTGTAAGGAGGTGAACAACAGGCTAGTGTTCTAGTACAGGAGGTACTGTAATAGGTCACTCTAGGAGTGACAGGCAGGCTAGAGAGAACGGGCAGCGATAGCCCCAACAGGAGAGAGAGGGGTTAAGACTCCCCAGCACTCATGGCTGGAGTTAAGGACCTGTAGTAACATAGTAAGTTGGGTTGAAAAAAGACATACGCCCATCAAGTTCAACCATAATGCCTATATATAACCTGCCTAACTACTAGTTGATCCAGAGGAAGGCAAAAAACCCCATCTGAAGCCTCTCTAATTTGCCCCAGAGGGGAAAAAAATTCCTTCCTGACTCCAAGATGGCAATCGGACCAGTCCCTGGGGCAACTTGTACTAAGAGCTATCTCCCATAACCCTGTATTCCCTCACTTGCTAAGAATCCATCCAGCCCCTTCTTAAAGTTATATAATGTATCAGCCAGCACGACTGATTCGGGGAGGGAATTCCAGAACTTCACAGCTCTCACTGTAAAAAATCCTTTCCGAATGTTTAAATGGAACCTCCCTTCTTCTAAACGAAGTGGGTGCCCTCGTGTCCGTAGTGTGTAGTAAGAGGAGCCAAGTCAGCACCTGGGAGTGTTCCCAGTGAAGGGGCCCTACACTTGGATCGGGGTGAGTTCCTAGGTGGAATCATCCGGCGGGAGTACCGGGGGTAGCCCAAAGAGAGAGTGTGTGACTTGAGCCGTCTGTGTGACATCCTCTGAAGTGTTTTGACTGTATCAACAATAAAACAAGTTCATCTGGCTCACCATTTTAACCAGTGTCTTGGCTGTTCATATACTGAGGATCCTCAACTGCCTGGTAAGAAGCTATCCCAAGGGAGGGGCAAGGTATCGGGAGTTGCAGGGAGTCCGGGTCCAAGGAGGGCATCACCGAGTTTCCCAGGGGGGAGAGATATAGTTCTACCTATACCTACCCTGGGTGGAGGCACGCCATTCATTTATATCATACCTGTCCCCCATAATAAGCGGGGGCTCAGGGCTCCTGTAGCGCCACACGCAGGGAGTTGCGTGTTATAAGTACCACAGTAGCCAAAATAGGGTTACAATAATATAATATAGTGCTCATATTTTAAAATACCAGAATTCACATATACGTTTGCTGATTTGTAAGACTTTAATTGTATTTATCCCTGACCTGTGTAAAGTTGGCTATACATGGGTAGATTTCAGCTGCTGATTCGGGTCCTTTAGACCCATTTAGCAGCTTATCTGTGTATTGGCACCCCCAGCATGCCTCCCCATCCAATTTCTGGCCTAAAGTTGGCCAGATCTTGATCGGGCAGGTTTGATTTTCCCATCTGATTGGGAACCGTATCAGCTCATTAATGTGGTCCGACAGCCTATCTATCCACCATTTTAATTCCATTGTTTGGCCGTAGGCCGTAATTAACTCTCTATTGCCCACTTGGCCCACCATAGGTGGCCATACATGGCAAAATCTGCTCATTTGGTATCTTGCCATATATGGCCACCTCGGTTTTCAGTTGGTCACAGAACTCCTCAGTTATAGTAAAGGGTACATTATCCCTTATAATACACGAGTGATACTCAGAGTTCCCTGTATAACTCAGCCTGCAGCCTTGTGCCTTTATATGGGCACAGAACCCCTCAGTGACTGCTAATATCCTTATCATTTACAGTAGGGGGTACATTATCCCTTATAATACACGAGTGATACCCAGAGTTCCCTGTATAACTCAGCCTGCAGCCTTGTGCCTTTATATGGGCACAGAACCCCTCAGTGACTGCTAATATCCTTATCATTTACAGTAGGGGGTACATTATCCCTTATAATACACGAGTGATACTCAGAGTTCCCTGTATAACTCAGCCTGCAGCCTTGTGCCTTTATATGGGCACAGAACCCCTCAGGGACTGCTAATATCCTTATTATTTACAGTAGGGGGTACATTATCCCTTATAATACATGAGTGATACTCAGAGTTAGACCTGTATATTTCTTTGAATAATGGGATAAGCCAGATTTGGATGGTTAAATTGAATCAAGGCCCATTTGTTTTCCTTCACAGATACAGTGCAAGAGCAAGACCAGCCTGTAGTAGTTACATAGAGGAACAAGAATTATTAGCGAATGAAAGCAGATTGTGCTCTTCTATGTGTAGAGGATCAAATATTATCCAAATAGAAGACATAAAGTGCTGCTCTTTATTGAAGTTTTCTCTATTTCCCTCTTGTCTCGAGCTGGATCTCACCCCTTTATAGTAGGACCATTACGTCTCTGCCATTATCTTTCTCCTTCCTTTCTACCTGAACATGCCAAGGGATTTAGCGCTGGAGTGCCGCCCATGCTGTGCATAAAAGGTGCCTGAAAAGCAAAAAAAAAAGAGACACTTTAAATTCAAAGTAATTTCCGAATGTCCTCAGCCGAAATAACCATGCAGATTAATCCCTCTAAAATCACTGCATGAATGCACTTGAAAGAATTTAAATTTTAAATTTCATTTTTGTTACACTGATATTGAAAGTGTATATATCCCCTCAGCCCGCCGTAACTTTCGGAGCGCAGTTATTACGCCTCCAGATAATTTACAAAGTTCTATCAGGGGGAGCGGAGAGACAGTACATCTATTATGTTGCTCTCAAGGCAAATTCTTTGAGAATCGGCAGAGATCTAATTAGTTATTTTAGACCTACTTAAAAATCATGGCATGGCTTCACTGGAGAAAAGAGTCGAAGGTAAGCGGGCTTAAAAGGAGATGACTGGCGTCGTGTAAAACTGTAGACACAAAGGGTCAGTGAGCCCGTGCCAGATCCAGACTGGGATTCAAAATAGGCCCTGGCGTTTCAAGTACACAGAGGCCCAAACAGCCCCCCCACCAGCAGCCCAATAAATAGTGAGTGGCATCTTACAGCAGCCCCTCTGGCATTTGCCAGAACCCACAGATTGCCGTATATATGGTGATACGCTGGCCATCAAAAAATGGAAATGGTATTGTCACAGTCCCAGACTTCATGTCATCTAAAGATGAAAAGAGTGTAAAAGGAGCTTATTCTGCGACCAACCCACATACCTGCGGCCACTTTACCTGCCAGGAAGCCGCTGAGATACATGCCATTTTTCTTTTCTAAGCCTTGACTTCTATTCTTGATTGTGATATATTTGGGGTGCCTTCTAACCCAAGGCCTGGTACTGAATTTCTTTTATTTACCTTTTGCTGAAGTGGATAAGCTGGCTATGCATGGAACTATCTGCTGGATATGGTGAGGTTACCAATCTTTGCATGTTATGGCCACTCAGTTGGCCTCCAAGCCAATGACAGGCAAGCCTATGAAGGGCATCAGCCACCTTATGTAGTCCCTGCCTGAAGGGTTTCCAATCTCATTCTGATGCCCTGGTAGATCAGACCTTGTTAGAATTCATAGAGCACTAATTAACTTTATATAACCCTTGACCATGCTTAACCATATAACCCCTAGCTACTAACAGCTACGTGACAAGTAGTAAGTCTATGTATATATGTCTCTTACATACAAGGTTGTGCTGATACATAGCCATGTCCATACTAGGCAATCCCTGACAATATATCTATTACTGGCAAATGGGTGGGTTTTAAGTGGAATATAATCTATGTTAACCATGTATAAAGTGTAGACTTACTGTACTTATCTTAGTGAGGAGAGAGGGTGGAAGAGAAGACACTCCCAGAAGGAACATCAAGACCTCAGAACCCTCCAACATCGGGTTATGTAAAATAATAGGCCAGGCACCTTAGAATAACTTATTTTATGTGCCAGTTAAGTACTGTACTTTGTTTGTTAAACTCCATTTATGCCTAAAGGATTAAAAGACTCTTCCTGTATTAATACTCATGTTTACTTGTGGATTTTGAGGGTTCCCAGAGAGTACCCTCCCTTCATCAATCTTCCGGTAAATTATTATATGATATCATTATGGATAAATAATTATTTTTTATAATTCATATTTTACAGACCTACAGGCCATTATTTGGCTCTATATGTAAGCGAATATGCTGCCAACTTGTGTGGGCTTAGTCTGCAGCCAGTGTTGAACCATGTATGGCTAGCTTAATCTATAAATTTGGTATATGTAGAAGGAGCAGAACTTACAATGGAGAAGCTTAAACAAGTCTAAACTAGGTGTTGGCATCTTTACAACTGTTGAGGATAATCAGCTTTGAACTTGGCTGGGCACATCAGCTCTTTCTTGTTTCCAACATAAGCTTACTGTATGCAATCTAGCTCTGTATGTCAGGATCTCCCCCAAAGGGGCCCTGGGGGTTCAGTTCAACACCGTCAGATAACATCACACCCCCAAAAAAGGAAAATAAATCCTAGCAATTCTGGAGAATAGACCTTTGTAATGTTTAAAAGGGGCCACCAGAAGAAAGTTAAAGCCTTTGACTAATTTGTTAGAACTATTTTATGCTTTTTAGGATCATAGGAACAACAGACCCCCATAGATTTGTATCCTTAGTACCCCCCCAATGTCTGCCCTGGCATTAGGATGAGGCACAGTGCATCTTATAACCCCCGTGTAATGACCATTGGCAGTTGGGTAGGGTCAAGAATACACTTCATCCTAGGGAAATTAGGAGCAGAGAAAACTCCATTGTAGTCTCCATTGAATAAAATCTTGTTCAAAAACAATAATAATGCTATTGATAAATGGGAAAACAAATGAAATGGGGCTGATGCACTTCCCGTTCTGCAAGGGGCACTAATGGTACGGGCGCACTGAACGTAGCCTTACACAAGCTCTAGTGCCAGGGATGGAGTGCCCACATGTTGTGCTGCTGATGGAAGCCTTTGCCCTCTGTCGCTTTTAGCAAATACAACTTGACTTGCCGTTTCCTTTCCTCTCATAGTGCATTTAGCATACTGAATGGCAGATAAATGGATGACACTCGCTTCCTTGGTTCTGAAGAAAATAGATTTGCAGAATATCCTGGCATGTTTAAGGGATATTTAGAAGAAAGTGGAAATTTATTTCAGCATTTAATGCAGTGTGTTAAGGTTTATGTAACATGGCTCGGCTTCCCCTAGCCTGTGGCACTGAATGAGCTAGTGAAGGTGAGGCTGAAGGCAGGTACATAGCCGGCATATAGCACTGTGCCACAGTCATGCAAATTTTATATCTCTTTTTCTATGTGTAAGCACTTTCCTTTAGCCTCTTCTAGGGATAATTGGACACTTTTGCTTCCTGAACATTTGAGGAACTACAACACGGAGTCTCCCATTCTTCAGCCAGGAGCACCACCCAGTTTATACAAGGTCCCCAGTTCTAGACAAGACAGGTTCTGACAGACCTATATTTATTTTCCATCACACAGAGGTTCATGAAGGGCCCTAGATTCACGGGAATTTCTTCTCTGCATATTTTTGTTGACACATAGGGTCATATTTATCAATTTGCGCTACTTTTTCATACTTTGCGACAAAATTTATGCAACAACATCGTATTAGTCGCAACGAGTATGAAAGTTTCGGATTCATTCAAGCTTCGGTATCATGACTTTCCTTAGGCCAGGTTGGAGCTGCAGAGTGCCATTGAGCCCTATGGGAGGCTTTCCTTGGGCCGGGTTGGAGCTGCAGAGTGCCATTGAGCCCTATGGGAGACTTTCCTTGGGCCGGGTTGGAGCTGCAGAGTGCCATTGAGCCCTATGGGAAACTTTCCTTGGGCCGGGTTGAAGCTGCAGAGTGCCATTGAGCCCTATGGGAGACTTTCCTTGGGCCGGGTTGAAGCTGCAGAGTGCCATTGAGTCCTATGGGAGGCTTTCCTTGGGCCGGGTTGAAGCTGCAGAGTGCCATTAAGCCCTATGGGAGACTTTCCTTGGGCCGGGTTGAAGCTGCAGAGTGCCATTGAGTCCTATGGGAGGCTTCCAAAGTAAGAAAGGTTTTCCCGCCGTTTACAATCGTTAGGATACGAAAATTGTGTGACTTTTGGATCACCAATACGATATTATCGTGACTATTGCGATTTTTTCGTAAGCATTTTCATGACATTTCAGCAGAAATTTACCGAATTTTACCCATTTCGGGTTTCGATTATGAATCTGCCCCACAGATGGTGGTATTTTTAGACAATAAATCTGCCCAATGGAGAGAAAATCTAGAATCACAGACAAGAAAAAGGGCAGGTTGGAAAGAAATAGGGATGCACCAAATCCACTATTTTAGGATCTGGCCGAACACAGAATCCTTTGCAAAGATTTGCTGAAAACCGAACCGAATTGAAAGGAAGGGCTAAAGATATTCAACTTTTAAACTCCTAGAAAGAATGGTGTTGGATCAGAAGTGTGTTGGGGCATAACTAGGCATCTACACACTGACCCACCCTTAATGCTTTTGGGTAGACTCATACCCAGTCATAAGCAGAGGACATGTTGGGTATATGCTGTAGATGCAAGCAATATGGTAGCTCCAGATGTCCCGGGCACATCATGATTTATCTTCTAACTTTTGAGTGTTTGCTTGTAAATACATAATTCTGTTTCTCCTTGCAGATTTAGGAATTATACAGAATACTGAACATGTTCAGGCAGAATAACTGCACCCCCACCCTTAGGAGCCCTGAAAATGGGAAATGTGCAGAATTGAGCAGAAAATGCAGTCTGAATAAATCAGACACTGTCATTCTGTTGCGAATTGTCATCCTGTCATCCAAAAATGACTGGGAGCACGGAGGTACGGCAGGCAGATAACATATGCGTCCTGACAGCCAAATGGTTTGTAAATGTTGGTATGAAAGGGACACCAGCGCCTTCATTTTAGGAGACAACATGTTAGAGCGCTCACATATGGAGCAACGTGATAGGGCTACTCGTTAGCTGCCAGAAAGGAAATCTGCACCTTCAATGGCGGAGGGAGGGCTCATGTTTTGCAAAAAGTACCTTTTTTTAATTTTTTTTACTAAACAGGGTTGATTGACAAAATTCACATTTGAAGTACAGGTATGGGATCCCTTATCCGGAAACCCATTATCCAGAAAGTTCTGAATTACGGAAAGGCCACCTCCCATAGACTCCATTATAAGCAAATAATTTTAATTTTAAAAAATGATGCCCTTTTCTCTGTAATAATAAAACAGTAGCTGTACTTGATCCCAACTAAGATATAATTAAACCTGATTGGGGGCAGAACAGCCCTATTGGGTTTATTTAATGGTTAAATGATTCCCTTTTCTCTGTAATAATAAAACAGTACCTGTACTTGATCCCAACTAAGTTATAATTACCCCTTATTGGGGCAGAACAGCCCTATTGGGTTTATTTAATGGTTAAATGATTCCCTTTTTCTCTGTAATAATAAAACAGTACCTGTAATTGATCCCAACTAAGATTTAATTACCCCTTATTGGAGGCAAAATAAGCCTATTGGATATTTACATGATTTTTAGCAGACTTAAGTTATGGAGATCCAAATTACGGAAAGATCTCTTATCCGGAAAACCCCAGGTCCCGAGCATTCTGGATAACAGGTCCCATACCTGTACACAGAGGCCCAAACAGCCCCACACCAGCCCCACAGATTTCCAATATTGCTCCCCCCAGGCCTAGAATTCAGTGGACTCCCTACATCTTCTTAGTCCATCTCCTCTTAATGCAGGACCTGTCACCCACATTTGGTTCAGTGGAGGTTGACACCTCTATTAATGGCAATTCTAGTTCTAATATCACTACTAGTTCTGCCCTGTAGGTCATACTAATACTGCTTTATTTATATCCTTGGGCCCCCTTTGAAGAGCTGGGGAATGCACTGGAAAAGTTGTATCTGCTTATTTTTAGACATTTTCCTCCTTTTTAATATGGTAGAAGGTTCCAAGATTTTGGTACAGTCCATGCTTGGTAGAATGTTCTGCCTTAGACAGTACATCAGGGCCTGAATTCTGTTATATGGTTCTGTCAATAACGTTGTCTCCATGTGTCCCCACTGGTAGTACAAGCCAGCCTATTTGTTATACCATGATTATGACAAAGTTAGGATCAATAATGTATGAAAATGTAATATAATTATGCAGTTTACAGGCTCGGAGTAATATCTCTTTAACCACACAACTGAACCTAAATTGATATGTGTTCAAGAAAAAAAAGTAATGCCCTGTGCCACACTGCCCCTAGTGGCTAAATTGTGAGAATTAATATATCTGACCTTTGAAAAATTTCAGAACAAATCCCACTTTACTTCATCAATATTTTATTACATGGGTCCTAATAAGTTAGTCCCCACCACATCTGCTGGAAGTCTGCTGTATGAATTTATTCCACTTCAGGGAAAGAAGTCTCCTTATGTTTCCTCCAGCTTCATGCTGTGCAGCTTGTTTCCAGCAGTCTTCCAATTACATATTTAAATGTTTCTGTCATATCTCCCTTCTCCCAAGTCTTTTATGAAGTTTACATATTAAGGCTTAGTGATGTGATTTGCTATTTAGACTATGAAAAATGTGGGATAGCAGGTTTAGTAGGGAGAGATGGTGCCTATAGTAGCAGTGGGGGGATAATAGTCTCTGGGAAGGGACTGGGGCTGTGGGATAGCAGGTATAGTAGGGAGAGATGGTGCCTATAGTAGCAGTGGGATAATAGCCTCTGGGAAGGGACTGGGGCTGTGGGATAGCAGGTATAGTAGGGAGAGATGGTGCCTATAGTAGCAGTGGGGGGATAATAGCCTCTGGGAAGGGACTGGGGCTGTGGGATAGCAGGTATAGTAGGGAGAGATGGTGCCTATAGTAGCAGTGGGGGGATAATAGCCTCTGGGAAGGGACTGGGGCTGTGGGATAGCAGGTATAGTAGGGAGAGATGGTGCCTATAGTAGCAGTGGGGGGATAATAGCCTCTGGGAAGGGACTGGGGCTGTGGGATAGCAGGTATAGTAGGGAGAGATGGTGCCTATAGTAGCAGTGGGGGGATAATAGCCTCTGGGAAGGGACTGTGGCTGTGGGATAGCAGGTATAGTAGGGAGAGACGGTGCCTATAGTAGCAGTGGGATAATAGCCTCTGGGAAGGGACTGGGGCTGTGGGATAGCAGGTATAGTAGGGAGAGATGGTGCCTATAGTAGCAGTGGGGGGATAATAGCCTCTGGGAAGGGACTGGGGCTGTGGGATAGCAGGTATAGTAGGGAGAGGGGGTGCCTATAGTAGCAGTGGGGGGATAATAGCCTCTGGGAAGGGACTGGGGCTGTGGGATAGCAGGTATAGTAGGGAGAGATGGTGCCTATAGTAGCAGTGGGGGGATAATAGCCTCTGGGAAGGGACTGGGGCTGTGGGATAGCAGGTATAGTAGGGAGAGATGGTGCCTATAGTAGCAGTGGGGGGATAATAGCCTCTGGGAAGGGACTGGGGCTGTGGGATAGCAGGTATAGTAGGGAGAGATGGTGCCTATAGTAGCAGTGGGGGGATAATAGCCTCTGGGAAGGGACTGGGGCTGTGGGATAGCAGGGAGAGATGGTGCCTATAGTAGCAGTGGGGGGATAATAGCCTCTGGGAAGGGACTGGGGCTGTGGGATAGCAGGTATAGTAGGGAGAGATGGTGCCTACAGTAGCAGTGGGGGATAATAGCCTCTGGGAAGGGACTGGGGCTGTGGGACAGCAGGTATAGTAGGGAGAGATGGTGCCTATAGTAGCAGTGGGGGGATAATAGCCTCTGGGAAGGGACTGGGGCTGTGGGATAGCAGGTATAGTAGGGAGAGATGGTGCCTATAGTAGCAGTGGGGGGATAATAGCCTCTGGGAAGGGACTGGGGCTGTGGGATAGCAGGTATAGTAGGGAGAGATGGTACCTATAGTAGCAGTGGGGGGATAATAGCCTCTGGGAAGGGACTGTGGCTGTGGGATAGCAGGTATAGTAGGGAGAGATGGTGCCTATAGTAGCAGTGGGGGGGGATAATAGCCTCTGGGAAGGGACTGGGGCTGTGGGATAGCAGGTATAGTAGGGAGAGATGGTACCTATAGTAGCAGTGGGGGGATAATAGCCTCTGGGAAGGGACTGGGGCTGTGGAATAGAATTTATCTCACCCTGTGCCTCACATCACTATAGACAGCCTCCTTTACCAATTGGCAAAATCAACGCACTAAATCACTTGTTATAGACAGAATATGAAATGATCAAGATGATGTTCCCTTTACCTGACAAGGAAGCCTAATAATCTTTTCTCACAAACAAATACAACAAGAATTCGTGCTTTGTGCTTTTTCTTTACAATTAACAAAGAAAAAAATCCCTCCTTGACACGGGGCTTCGGCAGTGGTGCCAGAGCATCAATCGTGAGTAATTATGAATTATAGAACATGCAGCAGTTTCTGTGCCTGACAGTCATTCTGTTCCCTTAAATCTGTAAAGCTAAAAGGACCCAACTAAAATTGCAGCTCTGTGTGAGGGACTGACGTTTGGGAGGGGCAACCGTGTGTACTAGAAGCCCCCTTGTATCTGGGTGGGGCTTACATTACCAGGGCCCACCCCCTTTATTAGCATCTGCAACTGCTCTTATATTTAACTGTGGTCTTTATTTTTTTACTATTTGTAGTTTTTTAATTATCTCACTTCTTGTCCAGCATCTCTCCAGTTTGGAGTTTTAGCAGCTATCTGGTTGCTAGGGTTCAAATAACCTTAGCAACCAGGGACTGTGAGTATGTTATACTTTTATAATACACAAGAGCCTGGAATAGCCTGTTAATTATATCCTTATAAACGGTGCTTAGTGAAGTTATCAGTTATTATTGGTGCTTAATGATATAATTTTTGTCACCTGACTCACTGAAACTTGTGAATTATAATAAATAATGTACCCTCTGGTGTAAAATATGAGGATATTAGAAGTCACCTTGGAGTTTCATGACCTGTATAAATGCACTTGGCCTTAAGTCTTATGCTTTAATATGGTCATGGGATTCCTCAGTGACTTGTAATATCCTTCTAGTTTGTAATATTCACATTATTCACTATATAGTACACATTTAATTGAGTCATGTGACTCTAGTGACATAAGCATTGATTAAGACTGAAGCTGACTATATACGTATTAATATGGAAACAAAATTTCATACAATAATTGATAAATGGGTACTGACCCCGGCTGATATTCATGTGCTATGGATATTAGTCAGTTTGGGAATCAGCCAGGTTGTTGGTGCAGCTTGTTGGCCAATGTATGGTTCATTATCAAATCAGGTCTGAACAATCAGAACAATAGTAAGGCAGCCACATTTATGGCCTTTTGTACAATTTTCATCCATTTGCCCCGTGGCCCATCACTTGGAAAGCGCACACCAGTTGCCCTATGTATGGTCACCCCATTTATACAAAGTTAATTCATTTTTATATTCCATTAAATTGTAATCTAGCCTCACGATCCGTCTTCTTTGCGGTTGCTGTAGTCATTGACCCTAGCAACCAGTTGGCCTATAATGTTCTACTCTGAAGAGAAGCAGAACTTGCCAAAAAAGAAAACAGAATAAAAAATGGAGACCAAAGGCAATGTTGTTCAGAATCCTGCCATCTGCCAATTATTAAAGGTTCTTGCAGTTTTAGAGAGGATGGCGGTTATACCATCTGTTGTTTCATCTACAGCAAATGATTTGTTCCCTCGAATCAATGGAACATGGGAGTGCCATGCTCTGCGCTTCCCCTGGCACAGGGAACATGGCTAAATGCACAATACAGGAGATTAGCCGAGCCGGTGGGAAATGGCTCAGCAAGGGCTTTATAGCCTCCCTCTTAAAACATTAAATATTATGCAGTATAAACATTTAAGTGAAAAGCAAAGCGATATTGAGTGATTATACGGGTGGCAGAACACAGTAAATTGATTTTTACTCTATGTTCCTACCGGCAAATGTTGTTCAAAAATAGAATTAACTTTTTATTTTCACTGGATTCGGAGCGGTTTAACACAGGATAACTAGGGGTTACAGTATCTTTAAGGGAATGGAAATAGAAGGGATTGCCCTAGCCTTGTACAATCGTGGTAAGGTAACCGCAGTTACCCCCCAGTCAGGGGGAATGAACCCATATCCTTATTACCATGGAAAATCAACCCCAGTAAGTGTCCCTGTGGCAACAGAGCTGCCCCCCAACCAATCGTTGCTATTCCAGGACAGGAGGAAGGAAGAAGTTATCTCCATCAGAGTTTACAGGGCTTCATACTACTTAGTTGGCAACGCCCACCACCCAAAGGGATCGGTTGAGTGGACAGCATAGAATAAGGTTACTAGAATGAAATCTGGGGACAGGAAGGGGCCCATGGCATACCCAGTACACTGTGCAAGACTTTTATATACCATGCCCATTTTTTGGCCACTCTGCCACTGCCAAACACCCACACAACATCACAGCCACACACTGTAATCTCAATGGATAGCAGCAATTGGCTAGGGGAGGCTCAGTTGCTACAAGGACAGCTGGGGACACAGCCGGGGACAGCTTTTAGAGGTGGGACCAGTGTTGGACTGGGCCACCAATATATCCAGAAAACTCCCAGTGGGCCCAGGTGTCAGTGGGCCCTCCTGCTCACCCAACTATTTGCCTTGTATGCCTATACCATGGTCATTACTCAATTATATATTAGAAGAATCAGAAGAAATGGAGAAAATGTTAGATAATAGTATGTAAAAAGAAATAATTAAGAGACTAAAGAAAATGAGTGAACAGAGAAGGGCCTAAGAGTGGACCTAAGGTCTAAGGTTTTCTGGTGGGCCCTTGGCACCCCAGTTCGACACTGGGTGGGACGCTTGTCGGGGTAAATTTTTCACGGGGGCAGGGAATCTGAAAAGAAGTCAATCCCCATGAAACGGGGACTATAGGTAACCTTAGCATAGAACTCATTGGTAAATTAGTAGTATAAAGTCGGATATAATATATACAATTGCCTTAAGAATAAAAAAGATTATTGATCTGTTTCTCAAAAGGGGCACAGGGACAGATATAAGGACACACGATGATCTGTTAGACAGTGAGCTGGGGAGAAGGGATGAGAGTGTTAAAGTATAGTTCCTATCTAACACGCTAAATACGGTTGCCATTAATCCGCAGATATATTACGCTATGGCTCACTTTCATCAATTTTATGAGACATTAAACAATAAGCACGCATGCACTTTCCATCGTGTAAGACACCTAACCTCTTCCTTTCCCATAAAAAAAGCTAATTATGTTTTATGTTGCTAATCCTGTTTAGTGCTCTTCCACTCCGGTCCTATGGGCTTTCGAAATTTTAATTGACCTTCCTTATAAAATCTCTGACTTGGTCATCAATATCTTACCTATCAACCAATCATTACTCTGCTTTCTATTAGATCAGCACTGGCACTGTATTTCTTTCTTACAGGGAATATAAACCTGCAGGGCTAAATATAAAGTACAATTGCTCTCCTTCAGCCAAGTAAAAGTAGCCGGCCTTTCAATATATATGTAATGCCATCACTAACACAGTGGTCCCAAAGTTCCCTGGGTCAGCGAAGGCCAGAACATGGGTTATATTCATCCTACACCCTAGGGTGATGTGATGGGGACCTACAGGATCTGTTATCTGGAATGCTTGGGACCTGGGGTTTTCAGGATATGGGGGTCTTGCCTTAATGCTGATAAACAACATTTATACATGAATACAAGCCAATAGGATTTTGGGCATCAATGAAAGTCATATCAGTGGAAAGTACCCCATAAAAATCATGAGAGAATCCTTTTATGAAGTTTATGAAAGAGGGGTCCAGCCTGTAGATCCCCTGCTCTTATGGAAGTGTACCCCTCGGGATGCTGGGGGGCATAGATCCAAAAGTACTTTGGGACATCCTTGCTGTAGAACGCCAGCACATAGCGGAGGCATATTTCAAGTCAATGTTTACAATCCAGCTGGATTATTTTACATTAAAAAAGGAAACAGTGGAGCATATGGCAAAACATACAGAAAAAAAATTAAAAAACACCTCATCTTCCACCTCCTCCTTCCCTTCTGCTCTATAATCCACTTCTAGTTACATATTGAATAATAAATCATTTGCCATTGGTCTCTGCATTCCAGGGTGTGTTTGAAAACCACCATTTTGGTTCATTTGGTCCCTGATCCGTCACAGAGAATAGAGTTGGAGCTGCCATGTTTTAAAAATGATTCAAGGCTAATAGTATAACTTTAATATGTAGGTGGCAAGATGAAATTGATTTTGATCCATGTGTATATAGCAATTTGTTTGTCATCCCTAGGGTTTCATTTTATATTAAAGTTTATTATTCAAAATCCATAATCAAACCTGTGTATTAGAATAACCTATTGGAATATACAGTATTGTTCCTTTACTTCTAATCAACTATCATTGGGGGGTCAGTTACTAGTCACCTCAAAGCATGGGGTTTCTGATAGACAGCTGTGCTGAGCTGTAACTGGGTGTGGTTATGGCGGTTTGGGACTTGACTCTACATTACATTACATTAACATTTATTTATAAAGCGCCAACATATTGCGCAGCGCTGTACAATAAGTGGGTTACATACATTGGACATACAGAGTAACGTATAAAGCAATCAATAACCGATACAAGAGGTGAAGAGAGCCCTGCCCAAAAGAGCTTACAATCTACAAGGAGACATACAGAGTAACATATAAAGCAATCAATAACCGATACAAGAGGTGAAGAGAGCCCTGCCCAAAAGAGCTTACAATCTACAAGGAGACATACAGAGTAACATATAAAGCAACCAATAACCGATACAAGAGGTGAAGAGAGCCCTGCCCAAAAGAGCTTACAATCTACAAGGAGAAAGGATTGAGACACAAGGCGTGGGACTGGGCATGACCAGAGTTGTGAGAGGTGTGGCACAGGGTGTTGCTAAACTAGATTAGGGTAAGCCTCTCTAAATAAATGTGTTTTTAGAGATTTCTTGAAGGCAGAGAGATTGGGAGAAAGTCTGACAGTTTGTGGGAGCGAATTCCAGAGAAGGAGGGCAGCCCTTGCAAAGTCTTGAATGCGAGTGTGTGAGGAGGGAATGAGAGAGGAGTTGAGGAGCAGGTCAGTATCCATGCTGTATAAGCTGCCATCTGATTGGTTAGCATGGGTTACTAGACCTAATGCAAACGTTTTGCCCTTTATTATATTAGATTATAATCGTTACTGTAACAGCGCAGTATAGTACGTTTTATGTCCATTTCAGTCAAGGGAAAAAAGCGAAAGGCTCATAAAAACTCTTCCCGCTGTGCGGGCTTAATTACAAAATCTTTCAAATTAAAAATGTATTCATTAAACCAAAATGAAATAGTAAATTTTACAGGTCATGAGTTTAGTGGCTAAAAGCCTGTGTTTTACGCGCAGTCAGTCGTAGCTTATGGCGCTTTAGGATTCAGCTTTCATTGGAAAGTAAATTCCCACAAAATCCAGGTAAATAACATATACATGGGATTACTCCGCTGCTGCTATTGGCGCAGGTAAATGCATTTTTTGGCCAAATAATGGAATAACCACAAATATGGAACAGACAACATGGCGCAGAAGCACAGAATCTGGCATCCGTATCCCAGGCGTGAATGGCAATATGTTTACTTTACATTCACTTTAGATGGACCTGATGAAAGCAGCTTTTCAGTTGTATGTATGTATGTATATCTTTATTTATAAAGTGCTACTTAAGTACGCAGCGCTGTACAGTAGGATACAAACAGAAGGTTATTAAGATAATAAAAGATAAATAATAGATAAGTACAACAATAAATACAGATGGATACAAGATAAATACAGATAAATACAGTTGCAACAAGTTAAGAGTCAAAGACACAAGAGGATGGAGGTCCCTGCCCCGTAGAGCTTACAATCTATATGGGAGGGTAACTTCAGTTGGTCTTTATCATTTATTTTGTATGTTTTTTTTCAACATTATCCTTTCTATTCTGGATATAGATGTCAACAAAGAATCTTGGGGGCAGTAGTGGAGGGCAACTGAACCTAGCAACCAAAAACACAGATTAACTGTCAGGGTTCTATTGTATTTCAATTCTAGTCTTGTTTTTTTTTTTAATTTCATTTTAATTGCACCCTGGTTACTAGGGTAATAAACACCTAGCACCAACATAACAATTTAAACTCCAAGCCTGGGATCCATTAATAGCAATGAGCAAATCTGTCCCATTTTGCTTTGCCAGAAAATTCACAAAACTGCTGAAAAATGTGCGAATTAGCAAAAAATTAGCAAAATGCATTGAAGTCAATAGGTGTTTTTTCATGGTTTTTCATGATATCACTCCAACTTGCAGCGCAGCAGTAAAGTGTGGCTGAGTCTGAGCTTTCAGAAGGAGCCAGCGCTACACATTAGAACTGCTTTCAGCTAACCTATTGTTTCTCCTACTCCCATGTAACTGGAGGAGTCCCAAGCCGGACTTGGATTTCTTACTATTGAGTGCTATTCTGATACCTACTGGGAGCTGCTATCTTGCTCCCTTCCCATTGTTCTGCTGATCGGCTGCTGGGGGGGGGGGAATATCACTCCAACTTGCAGCGCAGCAGTAAAGTGTGACTGAGTCTGAACTTTCAGAAGGAGCCAGCGCTACACATTAGAACTGCTTTCAGCTAACCTATTGTTTCTCCTACTCCCATGTAACTGGAGGAGTCCCTGAACCCACTGAACGTCAGGGACCCTCTGATAAACAGCTGCCGAGCTGAAAAACTGGTATTAGCAGTCTAAAACTGTAATTAAATAATTAATGTAAATTGCAAAATTGCTCAAAGAAGAAGGCTGATTAGGTTTGCATCAATTCATTTTTTTTAATGGTTTTAATTCACTTTAACACTGATTAAAAATGATTAAGAGAATTCACATTAGAGTTATGCCCCTGGTCCACCTGATTACATCAGGCGGAATGCTATGTAAATATTAAGGGTAAAGTTTGGGAGCCATTCTAAGGATTTTTAAAAGGCAGGGGTTACTTTATTTGGAGAAAAAGCCATTAGAATTGGAAGATTGGAGTGCCCCTGTGGTTTCTTGGAAGAGGGGCTCTATATCCTGCAGACAGAGTTGGACTGGGCGCCGGAAAAAACCCACTGGCCCCAGACCCGATCACTGTCGGCGCTCCCCCAGCCCCCGGTGTCCCTCCCCTGACACGTTGAAAGTAAGTTTCACTTACGTGCACTCAGGGGAGAACGACGGGGCGTTTGGGGGGCACGGCAGGGGCCATGTGGGGGATGCGTCTGGGGCACTTTGGGGGGTGCGGGGCTCCTGAAGGCAGAACAGTCCTCTTGGGTTTATTTCATGTTTAAATGATTCCCTTTTCTCTGTAATAATAAAACAGTACCTGTACTTGATCCCAACTAAGATATAATTACCCCTTATTGGGGCAGAACAGCCCTATTGGGTTTATTTAATGGTTAAATTATTCCCTTTTCTCTGTAATAATAAAACAGTACCTGTACTTGATCCCAACTAAGATATAATTACCCCTTATTGGGGCAGAACAGCCATATTGGGTTTATTTAATGGTTAAATGATTCCCTTTTCTCTGTAATAATAAAACAGTACCTGTACTTGATCCCAACTAAGATATAATTACCCCTTATTGGGGCAGAACAGCCATATTGGGTTTATTTAATGGTTAAATGATTCCCTTTTCTCTGTAATAATAAAACAGTACTTGATCCCAACTAAGATATAATTACCCCTTATTGGGGGCAGAACAGCCCTATTGGGTTTATTTAATGGTTAAATGATTCCCTTTTCTCTGTAATAATAAAACAGTACCTGTACTTGATCCCAACTAAGATATAATTACCCCTTATTGGGGCAGAACAGCCCTATTGGGTTTATTTAATGGTTAAATGATTCCCTTTTCTCTGTAATAATAAAACAGTACCTGTACTTGATCCCAACTAAGATATAATTACCCCTTATTGGGGGCAGAACAGCCCTATTGGGTTTATTTCATGGTTAAATGATTCCCTTTTCTCTGTAATAATAAAACAGTACCTGTACTTGATCCCAACTAAGATATAATTACCCCTTATTGGGGGCAGAACAGCCCTATTGGGTTTATTTAATGGTTAAATGATTCCCTTTTCTCTGTAATAATAAAACAGTACCTGTACTTGATCCCAAATAAGATACAATTAATCTACATTGGGTTTATTTTGATGTTTACATGATTTTTTTAGTAGACTTACGGTATAGAGATCCAAATTGCAGAAAGATTCCTTATCTGGGAAAGCCCAGGTCCCAAGCATTCTGGATAACAGGTCCCATACCTGTATATCTAAAGAAAAAAATAACTGGTATGTTATTAAAAATAACTTTTATGTTTTTGGCATTACTGGCCCTTTTTCCCCATCAGTGTCAGTTCCAGCCATACAGACTGTGTAAGTATCATTATTGCACGGCAGCTTCAAAGGCTTATGGAAGGCAAATCTCCTCCCTGATTAAAATGCATTTAAATATATATTCGCTTTTATATAAATTCCTATCAAATATTCATGCAATTTGTACAGTTTACAATCCTCCTCTGGATTTTTAAATGATAAAAATTTCAAAAATATACAAGCCGTGATGAATTATTTGCCGAGCATTACAATTTTCCGCGGGGCTGTACATGGAAGCGTTACCGCGTTTTACATTACTCTCTGGCGCTGGGTTTCACGGACAGGGACGGCGATTTGTTTGCTGTAAGGAAATAATTTATCATTAAAATGTTTTGCTGTTTAGGAAGAACGAGTTTGGATATTTGTTATTATGCAGCTCGTCTGAAGACGCAGCCAAAAAGGCTGCCTTTTATGGATTGGTTGTATTTGCCACATAAATAGTCCCAGCTCTGTCGGAATTTTTTTTAAGGAAATGTTTCTAGGATTCTTGGAACTGCATCCGGAACATTCCTGTTGGACCCAGTTAGTGAGGTTCTAGAGCCAGTCCGAGTCACACTTCCTCATAGCCCAGATCCCCTTCTCATATTTAACAAAGTACTGGTTTGTTCTGGTGGAGGTGGAAGGTTTATATAACTATCTGGGATATACTGAGAAATCATTTGGGATAGTCAAAAGCTACCTGTCCCTAAGCAACCTATGATCAAACTTCACAACCTGACTATGGTTCTTACCCATCAGCTTTTTTCTGTGATCTTATTGGCTCATCTGGTTAATGCAGTGCTCTGGATCCATTTCCAAATCATACTGGCATGTCTGGTTTTAATGTAGTGCTCTGAATCTATTTTCTGCTCTTATCATACTGGCATGTCTGGGGCTAGTGTAGTGCTCTGAATCTATTTTCTGCTGTTATTATACTGGCATGCCTGGGGTTAATATAGTGCTCTGAAACACTTTCTGCAGTGATGATACTGGCATGTCAGGTGTTAATGTAGTGTTCCGAATCTATTTTTTTCTGTAATTATACTGGCATATTTGGGGTTGATGTAGAGTGCTCTGAACCCATATTCTGCTGGGATCTTACTGGCATGTCCGGTGTTAATGTAGTGCTCTGAATCCATATTCTGCTGTGATCTTACTGGCATGTAAGGTGTTAATGTAGTGCTCTGAATCTATTTCCTATTGTTATTATACTGTCATATCTGGGGTAAATGTAGTGCTCTGAATCCATATTCTGCTGTGATCTTACTGGCACAACTGGGGTTAATGCAGTGCTCTGAATCCACTTTCTGAAGTGATGATACTGGCATGTAAGGTGTTAATGTAGTGCTCTGAATCTATGTTCTACTTTAATTATAGTGGCATGTCTGGGGCTAATTTAGTGCTCTGAATCCATATTCTGCTGTGTTCTTACAGGCATGTCAGGGGTTAATGTAGTGAGCTGAATCTATTTTCTACTGTTATTATAGGGGCATGTCTGGGGTTAATTAAGTGCTCTGAATCCATATTCTGCTGTGATCTTACAGGCATGTCAGGGATTAATGTAGTGATCTGAATCTATTTTCTACTGTTATTATAGTGGCATGTCTGGGGTTAATGACAGGTGATATTGTCAAAGCTGCATTACATGTCTCCCCCCAGGTTCCGGTAGCTTTAGGCCCTATATAATAGTGAGTCGGTCTTGCTGAGTGTTTAGCCGGATATAACAACCCCTGCATTAAATGTATTTACACAACGTACCTGGACCCCGGTACAGTGGTTTCTCCTGTGCAGATGTGCAGCTAAACCAGTCGCCAGCAGTACAACAGTGGCTTTGGGATTTATCCCTTTCTATGAGCCTCAAATCTGGTTTGGAACTTTTCCTTTTTCCAGAATAGACTAATAATTACCCGGTTACGCAGCGCAGGAAATAAGCCCTTCTCTCCTCATTACACACAGCGGGCCTGCTGGGATTTCATATCAATTATCCAACCGCACTCACTTATAAATAACCTTCCGTCTTCGGCAGCTTTAGGTGTTTAGAAAGTTTTTAAAGGGAAATTTAAAACAGTTTTTTTGTCATATCTTTTATTAATGTGTTATTTTTTTGCTGTTACAGAACAAAGGCTCTTTAAAAGGAAGATAAAAAGCATTTTTTTTTTTTTAATTTCCAGTCAAGCCTCTAATGGTGGCCTTACACGGGCAGATTCCAGCTGCTGATTTCATGACGAGCCAAACTGGCCTGAGATTGGTCAGATCTCAATTAGGCAGGTTTGATTTGTCACTGGCTCGGGGACCGCATTGGCTCGTGGATGCAGACCTGGGTCCTTCGGCACCTTGCCAAACGAGCAGATCACAATGTGTATGGCCACATTAAAGGGACACTATCATGATTTTTATTAAATACTTTTTATTTCTAAATGACACTGTTAAACAGCAAATAATTCCCTCTGCCATTTATTATTTTATTCTTGAACCAACAAATGTATTTGTAGCTGTAATATTGGTGTGTAGGCGCCATCTCAGTGCATTGTGCCTGAGTCTGAGCTTTCAGCCAGCGCTACCCATTAGAACTGCTTTCAGCTAACCTATTGTTTCTCCTACTCCCATGTAACTGGAGGAGTCCCAAGCTGGACTTGGATTTCTTACTATTGAGTGCTATTCTGATACCTACTGGGAGCTGCTATCCTGCTCCCTTCCCATTGTTCTGCTGATTGGCTGCTGGGGTGGGGGGGTGATATCACTCCAACTTGCAGCGCAGCAGTAAAGTGTGACTGAGTCTGAGCTTTCAGAAGGAGCCAGCGCTACACATTAGAACCGCTTTCAGCTAACCTATTGTTTCTCCTACTCCCATGTAACTGGAGGAGTCCCAAGCTGGACTTGGATTTCTTACTATTGAGTGCTATTCTGATACCTACTGGGAGCTGCTATCTTGCTCCCTTCCCATTGTTCTGCTGATCGGGTGCTGGGGGGGAGGGGGGAGGGATATCACTCCAACTTGCAGCGCAGCAGTAAAGTGTGACTGAAGTTTATCAGAGCACAGGTCACATGGCTGTGGCACCCTGGGAAATGAAGAATATGGCTAGCCCCATGGGAAAAACAGATTACAATGCAGGATTCTGCTGGAGAAGCTCTATTAACTGATGGGTTTGTAACAAACATGTTTTCCCATGACAGTATTCCTTTAACCTCACAGGGCTTTCCATTCATTGTCGCCGGGGGTGCTGCAGGGAAGAGCACAAATCAGTTGCAATATGCCGTGTGTCAGAAGCCTGAAATCCACCAAAGATTTGTTTTTTATTTTCTGTTGCTTAAAGGGCTGAGCACGTGTGACCAGTTCATCCCATTTCTCTGGTATGATGCTGCCCATTCATTTTTTCAGTTAAAAACCGAAATAGTAGGAAAGACCTGTGCCCCCAAATTACCACTTCTCTGCCTTATTCACGGCTGGCATCTCTGATGTGTGTGTTTGCTTATTTCCATTGCGATGAGCTGTGGCATCCCCTGTTATTTCTGTATTCAAACCTTCAGCAAATGATTACAAGCTCCAACAAGCAATATACAGAGTGCCAGGTACATCTGAGCGCCATTACCTGCAGCATCAGGGGCTCATACAAGCTTTAGTTCCCCTTTAATGGAACATTCTTTCTTATTATTTCCATCTAATAGAATAAAATACAGATATGAGATCTATTATCCAGAATGCTTGAGACCTGGGGTTTTCTGGATAAGGGATCTTTCTATTATTTGGATCTCCATACCTTAAGTCTACTAAAAAATATTAAACTTTAATAAAACCCATTAGGATTGTTTTGCCTTTGATAGGGATTCAGTATATGTTAGTTGGGATCAAGTACAGGTACTGTTTTATTATTACAGAGAAAAGGGAATCATTTAACCATGAAATAAACCCAATAGGGCTGTTCTGCCCCCAATAAGGGGTAATTATATCTTAGTTGGGATCAAGTACAGGTACTGTTTTTTTATTTGGAGCTTTCTGTAAGCTTTACATGCAAAGCTTACATGGCTTTGCATGTAACAGATCCCATACCTGTAATTGTATAGCGATTTCTCTATATGCTTGTACTAGCTTTTATTAAAGTGTTATTGATAGCCAGTTTCAGACCTATGTAAGCTTCCATTGTTTACTAGCTAACTATCTCAGCCATCCTTGTTTTTATTACCTTCCATACCCCCTTTAGTGGCAGAATCCAGTTATAAGGAGCCAGCAGGGGGTGTAGCTGAGCAGGCTGGGCCACGGTTTGACATGATTGGAAGTTTCAGCATTCATAGCAATGGTTTGTTGAGTGATCACTGTAAAGGTCTGCAGAATTTGTGAAGTTTAAATCAAAAGGGATTGTTCACTTTTTTGGACATTCGGCAATTGGTCTTCATTTGTTATGGCTTTCCAGTTATTTAGCTTTTTGTTGAGCAGTTCCAGGTATTTTAGCAGGCATCTGGTTGCTAGGGTCTTATTTACCCTAGCAACCAGGCAGCGGTTGGAAGGAGAGACTGGAAAATGAACAGGAGAGGGCCTGCATAGAAAGAGAAGTTATAAAAAGTAACCGTAACTATAAAATTGTAGCCTCACAAAGCAATAGTTTTTGGCTGCTGGGGTCAGTGACCCCCATCTGAAAGCTGGAAAGAGGCAAATAATTCACTACTATACTGAAAAGCCTGTATTTATATGATAAATCTGACTCTTTCCTAAACGTATCATTCCTCACTGCATTGGTATAAACTAGTGATGGGCGAAAAGTTTCGCCAGGCATGGATTCGCGGCGAATTTCCGCGTTTCGCCATTGGCGGATTGTTTCGCGAAACGGATGAAAAATTTCGCCGCGGAAAAATTCGCCGCACGTCCAAAAACAAGAGCCGCGCGACGAAACAAGAGCCGCGCGCGACGAAACAATAGCCGTGCGACAAAATAATAGCTGCGGGTGACGAAATAATAGCCGCGCGACAAAACAAGAGCCGCGGGCGACGAAACAAGAGCCACGCGCGACTAAATAATAGCCGCGGGCGACGAAACAAGAGCCGCGGGCGACAAAACAATAGCCGCGGGCGACGAAACAAGAGCTGCGCGCGACGAAATAATAGCCGCGCGACAAAACAATAGCCGCGGGAGACGAAACAATAGCCGCGCGTCAAAATAATAGCCGCGGGCGACAATTTTTTTTGTCGCACGACATTTTTGCCGTTTCGCAAATTTTTCGCCGTTTCGCGAATTTTTCGCCGTTTCGCGGATCTTTTCAAAGATTCGCGAATTTTTCGGCAAAGCGAAACGGAACAGATTCGCTCATCACTAGTATAAACAGTAGCCTGCTTGCCAGTACAGATGCTTTGACTGCGGAGGAAACCGCATAGTGGCCTATTTATAAACCTTTTCCTGTTTTGACTGTTTTTTATTAAAAAAAAATCCATATTTTTAGAGAATCTTTATTCGGTATTTCCTTTCTAGTTTGGCCAATGGGATGATAACGGTCTAGAATTTCATTTGGATTTTTTTTTTCACATAAATCCTGATGATTTTGTGTTCTGCATGGAGCTAGCAAAAGCTGTTGTTTTAAAGGAGAGGCTGAAGAAATTGTGTTAAAATGAAAAGCAAAAAACATTAAAAATGAACTAAATTGTTAAAAATGTCAGGGGTTAATGCAGTGCTCCTAGTCCAACATGTCAAGGGTTAATGCAGTGCTCATTGTCCAACATGTCAAGGGTTAATGCAGTGCTCATTGTCCAACCTGTCAGGGGTTAATGCAGTGCTCATTGTCCAACATGTCAGGGGTTAATGCAGTGCTCATTGTCCAACCTGTCAGGGGTTAATGCAGTGCTCATTGTCCAACCTGTCAGGGGTTAATGCAGTGCTCATTGTCCAACCTGTCAGGGGTTAATGCAGTGCTCATTGTCCAACCTGTCAGGGGTTAATGCAGTGCTCATTGTCCAACCTGTCAGGGGTTAATGCAGTGCTCATTGTCCAACCTGTCAGGGGTTAATGCAGTGCTCATTGTCCAACCTGTCAGGGGTTAATGCAGTGCTCATTGTCCAACCTGTCAGGGGTTAATGCAGTGCTCATTGTCCAACCTGTCAGGGGTTAATGCAGTGCTCATTGTCCAACCTGTCAGGGGTTAATGCAGTGCTCATTGTCCAACCTGTCAGGGGTTAATGCAGTGCTCATTGTCCAACCTGTCAGGGGTTAATGCAGTGCTCATTGTCCAACCTATCAGGTGTTAATGCAGTGCTCATTGTCCAACATGTCAGGGGTTAATGCAGTGCTCATTGCCTATTTTCTGCAGTGATCTTACTGATATGTCTTGGGTTCAAGGTACAGGGTAAGATCCACTCATTTGGCGAGGTCACAAATGAGCGGAGATTCTCCCGATATGAGCATTTTGGGCTAGTTTGATCGTTTGGCCCTAGGGCTCCACATGGATCTATTATGTGGCTTGTTTGAGTTCTTAAAGTCAGATCACATCTCTTACTCCATTTTGTTTTCCATTACAGGCACTTCTTATACAAGACTATCTTTAAGAGGAAGCCATTACAGTGAATCCTGGACAATGTCTCGGCAGCACAGCCGATTCGAGAGGGATTTTTGCGGCGGATGGGAGCGATGGGAATGGAGCCCCAGCGGGAATCACGTCAACGCAAGCAACATCAACGGCACAGCCAATGGCAACAACAGGCCAGGACTCTTACCCTTGCCAATAGTACCATCCCGTCTTCCTACACCAACATCCACCACCTCTACAATAGTGGGCAGTGACGCCGTGCCAAACATCGCCAGCAACCCATCCGCAGCTTCCGCTTCCAAAGTAAGATTTCTCTGGCCTCTTTAGCCCCCGACCTTGAGATTTATATGTATACAGAGCTGTCAGACCCCCCCAGGAGTTTTGAGAATTTTCTGTGTTTCACAAATTTTTTTGCAGTTTCACCAAGCAAAATGGGACAGATTCGCTCATCACTAGTACAGGTATGGGATCCCTTATCCAGAAACCCATTATCCAGAAAGTTCTGAATTACAGAAAGCTCATCTCCCATAGACTCCATTATAAGCAAATAATTCTAATTTTTAAAAATGATTTCCTTTTTCTCTGTAATAATAAAATAGTACCTGTACTTGATCCCAACTAAGATATAATTACCCCTTATTGGGGGCAGAACAGCCCTATTGGGTTTATTTCATGGTTAAATGATTCCCTTTTCTCTGTAATAATAAAACAGTACCTGTACTTGATCCCAACTAAGATATAATTACCCCTTATTGGGGGCAGAACAGCCCTATTGGGTTTATTTCATGGTTAAATGATTCCCTTTTCTCTGTAATAATAAAACAGTACCTGTACTTGATCCCAACTAAGATATAATTACCCCTTATTGGGGGCAGAACAGCCCTATTGGGTTTATTTCATGGTTAAATGATTCCCTTTTCTCTGTAATAATAAAACAGTACCTGTACTTGATCCCAACTAAGATATAATTAATCCTTATTGGGGGCAGAACAGCCCTATTGGGTTTATTTAATGGTTAAATGATTCCCTTTTCTCTGTAATAATAAAACAGTACCTTGTACTTGATCCCAACTAAGATATAATTACCCCTTATTGGGGGCAGAACAGCCCTATTGGGTTTATTTAATGGTTAAATGATTCCCTTTTCTCTGTAATAATAAAACAGTACCTGTACTTGATCCCAACTAAGATATAATTACCCCTTATTGGGGGCAGAACAGTCCTATTGGGTTTATTCAATGTTTATATGATTTTTAGCAGATTTAAGTTATCGAGATCCAGATTACGGAAAAATCCCTTATCCGTAAAACCCCAGGTCCCGAGCATTCTGGATAACAGATCCCATACCTGTATTAGTCTTGTTATTTCTCCTATAATGTTCTTTGGTAGCTTGATAGCACTGTATATATGTGTGTGTATATATATATATATATATATATATAATATATATATCAAAAGAGGACACTCACCCCTTGCATCTTTAGACCTTCATCAAGACAATAAGGATAAGGATGTGACCGAAACGTTGGTTTTTGATTCAAGTCCTGATACCTATTTGATGGATATATATATGTGTATATAATATATATATATATATATATATATATATATATATATATATATATTTTGCAAAAATAGACAGCACACACTGATAAAGTGCAAAAAGGTATATTGTAAAAAATTACATCATATGCTTACTGTACACAAATAAGCGACGTTTCGAGCCCGGCCGGGCTCTTCATCAAGGCTCATGAGGAGTTACTGCTCACGAGCCTTGATGAAGAGCATATGATGTAATTTTTTACAATATACCTTTTTGCACTTTATCAGTGTGTGCTGTCTATTTTTGCAAAATATGTCTATTTTATCATGGGAGTCGGAACTCATGAAGGACGTGCACCACATATTTAATCACTGAATAGCAGAGTGCTGTACTGCCAAAAAGATTGTGTATATATATATATATATATATAGGTGACTCAAAATAGGGTGACTCCCAATAAACATTTAGTGGCCCAAGAGCTTGTGATCATTGCTGGTCCCTTATTTCTCGGCGCCAATTCCTGATTCCTGTGCAGAGTGACAGCCGTGGGCCCAGGTGTAACAGCTTTGGGATTCCTGTATTTCTCACTCCGCCACAGAAGCCTATTGGCATCAGCATAACATTCATTCCTGTCACATTCTTCCTCCTGAAGGCACATTCATGTGGATCTCGGCAGGGAGCTGAATCCCTTAGTATTACCTTAATGCTTCATTGCTATTGTAAAAATTGTAATATTTACCATCAATGCGCGGTGATTCAGATGGAGGAGCTTAAAAGAAGACTTTATAGCCAAACAAATGTTTCCTTTTATTTGCTTGCTTGGCGTTACATTTACAGCTGGCTTTATTCTGCAAATACCCGCTTTATGGTTTGTGTACAAAGAAGCCTAAGGCAGCGCTGCCTAATAGCACTTATTCTGTTATGTGTAAGGGGATATGTGCCATCCTACCCACAATATCCCAGCTGAATCTCACTTATTTAAGGGAGTACCCTATGCTGGCTTAGGTTCATACTGTCTATGAGCAAACTTAGGGGGCTGTTCCTGCTGAATTGTGCTTAGTACAGGGGAATCGCTATGCTGCCATAGTTTTATGGTATCTCTCTGTACAGGCTATGAGCAAACTTAGGGGGCTGTTCCTGCTGAATTGTGCTTAGTACAGGGGAATCCCTATGCTGCCATAGTTTTATGGTATCTCTCTGTACAGGCTATGAGCAAACTTAGGGGGCTGTTCCTGCTGAATTGTGCTTAGTACAGGGGAATCCCTATGCTGCCATAGTTTTATGGTATCTCTCTGTACAGACTATGAGCAAACAAAGGGGGCTGTTCCTGCTGAATTGTGCTTAAAGTTACTGAAGCTTCATACGTCATTAGCGGACATGCAGTGATTCTTCATTTACATCTCTATAGTTCTTTCTATACTACACCTCGTAGTATCCCAACTGTATCCAAGGACGATGACTGAACAAAGGCCACATAACTGCCATGTACTGCGGCCACTAGGGGCACCGTTTCTGACAATGCATGGATGTGTGGCTAGTACTTGCCAAAGAAATCAGTTCAGCTTCTCCCACACATTAAAGTGCTCCCATGTGTGTGTTGCTCTTAGGACCCTGCAACCACGAGTCTCACATGTCCTTGTTCAGCGCCAACGCACAAACCTTTACAGACACATCCTAATCAATGCGCTTAATGGCTGAAGCGCTCTTCTTCGGCAAAGTCTCGGGTGCCCACCGTGACCCTTACTAATTAAAAGTGAAGAGGTTCTGATGAAGCCATTAAACACTGAACTGTGATGCGCTGTTAATTTTTTTTTAAGACCCTCGGAACAAGTGGTCCGATGAACAGGGAACGCGGAATAATAGGCACTAGAGCTGGAGATTTCGCCGACACATTTTAATCCTCTGTGGCGCTCAGTGCATTAAGTTTTCTCTGAAGTTCTCTATTGATTGGATAGAAAGCCAAGGTCAGAGCAGCGCGGGCAGCAGGAATGGTTATTGCAGGTCGTTGTGCCACCGAGCGGGGATCATTCAGTCACCATTCTCTAGGTCCCCCCCCCCCAACCTAGTCCCTGGCTACGCTGTCTGTGACAGTTTGCAATTGGTCTTCATTTTTTTATTATTTATTATTTTTTATTTATTTAGCCAGGGTCTGACTGGGCCACTGGGGCACCGGGAGGGCCATCCCTTGCCCACACCCCTGCCAGCGCAGCCCCTTTAAAGAAAGAAAAATCATGCAAGGAGGGGGGGCAAACCTCAGGAGGGGGGCCCTGCAGATTCTGAGGGGGGCCTCTTTAAGTCACCTCTGTGGTGGGCCAGCGCTGCACCAGTCCGACACTGTATTTAGTAGAGATGCACCGAATCCGGCTGGAAGGCAAATAATTCAGAAATGATAAAAAATAAACAATAAGTGAAACAACAGGTGAATCACCCTTTAAAGCATTCTTATTTAATGATCCCAGAGGCCAGCCATGGGTTCTGGGAGTTGTAGCACAACTTGTGCCGGATCCATAATGCAGAGAATTCCCACCGCCGGCACACAGCAGCCCGTGCCTCGGCTTCTCTCCATTCCTCTCTTTCAATGACACTTCACGTTCCTTAACAATTTAATCATCCTGTTGCTCAGATGAGATGTTGTTGCTGATTACCTGATTGCCCCCGGGGTCGGAGCTCTCATTGCAATGAACCCCACTGAGTTTAAAGGTACTTGGGAATCTGCAACAGCGCCGGGCTATTTAAAGCTAGGTTGTTTCAAGAGTCGGAACAAAAAGGGATAAACAAAGTAATTTGTCTTCTCCCCTTAATCTTCCAAGAGAGTGTTCTAGTCTGGCTCCCTGCTTAAAGGGGAAGTAGAACTGGGTGAGTATACACTAGGGGAGGGGTAACTGCTCCATCAGTGGGGTAGCAATGAGTAGAGCTGGGTGAGTATACACTAGGGGAGAGGTAACTGCTCCATCAGTGGGGTAGCAATGAGTAGAGCTGGGTGAGTATACACTAAGGGAAGGGGTAACTGCTCCATCGGTGGGGTAGCAATGAGTAGAGCTGGGTGAGTATACACTAGGGGAGGGGTAACTGCTCCATCAGTGGGGTAGCAATGAGTAGAGCTGGGTGAGTATACACTAGGGGAGGGGTAACTGCTCCATCAGTGGGGTAGCAATGAGTAGAGCTGGGTGAGTATACACTAAGGGAAGGGGTAACTGCTCTATCAGTGGGGTAGCAATGAGTAGAGCTGGGTGAGTATACACTTGGGGAGGGGTAACTGCTCCATCAGTGGGGTAGCAATGAGTAGAGCTGGGTGAGTATACACTAGGGGAGGGGTAACTGCTCCATCAGTGGGGTAGCAATGAGTAGAGCTGGGTGAGTATACACTAGGGAAGGGGTAACTGCTCCATCAGTGGGGTAGCAATGAGTAGAGCTGGGTGAGTATACACTAGGGGAAGGGGTAACTGCTCCATCAGTGGGGTATCAATGAGTAGAGCTGGGTGAGTATACACTAGGGGAGGGGTAACTGCTCCATCAGTGGGGTACCAATGAGTAGAGCTGGGTGAGTATACACTAGGGAAGGGGTAACTGCTCCATCAGTGGGGTAGCAATGAGTAGAGCTGGGTGAGTATACACTAGGGGAAGGGGTAACTGCTCCATCAGTGGGGTAGCAATGAGTAGAGCTGGGTGAGTATACACTAGGGGAAGGGGTAACTGCTCCATCAGTGGGGTAGCAATGAGTAGAGCTGGGTGAGTATACACTAGGGGAAGGGGTAACTGCTCCATCAGTGGGGTAGCAATGAGTAGAGCTGGGTGAGTATACACTAGGGGAAGGGGTTACTACTCTTACAGTGGGACTAATAATGAATTGCAATATGGTGCCCCCCTCATGCATTATTCATACAGGCAGAGAACAGAAGGCAATGCGCTCACAATAAATAATGCTCTGATCTTTTATCTTCTCTATCAGTGAAAATAATTAGTGTGAATGTTCCCTTTACAATTACCCAATGTAGGAGAGCAAAAGGTCGGGAAGGGCAATTTCCCTTTAAATCCCTACGAATGGCCGCCCTGAAGCGCAGACAAGGTTAGGCGGTGTCACGTTGTTACCAGCAGTGGCTAAATGACAATGGCTTACTGTCTTAGGTTTCCCAAACCTGCTGACTGCTCCGACGCGCTTCCAGAATAATGGCGGCCCCCGGGGCAGATGATATTGGGTGGAAATATATTGTAGCAATAATTCATAGTAATGGGAATCCAATAGCAGCCATGTGTCGCTCTCCCGCATTAAGCATGGCGAGAAAATGCTGTGTCCTAAACGCATTAAAAAGGCATTAGCAAATTAGATTCAATTGCGCCTCCTCGCCTCGGATATTTCTTGTTTTCGCCCCCCTAATAAATAATTGAAGGAATAAGCTGCTTCTTGATGTTTTACAGTGTCCATTCTGCACAGGGAGTGACAAACTGCGGCTCAGCTGACTCTGCGTCATTCCCCTGACTTATGGCTTTCATAAATGCAATCGTCTGCTAAATGAACGAGCTTATTACTGCACTATGACTTCTTAAACAGCGCCCTTGATAAATGGCTCTCCCTCCAACAGTAATGAACTCTTCTGCGCTCTTAAACATTACATTCTAATAACTTTCCCCCGCTCTTCAATGTAATGGCTTCCTGTTTGTAATATTTTCTTTCTCTCGCCCATGATACATGGCAGAGCCATTCATTTCCTGCGACGTTACGCCGGCTCGCTCATTTCGGATGCAGCCGGGGGCACATCTCCCTGTGCAAACTACAGGACTGTGGCTGAAAAATGGGGTGACGGTGGTGGTGTCCCCGACACGGTAACCAGTGTTGGACTGGGAACCCAGGGGCCCACCAGAAAACCTTAGACCATAGGCCCACTCTCCAATCTAATTTTCCTCCTTTCCTCACCAACCTCTTTATTCTCCTAGTCTCTTATATTTACATGCTAGCATCTATTCTTCCATCTATTCCTCCTCTTTATTCCCATTCAGAAATAGGGAATGACCATGAAACAGGCCATTTGGTCAGGAGCAGGAGGGCCCACCGAGCAGTGTCGGACTGAGATGCCAGGGGCCCACCAGAGAACCTTGGATCATGGGCCCACTCTCTAAACTATTCCTCCTTTGCTCATTTAATCTCTTTATTATCTTAGGCTCTTTGTTCCTCTTTGTTCTTATACAGAAATAGGGAATGACCATGAAGCAGGTCACCGGAAGTTTTCCTGGTATCCCAATGGACCAGTCCAACTCCAGCAAATAGTTAGGAGCAGGAGGGCCCACTGACACCTGGGCCCACCGGGAGTTTTCCTGGTATCCTGGTGGGCCAGTCCGACACTGCCACCGGGAGTTTTCCTGGTATCCCAATGGACCAGTCCAACTCCAGCAAATAGTTAGGAGTAGGAGGGCCCATTGACACCTGGGACCACTGGGAGTTTTCCTGTTATCCTGGTGGGCCAGTCTGTCACTGCCACCGGGAGTTTTCCTGGTATCTTTGTAGGCCAGTCTCCTACCTGGGGTAGATAGGAGCTGGTGGATAACTACCTGGGGTAGATAGAAGATGGTGGATAGTAACCTGAGGTAGATAGGGGCTGGTGGATAACTACCTGGAGTAGATAGGAGCTAGTGGATAGCAACATGGGGCAGTTAGGAGCTGGTGGATAACTATCTGGGGTGGGCAGATAGGAACTGGTGGATAACTACCTGGGGTAGATAGGAGCTGGTGGATAACTATCTGGGGTAGATAGGAGCTGGTGGATAGCAACCTGGGGTAGATAGGAGCTGGTGGGTAACTATCTGGGGTAGATAGGAGCTGGTGGATAGCAACCTGGGGTAGATAGGAGCTGGTGGGTAACTATCTGGGTTACATAGGAGCTGGTGGATAAAACACTGGGGGAAAACAGGAGCTGATGGAAACCACTATTAGTCCATAGCCAATAATTAGCACCGTGTTGCAGACCATATACAGTGTGTAGCACGCTGTGGGAGACTGTAGTTACTGGATAAAACACTGGAGGAGACCATATGCAGCCAATTACACACTGAGTAAGTCAGCATTCATTTAGTCATACAATGGTAGGAGTCCATAGCCAGTAGATACATGGAGGGACAAAATCATTCTATGGGGGGACAAGAACAGGAGTAAACACAATATAGTATTTATCTCACAACTAAAAGCAGTAATTTCCATAAAACTATTATATTATAGTTTCCTCTCTTGCCAGTGTTTTCTTCACCTATTTACCAATCACGAGCAAAGGGCTGTTATTGCCTATAATTAGCTTTTTGTAAGTTCTATGAAAGAGCACACAGCGTTTGAACTCGGCCCCCTCTAGTATATTCCAAGTGTATTAGAAACTCACTTAAAAGTATCCACAACAACTGTTCCAAGGAAATATTAAGCCGATGATAGAGAGGGCAAAGCAAAGTGAACTCTGGCGTAATGAGTGTTGTGGGAGCCGGGCAGCAAATTACCTGCTTATTCCAGAAGCGCAGGGCAGTGCGGGGAAAGCTCGCTCTCATATACTATTTATGTGTGTAATTATATCTGTCTTATGATAAACCTGAGGAGCAAAACTGTATTTTACTTACCTTTCCCTGATCTTGTAGAATAACCAGGTGCTGCACAGTATCCGGCTGCCCTAGTGCTTAGTAAATACCTGCCTGGATTTAAAGGGGAAGTCACATTAGGATATTGCAGACAATGACATTTTCAGACAGTCTACAGCTAGTCTTAATTCTTTTTCATAGCGCACCCCCCTGCAGATCCAACTAAGGTTGCCACCTGTCCGGTTTTGACCCAAACAGCCCGGTTTATGGCTGCCCAGTACCCAATTGATGTTTCATAGCTCCGCCCAGTGATGACACTGGCCCGCCTCTTTCCCACCCTTTGACATCACAACCTTGCCTCTCCCTCACCCCTATGATGTCACTGCCCGGCGAAAAAAGCCGACAGAGGTGGCAATCCTAGATCCAAACTTTATCCCCTTTAGCTCATGTAGAAATGATTTAATCATTGTTCCAAGAATTTCTAGGATGCAAAATCAGTTTTCACCCCACATTTTACCCTAACTGACCTTCTAGCCTGAGCCTTCAGGCTGAGCCCCCATAGAGTTAAATAGGCAAGAAGATGTTACATGTCACATTGTTTTGGTGGGGAAGGGGGTGGATAACCTTCCCTTGATGTTGGAGGATAAATATACAGCTATGGGATCTGTTATCCGGAAACCCAGAAAGGCCATCTCCCATAGACTCCATTATAAGCAAATAATTCTAATTTTTAAAAATGATTTCCTTTTTCTCTGTAATAATAAAAGTACCTGTACTTGATCCCAACTAAGATATAATTACCCCTTATTGGGGCAGAACAGCCCTATTGGGTTTATTTCATGGTTAAATGATTCCCTTTTCTCTGTAATAATAAAACAGTACCTGTACTTGATCCCAACTAAGATATAATTACCCCTTATTGGGGGCAGAACAGCCCTATTGGGTTTATTTAATGGTTATTGGGGGCAGAACAGTCCTATTGAGTTTATTTCATGTTTAAATAACTTTTAGTAGGCCTAAGGTATGGAGGTCCAAATTGCAAAGAGGTATGGGACCCGCTATCCAGAATGCTCGGGACCTTGGGTTTTCAGGATAAGGGGTCTTTCTGTCTCTCCTACCTTAAGTCTGCTAATAAAATTATTTAAACAGTAATTAAACCAAATAGGACTGTTCTGCCCCCAATAAGGGGTAATTATATCTTAGTTGGGATCAAGTACAGGTACTGTTTTATTATTACAGAGAAAAAGGAAATCATTTAACCATTAAATAAACCCAATAGGGCTGTTCTGCCCCAATAAGGAGTAATTATATCTTAGTTGGGATCAAGTACAGGTACTGTTTTATTATTACAGAGAAAAAGGAAATCATTTTACCTGTACAGGAAAAAAAGACTTATGAAACAGACAAAAAAGCTGCACACCTGAAAAAATTCATAAAAGGGTAAGAAAGCAGAAACTGAAATATAGGACATATGGTCCATCCAGCCTGTTGCTGCTCCCGGGAGTGGTGGTAATTACTCCAAATTATGACTGTGCCGCTGAGATGTTTTAGTGGTTAGCGCCGCGCATGCACAAGTTATTTACAATGTACTTTGTGGTTCCCAATGAGAGAAAAATTAGCGATCCAATCCGGGAGGGTGGGAGGGAGCATCGGCGGCGCCTTATCGGCTCGGTTTATAAAGCGACGCAGCGTTGCTGGAGAGTATAAACACGGCAGGGCGCAGAGAGACCATAAACTGTATAACTAATGAGCAGGCATCTCGCTACATAAACACTCTGCTGCCTCCATCCCATCAACATGTACCTGCTACCCAATTAGCAGCAAGGATTCCAAAAACTCGCCGTCTGGATAAATAGGGGGGCACCCATTTCCCATGTACCGGAATTGGATCTCTGTTCCGCAAACCTGTTATCCAGAAAGCTGGAATATGGCACAATCATTTCCCATTGAAACAACTTCATTCTTCATTTCTCAATGATTTTTCTCATTTTCTAAAGGACTTTTTTCAAATTCCCCTTGTGGTTTTTTTTTCAGCTGTTTTGAGGCAAAGTTATTGCATTTTTTTCCAGTTTTCTATCACAATATGGATTTGAGAAATGTGTGCCAGGATACATGTGATACTAAATGACTTTTAAGCCTTGTAGACAGTTGAGTGGCATGATCTGGTGTGGGATTGGCTGAAACAGAAGGTAACAGTAATAGCACAGAGCAGGCATTGATCAACAGACCAATCCCCTTGATATGGTTGAAGGCTTTAGAAAGAGAGTAAACACACTTGAGCCATAAAAGAAGTTAACTGATGACTTGCTGGAATAAGAAAGCAAAGGAAACGAAAAGCAAACCAAACCGCAGTAGCTTTAAAATATGTTGCAATGCATGCTGCGATGCAATAGCAGGGCCTGCGAGTCCACAGCCATAAATTGTTTTTCTGTTGTGGGACTTGTCTGTTGAGGAATCTAAATATATATTTCTCTATATATGTGTTATTTGTGAAAGCTTCAGATAAGACAAGAGAGTGGCAAGAAGCCTTTATGGAGTTTAGAAAGTAGAAAAATTTGTTTTGCACAGGTAAGGCAATGCTTTGAATCCATTTCCTTGCAGTGATCTTATTGACCTGTCTGGGGTTAAGTAGTGATCATCATCAATTTTCTGCAGTGATCTTATTAGCACGTCTTGGGTTCATACGGGTTTATAGATGCTGAAATGGAAAGCTAAAGGAAAATGATCCTTTGTTATTTGAAGCAAATGACCCTAAAGGTAATATAAAAGTAAAAAAGCCATCGCTTAGCAGTGTGTTGTTTATTGTTATTACCTCAAGGCAAGTTTGAAAGGGAGCTGTTCTACCTGTGCGCTTCCAAGGACGCCGCTCATTGTCCGAATCAGCTCTGAGCAATAAAATAGCAATCCAATAAGAATCGCGGCTCCGTAATAGACTGCGCTTCCTTTTGTTCTTCCGCTATTGTGTTCAAATCTATTAAATCCACACTCTTTCCCAGCCAACCCTGATACTTGTGCTGTCTCGAGGCTCATGATTATTCTAAATAATTCTTCCCTGTGGTGCAAGTTGGCCATGGCAGGAGGTTTGGCAAGTCTGATGCCCCCTGCAGGTCCTCAGAGCCATTGCAGCAAATGGCAAAGGATCTAAAGCAACATCCGAAACCATGGTATGGGCTGGTACCAGGGGAACTTGCCTTGGGCAGCAGAACCCAGCAATTTTCCAAGGCGGCCATAAGCCACTCCTGGTAACTTATAGAGCTGAAATTCTATGAAAAACATTGGGAGAGTGATGGGGGGCATCAACTTGATCGCCTTGGCTGGCTAGGACCCCTGAAGCTGCACTGGTTGGAACTAAGTTAGGTAAGTGGTGCTTGGGGGGACGAATGAGAAATAGAAGCCGTTGGATCGCAGCTCAGAAGACAGATGTTTAATGGAATGTTTCCCTTATTGTTGTTATAATAATACAATTATTTCTGTATATTCCTCTCCTTCATTTCTCTCCTGCAGCTGCATAGCAAATGTGCCCCCTGCTTGTACTTAGCAGCGCAGAGGAATCGTTATCAAAAGCTGAAATTACCTTTATCTCAGCAAGTTATTGCTCAAAGCATACGAGGAGGGGGGCATTTATACGGCAGCGAGGTAAAGTAAATTATAAGAAATTGATCTGCTTCAAGTGTTATAATTTAGCACGGGAGTAGCAGGAACAATCCTGTCTCACCCACATTGGGCCTCTTTGATAGGGTTGCCCCCTTTTTCTAATGGGAATACCTGTGATTATTAAGGCTGATTGGCAGCGGAGAAGTGTTTGTGCAGTCATAGTATTCTGATAGGTCTTTATGCATTTTCCAATATTTCCCAATATTAAAGGAAAACTTAACCAACCGATAGATTATATCTTATTAAGTGGTCTATTAAAGAATCTTACCAAACTGGAATATATATATTAGTAAATATTGCCCTTTTACATCCTTTCCCTTGAGCTGCCATTTAGTGATGGGCTGTGTGTTCCCTCAGAGATCAGCTGACAGGAAGTGATGCAGCTTTAACTGTAACAGGAAGTAGTGTGGGAGCAAAAGGCAGAACTCTGCCCATTCATTGGCTGATGGGGCCTAGCATGTATGTGTGCCTTGGCTTGTTTGTGTGCACTGTGAATCCTATGATCCCAGGGGGCGGCCCTTAGTACTTAAATGGCAGTTTTCTATTTAGGATTACCCAATGGCACATACTACTAAAAAAGTATATTTTTATGGAAATGGTTTATTTAGATGAAGCAGGGTTTTACATATGAGCTGTTTATGCAATATATTTATATAGAAACCTGCGCTGTTTGGGGAAATAGTTTTCCTTTAACTAGCCAATTGTACATGGCCTTCAACATGATTCTTAATAGACTGTACTTCTCCAGTTTTATTTTTCTGCAATAACCACATAGGCCGAGGCATGCTGCCTGCCTTATTTTTGGAGGGTGACCTCACTGGAGATGCGCTCTCTGTACTGATGGAACATTCATGTATAATTTGTTTACTGCGAGATGCAAACCCTGGTCTGGGTCGTGATGAATAAAGTTGCCTTTTTTCCCCAGCAAAGATTCCTGCAGTGCTAGAAAGGTCATAAAATACATACTGAATATGAAAGCAAGCCAAGGACTAAGAACACACTGACGGGAGCCACAGCTGGGAGATTAGAGCGGATCAGCACCGGTGGGTTTCAAGCTATCCCCTGAATTCAGTGTTGTCTGCTTGGCAACTTCATCGCAATAGGTGTTTAAGTGGCAGAGCACAGGGCACAACTTTGAAGGGTCCCTCTGATATAAAGTACAGGTATGGGACCCAGAAACCCCATTATCCAGAAAGTTCCAAATTACAGAAAGGCCATCTCCCATAGACTCCATTATAAGCAAATAATTCTAATTTTTAAAATTGATTTCCTTTATCTCTGTAATAATAAAACAGTACCTGTACTTGATCCCAACTAAGATATAATTACCCCTTATTGGGGCAGAACAGTCCTATTGGGTTTATTTAATGGTTAAATGATTCCCTTTTCTCTGTAATAATAAAACAGTACCTGTACTTGATCCCAACTAAGATATAATTACCCCTTATTGGGGGCAGAACAGTCCTATTGGGTTTATTTAATGGTTAAATGATTCCCTTTTCTCTGTAATAATAAAACAGTACCTGTACTTGATCCCAACTAAGATATAATTACCCCTTATTGGGGCAGAACAGCCCTATTGGATTTATTTCATGGTTAAATGATTCCCTTTTCTCTGTAATAATAAAACAGTACCTGTACTTGATCCCAACGAAGATATAATTACCCCTTATTGGGGGCAGAACAGCCCTATTGGGTTTATTTAATGGTTAAATGATTCCCTTTTCTCTGTAATAATAAAACAGTACCTGTACTTGATCCCAACTAAGATATAATTACCCCTTATTGGGGCAGAACAGCCCTATTGGGTTTATTTAATGGTTAAATGATTCCCTTTTCTCTGTAATAATAAACAGGTCCCATACCTGTATTTTGCTTTTTTATGGGTTATTGAAATATAACTCCCTGCATATGCTGACAGCCTTGGCTGGGAGTTGGACTTTAGCAAAAACTGAAGGGCAACAGGACTGGCAGAAAGTGCCTACCAGAGTAGCCATCTTGCCCTACAGGGTCAGACCCACCTACCAGAGTAGCCATCTTACCCTACAGGGTCAGACCCACCTACCAGAGTAGCCATCTTACCCTACAGGGTCAGACCCACCAACCAGAGTAGCCATCTTACCCTACAGGGTTAGACCCTCCTACCAGAGTAGCCATCTTGCCCTACAGGGTCAGACCCACCTACCAGAGTAGCCATCTTGCCCTACAGGGTCAGACCCACCTACTAGAGTAGCCATCTTACCCTACAGGGTCAGACCCACCTACTAGAGTAGCCATCTTACCCTACAGGGTCAGACCCACCTACTAGAGTAGCCATCTTACCCTACAGGGTCAGACCCACCTACCAGAGTAGCCATGTTTTCCTGCTATACAAGGGTCACACCTACCAGAGTAGCCATTGTACCCTACTATATCCATGGTCAGACTGGTCTACCATAGTACCAGAATATCTCACAGTGGGCCCAAGCCCTATGGGTCCAGGCATATGACAATTCCCACAAACGCATCCTTATTTATGATACAAATGTACAAGTTGTGTAGCATTTAGCATTATCTTTATTGAATTGCTGTGAGTGTGGGCCCAGGGTGTCAGGTTCTCTGGTGGGCCCTCGGAGACCCAGTTTTACACTGGCTATGCCTTCTGTCTCCTAGGTCTTTGTGCCGTAGGGGTCCCCATTATGCAGACTCATATTTTCTATATTGGCATCCTTGGGCAAAGGGTGGGCGCCCTAATGGCGTGCTACTGCATGCAGGCCCCGAGCAGCGACCAGTATTTGTGCCCTTACAGACAACTCTGGCTATGCTACTGCCAATTACCACGAAATATCTTAAAGTAAATGTTTATTTTTATTGTCACCGTCATCCGACAGTCCAGGCCGGCTCAGATCATGCCCAGCCCTTGGAGAACAGCTTTGCTGCATTCACTTTGACTACACAAGCATCATCTTGTTCTGTCCCAAGTTTCTGGCAGCTCGCGCCGCTCCGGGAAGACAAGATGAGCTTTGCCTTTTTGACAAATGAGGCTGCCTGGGGCTTAGCATTTGATGAGAACTTTTATTAACAAATAGGAAAAAGCTGTGCGTGGAACATTAAGCGCGAGAGGGGAACTTTCCCCGGCAGATAGGAAACAGCACAGAAAGAAGTGGAATAGCAGAATAAAAAAAGATGGATCTTTGGTTGAGCCAACATGGCTCCTAATGAGCCCTGGCCTGGGGGGAATTGTGCTCTACATTTCTATTAATTTCTATTTACACAGAAATACTTAATAAAACATTTCCCCATGTATCCAGCACCCCACAATACATCATTTCATCTAATAATATAATATGTCCTTTAGTACAATTTCCCTCAAAGTAGCCTGTCTGAGACTGAAAGTCAAGGGCAAATCTCTTTCTCAGCTTAGAGCCAAAAAGGACATATTATTACATGTCACCTTTATTCTCTGTGGACGGGGGCCAGTAGTGCCATTAGCCAGCTCTTACTACTTTGTTACTTTTGATGGCACATCCATTGTCATTGGCTCCTACGTGTTTATGCGTTTTAATGGCCAGGGTTTAATAACTTTGTGTTCTGCAGAAATTGGATTTGAAGACATGATGTACGGATTGGCAGGGCTATCCAGAAGTGTCTGTACAAAGCATCACCCACTGTACGAGCCAGAGAATGTGATGGAGAATTAGGTGGATTTGTTTCCTCTAATAGTATCAGACAGATAGGGACTATGGGCTCGCTGCCTGACTGCCTGCCATGTACCGGCCATTGCTAAGCGTCAGCTGTGCATCTTGGGAAGGCTCTTTCTGTTTTCTGTGTATATGGCATCATTAGCAATTGATTTAATCACTAAGTAATAATGAAGCACAAAAAGCATTTTAGTGCTACAATTTTGAATTTAAACTGTTTCATCTGGTTGCTAAGATATCTGTTATCCTAGATACAGGCCAATGGTCACATAACTTCTCAGTGACTTCCAATATCCTATAATTGACATTAAGGGGTACATTATCCCTTATAATACATGAGTGATACTCAGAGTTCCCTGTATAACGCAGCCTTGTGCCTTTATATGGGCACAGAACCCCTCAGTGACTGCTAATATCCTTATCATTTACAGTAGGGGGTACATTATCCCTTATAATACATGAGTGATACTCAGAGTTCCCTGTATAACTCAGCCTGCAGCCTTGTGCCTTTATATGGGCACAGAACCCCTCAGTGACTGCTAATATCCTTATCATTTACAGTAGGGGGTAGATTATCCCTTATAATACATGAGTGATACTCAGAGTTCCCTGTATAACTCAGCCTGCAGCCTTGTGCCTTTATATGGGCACAGAACCCCTCAGTGACTGCTAATATCCTTATCATTTACAGTAGGGGGTACATTATCCCTTATAATACATGAGTGATACTCAGAGTTCCCTGTATAACTCAGCCTGCAGCCTTGTGCCTTTATATGGGCACAGAACCCCTTCAGTGACTAATAACATCCTTATCATTTACAGTATAATACATGAGTGATACTCAAAGCTCACAAACTAACTGACAGTTATGTCCCTTGTGCCCCCCTCCTAAATCACTGACTAACTAAGAGGTTAGAGAGCTAAAAGCAGGAAGTAGACTTCTGGCTATTATGTTAGACATCTGCTCACTCCAGTTTTTATAGATTACATTTTTGCCTAACTAACTATATTGAAAACATGTTTTATTTTGCGCAGTCTGTCTATTTTACCCAGTTTCATTTTTACACTGAACTGCTCCTTTAAAGCCCTGACCAAAAATGGACACCAAATGGGATTTGAACAGAAGCAACAATTCTTTTTTTCAGTGAAAGAACTTTTCAGTGACTTCTAATATCCTTAGAATTTACAGTGGGGGGTATGACCTGTATAACTCAGCCTGAGGCTTTGTGCTTTTATATGGTCCCCAAACTCCTCCTGAGCCTGTTATACCCCCTCTAAACCACAGCAGGGGGTACTTTATCTCCTACATTTAAAAGAAAGTGAATATGATTTAATTATTTTCTTTTGAATATTTTAACACTCCTCTCTTCTCCATCTGTTTGGGCAAGGGACTTGGGGGTCTTTTTTTTTCATTTGAAAAATCACTGTTGGTGATGAGGCTTCAGAGATATAATTACTCTGTTTCTATAATTAGCCGCTGTTATGCCTTAGGGATCTTGCAAATCCCAACCATCCTATTGCAATGTAATCACTTGCAAGGCACCATGGTAGGGCACTATCCATAATGTATGCTTCACTGGCAGCATCTATATCATTCATTGTGCCGCGCGACTCCGCGCACTCGAGTTATAGAGCAAAGAGATACAGACTGTAGGAAAGCATGGGCAAAGAAAGTCACAGATCAGGTTCCATGTCTACTTTCTGTCACATTAGTTTATGTTGGTAAAGTTTGCTTAATCCTGTAACCCAAAGCAACCAAACAGCAGTAAGTGTTTACTGTTCTAATGTCTAACATGGTTTTATGAGTAGATCTGATTTAATTGCCTTTTTATTAGAAGGTGAGCAGGAACCTTGGCTCTGAAATGGCAGTGGATGTGATCTACTTTGTTAAAGACTTTTCTAAAGCATTTGATACTGTACCAAACAGAAGGTTAATGGTTAAATTAAAGAATATTGGCCTGAAACATTGTATTTGTATAGAGAACTGGCTGAAGGATAGATTACAAAGAGTTGTGATTAATGGAAAATGTTCCATTAGAGGGGATTATAGACAGATAGGGGGTGTTCTAAAATCTACAATTAGTATAGATAGTAGGTATATATATAGTTTATATATGTGAGTGTATAGATAGGTTGGTATAAATTTGTGTGTATATATGTTCACTGGGGCCTGTTTGGAGGGGTTGAACTTGATGAACTTTGGTGGGTTTTATCAACCCAACAAATAAGTAACTAATAAGTCTGTTGATTTCTTACCCAATACTATCCCTGTTTGATCACCAAGGGCTGAGCTGTCAGGGGTTGCACCACCTTGGCATAAACACAAACCTATCTATGAATTATAATGCAGTTTAATATTAGGCTTTGTCTGGTTTAACTGAGGGTGCTGAGAACTGCTTCTCCGGCCCTATTGCCTTTTTATGAGGCTGGGGGCTCAGGGCAAATCTTCTCTTTATCCTTAAACCATCCTTGATCATCTCCTCCTATTCTTTCCAACCCTTGGAACCTCCCTGACATCTAGTGGGACTAGGCCAGAATTCTCCAGATGGTGGCAAAGCTGCAGACAAGTATGGCATCTGTGGAGTTAAATCTATTTCCCCTTTTTAACCTAATTTGAGCTTTCGGAAGTATTTTTCTTTATGCAGAGGAAAATGATGAGCGATTATCTAGTGACGGTTAGTGTTGGACAACCCAGAGGCTCCCATTGCAACAATTGCTCCTTCCAAGCATGTAAGAGTAGGTCGGTGATTGCATTTGCGTTATTATCCTTACTGGGACCTGACTGATTGCTCTGCACTTTAGCCTTCCATTATAGAAATGTGCTAAATAAAGAGCAGTAATAAGAACGGTGTAGGCAGGGAAGAGCCAAGACAATGTACTAGACTGCCCAATAATGTAATGAAAGCTCTATGGGCCTGGGTGCCAAGTATGCTGCCTATCCAGTAAAACCCATAAGCCCTGGCGCAATGGCACTCCCAGCTACCTTGGTATGGAACCCTGTGGTTATTGCTCCTCTCAGAGACTAAAGGCAGCAGAGATCATCTAAGTGTAGCCCAAAAACAGTATTTGCCTTGGGCCCTCCAGCCGGACAGTGTCCAGTGGGTCTCTGCCTGTTGTTAAATGGGTCATTCACCTTTAATTTAATTTTTTGCATATTAGAGAATGGCCCATTCTTAGCAACTTTTCCATTGGTCTTCATGTTTTATTTTGTATATTTTCTGAATTATTTGCCTTCTTCTTATGACTCCTTTCCGGCTTTCAAATGGGGGTCACTGACCCCGGCAGCCATAAAACTATTGTTTGTGTTACTTTTTAATACATATCTTTCTATTCAGGCCCTCTCCTATTCATATTCCAGTCTCACATTCAAACCACTGCCTGGCTGCTAGGGTCATTTAGATCCTAGCAACCAGATAGAGGCTAAAATTCCAAACTGGAGAGATAAACAAGAAAAAATAAATCAAGATAAAACAATGAAAACCAATTGCAAATTGACTCAAATTGAAAGATGCAATGTGAACAACAACACAAATCTAAAGGCCACCCAATGTTCCAAGGACGAAAGCCAGCCTGCAGTCAATGGAGCGCTAAAGGCCCTTTGTGCCATAGCAGGATTCAGCCCATACATGTGTGTGCCCCATGTTCCCATGCCTGGCACGGTGCCCACGCTGCGCCTGATTTTGAGAATAAACCATTTCCAGCATCATTTTCTGCTTTCTTGGGCGTCGGGGCCGTAATTTCTTCTCTGCGCTGAGAGTTTCTCAAAAATGATGGAGCTTCGTTTGCTTTCTCTTTATTGTTAACAGCGGGGAAATAGATATTACAGATTGATCTTGTATCTTCTCTCGGATTATATCTCAATATTGCTTTTTAGTCTTTTATTTCACCCTTGTAACCTGTGCTAAATTGATGCGAGGCAGAAAAGATGTTTCTCTCTCTGCATTTTCAATGCTCTTTGCTAAAAGAGAAAGAAAGCTTTTATATACCGAGTTTTGTAAAAATGACTCCGGTGTTTGTATGAAAGCCTTATCCGCCTCCCTTGTTATGGATCATTTCTAACAGGCTCTGAAACCTAGCTACAAGTGCTGCCGGGGGTCTCTATTCTCATTGCCCCCTGAGTGCCAAGTATCTTTGAGTCAAGTCTTATACATTTGCTTTGCTTGCATCTTTCAATTTGCCAACGCGTTTTGAACAGCTCAGTTTCATAGGGATTGTTTAATATGCAATATGTTTAACAAAGGTGCAGATGGAGATGTACCTTCAGTCATTTGGGATGTGGCCCATTGGCACCTATTTGTACCTGGCATGGGAAGTGTCAGACATCTACCATTATTATTATTATATAAATCATTGCCAGTGTGTAGTTTGTAATTGAAAGATTTTTGTATGCCAGGGACCTTATTTGTAGATGTGTGTTCTGCTTAAGTTATATGTATTCAGCTCTGGGATTGTACCCCCTACAGTAGTTTATAAGGCTATAAGAAGTCAACAAGAAGTTCCATGAGCATATAAAGGCACAAGGCTGCAGGCTGAGTTATACAGGGAACTCTGAGTATCACTCATGTATTATAAGGGATAATGTACCCCCTACTGTAAATGATAAGGATATTAGAAGTCACTGAGGGGTTCTGTGACCATATAAAGGCACAAGGCTGCAGGCTGAGTTATATAGGGAACTCTGAGTATCACTCATGTATTATAAGGGATAATGTACCCCCTACTGTAAATGATAAGGATATTAGCAGTCACTGAGGGGTTCTGTGCCCATATAAAGGCACAAGGCTGCAGGCTGAGTTATACAGGGAACTCTGAGTATCACTCATGTATTATAAGGGATAACGTACCCCCTACTGTAAATGATAAGGATATTAGCAGTCACTGAGGGGTTCTGTGACCATATAAAGGCACAAGGCTGCAGGCTGAGTTATACAGGGAACTCTGAGTATCACTCATGTATTATAAGGGATAATGTACCCCCTACTGTAAATGATAAGGATATTAGAAGTCACTGAGGGGTTCTGTGACCACCTCCTCCCCATGACAGCAACTCCGCCCCCTGCTTGGCTTTCTTAGCCGACAGAGGTGGCAGCCTTATATACAGACAATTTAAAAATGTGAGTCCGTTCTACCCGTCTGGTGTTCCCTTTGTGCTTGGCAATGACTGTTAGTTACACAAGAGCTTACTAGAGTTGGCACGGATGCCCGTGTGTCATAAAAAACACAATAATCATCTTAACCAGATACCAATCCCTCTTAAAGTATCATTTATATAAAACAACACTTTGCTGAGCCTGTTTATCCCTGGCTCGTGCCATTATCCTGTGCGAACAGAAACCTGCGCGTGCCATGGTGCCATGTTTCTCTGTAGCAGTATAAGCGCCTCTCCCTTTAATATGTACCTTGTCATATTCTGCCGCGAGTGGCTTATGATTATGGCGTGTATAATATGATTGCTGGAGCAAAATATCTCCTTCCTATTTGTGATATGGAAAGAGATAATAACTGTTTTTTACTGTGTTTTTTGTATTTTTTTTTGCATTTTTTGCAACAGCACCTAGGCTGTCGTTGCCTAGGAATAGGCTTTATATTATTTGCTTATAGAGAGAGAAAAAGAAGAAAAGTTTATGAATTACTTGTAATATAGAATTGAGGGCATTCAGTTCCTTGGGGGCGGGTCTTCCCCAGTTTCTCATCACATGTCTTTGTGTGCGTAGGTGAAAGCTAGAGCGGTTACACAGAAGTGGTATTGCCCACCCTAAAAGGATAATGGTTGAAGCAAGGAAAGCCCTTTTACCTGACCTGCCATATACCTGTGTACCTGCCAACCAGCGCGGGGGCCCACCTGTCAACAGAGTAAAAGTGATGGGCTCCTACCAATGCCATAAGCCTGGGGATAAACAAATAGAACTAGATGGCCCCTTCAGACCCCTGGACATGTCTGCTGAGAGCATTTGACTGCAGTGCCCCCAGAGTGTTGCCCCAAAATTTACCCCAGATAATGAAAAATGTACCCTACGCAACTTTTATTATTAGTATCACAGAGAAGCATTAAAGGAGAACTAAAGCCTCACTAAGGAAGTGGGCTGGAAATGTTCTACATTATGTTGTGGGCTTCTGTACCAGCCCCAGGTATGCCTCTTATGGCAGGGCAGATCTGTCCAGTTTTTATCCAGTCACCCCAAGGCCACCCCCATTCGTCCCCCCACCGCACATACACAAAATTACTACATGGCAGCTCTAAAACCAGTGCAATTAGCATCAGAATGTAATAATCAGCCCTGTAGCATCAGCTTCTATGACAGACAAACCTCATAAATTCTGCTTGAGTGTCTTCCCAAGGTGAGAAGCCCCTGTGACAACTGTAAAGACCTGGATCATTGGCATTTTTAGCCATATTCATTTTTAGGGTTTAGTTTTAAGTTTTTAATCACTTACCTGCTGTACATTGTATAATGTATGTCACAGTGTAAGGCTTGGAATCAGCATCCGACAACCACCATGTTAAAGTACAACTCCCAGCACCTTGTCAGAGCAGAGATCCATACAGTAGGTTGGGCTGTCTGACTTTATGTTAATAACAGGGTTAATAGCAAGGTCTTATTTACCCCAGGCCAGGGCATTGCTAAAGGCAGTACCAATGTTACCTCCCCCTAGAGTACAGATTTGAGTTTATGTGCCACACAGCCCATAGTTTTGGACCAATGTAGCTCCCCAAACCCGCCCCTTTAACAGTGGCCGTATGCCTTTTAAAGGGGATCTGTCACCCCAATAAATAATTCCTATTGTGTAAATTAATTTCTATTATGTTTGTCACATTAAATAAACTTTACTTACACTATCTAAATATGCTAAATTGTTTCTTGAAATTACACCATCACAGGAAGAAGGCCGGCGCCATTTTGTGGGCACTGCTATTAAGGCAAGCTTTGTATCACCCCAAAATTTTGTTTATGTGCCAGAATGGGGGACCTGATGCCCATGCACAGACTCACAGGGAATGAGAGAAGGGCAGTGACATCTAGGAAGTGCTGATTGGGAATTGGAAGTCATTGTTTTCCCCGCCCCTTTCCCCGCCCCTTTGCCTAAGGGAGCCAATATATGATTGATGTCTGGGATTTTTAAATGCCATAATAACGGGTATGGATGTGTTAGTAATAAAAGGAATTTGGATTTCATGTTTAATTTAAAAAAGGACTTTTACTATACAACTTTTTATGTCTGGGTGACAGTTCCCCTTTAAATACATATTGACGAAAACCCCTATTTTTGGCAATGAATTACTAGGGAACAGAACATTCCTAATTTAGTATAGATCTAAATTTAAAAGAAATGAGGGCATATTTTTGGAGAGGGAAAACATTTCAGCAGAAGTGGAATTAAATGAACGTTAAATGTGTATGTGGCCGGGGAGGGAGAGTGCGGGAAGGAGATCAGATACAGTATGGCAGGAGATGGGGGTTATTGTTCATTGAGTGACAGGCCCTGAGTTCCCCCCCGTGGCGCATTGACACATGGCATTGTCTGTGTTTAATGCAGCAAGAACAGGGTTGCACTTCTTATAGGGTTTTTCTATATAATTTTACCTCTAGCTGCTATTAAACTACAACTCTCAGTATCCTTAGACGGTTGTGTCCACAATCAATAGCCATGTTTTTCTGCCATAGGACAAAAGTGTCAGTTATACCATCTTGCCTTACTATGCACATCGTCCCCTGGCACGGCCCCCCTGCAGAGCTTGATGCTGGCAGCGGCCCCCCGGCAGAGCTTGATGCTGGCAGAGCCCCCAGGCAGAGCTTGATGCTGGCAGCGGCCCCCCGGCAGAGCTTGATGCTGGCAGCGCCCCCCGGCAGAGCTTGATGCTGGCAGCGGCCCCCAGGCAGAGCTTGATGCTGGCAGCGGCCCCCCGGCAGAGCTTGATGCTGGCAGCGGCCCCCCGGCAGAGCTTGATGCTGGCAGCGGCCCCCCGGCAGAGCTTGATGCTGGCAGCGCCCCCCGGCAGAGCTTGATGCTGGCAGCGCCCCCCGGCAGAGCTTGATGCTGGCAGCGGCCCCCTGGCAGAGCTTGATGCTGGCAGCGGCCCCCTGGCAGAGCTTGATGCTGGCAGCGCCCCCCGGCAGAGCTTGATGCTGGCAGCGGCCCCCTGGCAGAGCTTGATGCTGGCAGCGGCCCCCTGGCAGAGCTTGATGCTGGCAGCGGCCCCCGGCAGAGCTTGATGCTGGCAGCGCCCCCCGGCAGAGCTTGATGCTGGCAGCGGCCCCCCGGCAGAGCTTGATGCTGGCAGCGGCCCCCCTGCAGAGCTTGATGCTGGCAGCGGCCCCCCGGCAGAGCTTGATGCTGGCAGCGGCCCCCCTGCAGAGCTTGATGCTGGCAGCGGCCCCCCGGCAGAGCTTGATGCTGGCAGCCCTTGGCCCAGCTGAGCAAAGGTTAAGAAAGTCTATGAGAATTCTATTTCAGTCTCAGAAGAAGCGGCTGTTGTTGTCCTTTAATTGCCGGAGAGCCTCTAATCGTTTCCATAAGGGAAGTTAATTAACCGTAAAATCAGGCCCTTTTTATCTCTGTGAAGCCCCTTTGCTTCTGACAGGCCCCTAAGTGCAGCTGCATTGTATTCCTATGGGGCACCCATGGCTGCTAAGTGATGTTTATGGAGCTGCTTGGGGTGCTGTCACCTGTGTGCCATACACCATTCCTTTAGTGCCAGATGTTTGATCTGTGCCTGGCAACCCCATAGCAACCAATCAGATCCTGCAACACTGGACCAGAAATGCTAATTGCTGATTGGATAGTATCTAGTAAATTTTGTATTAAGGTCACCAAATTCTGAAACTGAAAACCAGTTATTTTGGAGCTCTTGCATTTTATGTAGGCCACACCCCTTTCTAGCCACTCCCAATTACTGTGATTCCAATAAACACCAATATTTTTCCTATTCCTGCTAAATACAGTATTTCAATTAAAGCCCTAATGCAGTCTATATTGCAAAAAATTTAACCCCTACTTCAGTCCACCGCTGTGATATTTTGGGAAGCTGGGGACAATTTTGGGGACACCTTTTCTTGTAGACAGAGTCCCTGAAATGGTTAAACATGTTACATGCTGACAGTTTGGGCATAGTTCATATATTTGTTGCACACTGTCTAAATCATATATAATAAACTCAAAACAATTATTAACTATTAAAGGGGAAGTTCATCTTACGTTAACTTACATGTAGACAAGGCCTTTTTTTATTTTACTTGTTTTTATTTTTCTCTGTAGCTGTGAAACCTTAGCAAAATTATAGTGGATTGTTCTGGTTGCCAGGGACACTCTCCCTAGCAACCAGGGATATGTTGTAATATCAAAATGAAATATGAACAGCAAGGAGAGTACCTGAACTGATGAGATGAGCTACGAAAAATATAAACAGTCTGTGGATAACAAGATATAACAACAAATATATTATTTATAATACGTATATATTTATATATAATGTATATATATATGTATTATAATATGTAACTGCCATGTAACTGGCTGTATATGGAACTGCCATGTAACTGGCTGTACTGTATATGTAACTGCCATGTAACTGGCTGTATATATAACTGCCATGTAACTGGCTGTATATGTAACTGCCATGTAACTGGCTGTATATGTAACTGCCATGTAACTGGCTGTACTGTATATGTAACTGCCATGTAACTGGCTGTATATATAACTGCCATGTAACTGGCTGTATATGTAACTGCCATGTAACTGGCTGTATATGTAACTGCCATGTAACTGGCTGTATATGGAACTGCCATGTAACTGGCTGTATGTGTAACTGCCATGTAACTGGCTGTATGTGTAACTGCCACGTAAGTGGCTGTATGTGTAACTGCCATGTAACTGGCTGTATATGGAACTGCCATGTAACTGGCTGTATATGGAACTGCCATGTAACTGGCTGTATATGGAACTGCCATGTAACTGCCTGTATGTGTAACTGCCATGTAACTGGCTGTAAGTGTAACTGCCATGTAAGTGGCTTTATGTGTAACTGCCATGTAACTGGCTGTATATGGAACCGCCATGTAACTGGCTGTATATGTAACAGTCACGGTCACATTCATTTAATCCCTATTAATGCTGATATTCACGGTGAAATTGTGAGCTAATTACCATTCCTCGTTATGCCTGATATTAAAGATGTTTCCACGGACGTTTTGATCTATGGCGCCGATAAAGAAAACCTGCCAAGTGCAATAAGAATGCCGACTACCTAGGCCCCTCCGCCCACTGAGCTGCGCAAACAGATGTTGCTGTTAATTACATTGTAAAGCAGCATTACCATCTAGGTTTTTATTCTGCAATCAATCACAGGAGCCATCAACCTTCATAACCGTGTTTTTCTTTCTTTCTTTTATTTTCTCACTGGTCTCCAACTTCCCGGGGAGAATAAGTGAATCCTTTATTCTCTGCTTGCAAGGATGGGAAGCGGTCGCAAGCTCTTGTGGCGCTGCTCCGACACGTGTGAGGGTGGCTACAGTAGCTGGGTTTCCTGACCCTTGCCCTTGGGTATCCCAATTCCTAGAGAGTGAAGACACACAGAGCTACTAGTAGCAGCTACTTTTTTACAGCTACTAAGCGCCAGAATCCCCTGCCATAGACAATACTGAGAATTGCCTCTGCTAAAACACACACAGAGACAATTATCAGTAAATGATCAGCATTGTCTACTTTAGTAGCTGCTACTAGTAGCTCCATGTATCTTCACCCTTAAACTCTAGCTGGTAATTTTTCACCATTTTGCCATTTTGCCCATAGACTCCAATGGATGCAAAACAAAGTTGTCCGACATGGAAAAAAATGTCCCTTGACTTCAATGCATTTTGTGAATTCTTGCCACTTTGCAAATATTTCAGTGCAGTGGAAAGGGACAGATTTGCTCACCACTATTTATCGATGTTTGAATTAGAAATGTTGCCACAATTCGATCCTTTAAAAGGAGAATATCATTTTTTGAGACTTTTTTTTTATAAATCTCAACAAACCACAATAAAAAAATTTGAATCCAAAATTCAAAACATGATTTTGAATGTTTATAAACATTTAAAAGTTATGCGTCGATGTTAGTGCTACTGAGAGCAATATGCTTCAGGCCGCTCGCGGACTCGTACTAATAACGTGAGAATAATCTGACATGATCCATTTGATCCCGGCCCCCGTGCTCTGTTCGATCAAACCGGCGACTGGTTTAATAACTCTTCCCTTTCTCCTATCCAGACTCCGTGCTTTCTAATTAACCAGCGCTCCGCCGGCCCTAATCTCTCCTTATTGCAATAATTCTCTCTTCATTTCACTTAGCGCCTTTGCAAAGGCAGCCGCCAGAAAATTCTCATTCTGGATTTGTTCTACACTTCTTAAACACAAAGCTTGTTTAATCCTCGTGCTGAGAGAGATGGGGGGAGAGCGAGAGAGATGGGGGGAGAGCGTGCATTGCCGCCGACCCATGGAACAGAACTGAAAAAAAAAAGCAGAGATGGATACATCTGGGAGTTCTGTAAAGTTCCTTTTATGAAAGCGAGAAAGTTTCCGAAGATCCTTGAGATGTGACCTTGAGCCTCCGTGCTTTATTTGCAGCAATTCTTGCCTCCGCCTGTCTGTGCCGGCTCTTGTGTCGTGGGGTGCCATTCCACTGCCGGTATTTCTACTTAACCCCTTCAGTCTATGATGACACTTAGGAGTGATGGCACTCAGGATGCTTTGTTGCCTACAAGAAATCGGCTCTACCCTGGCCGACAAAGTGCCTGAAAAGCCCCTGCCTTTGGGAATTGAAGCTTTGAAGTTTCCTTCAATCTCCAAGTTCTTTGAAAGGCTTGGGTCCTCATCTGATAGAAGTGGGTGGAGTTATACAAATCAGGGATGGGCAGCAGGGTGAATCAGTTTCTTTGCCACGCTGAGGTCCTAGGTTCGATCCTAACCAGGGCACTGTCTGCAAGGAGTCTGTACTGTATATGTGGGTATCTCCGGACAACTTCACAGATCCACTGCTTGGCCCATTCCATGTCTAGACCTAACAGCAGTCTATTATGGCTGGTAATCTGTGGGTTCAGGCAAATGCCAGAGGGGCTGCTTTAAGATGCCATAAACAGTCACTAATTATTGGGCTGGTGGGGGGCTGTTTGGAAATATCACAAAAATACCGGCACAACAGGACTTGCTGATTTTTAATAGTAGTAAACCATATAACTATATAAAATGTATTTAGTATTGATATATCACATTAAAATTACATTAAAAACTTGGCTGGCCAGCCTACCTTATTCACAACCACATATAGTTACATCCATTTAAAACCATAAATGCACTGTATTAAATTGTTTAAAAACACAAAAACACTTATTTCAAAGTATAGCAAGAAAAAGGAGAAAAAAACAGTCACTAAAATTGGATATTCCTTCCTGTAGTGACTGTTTTTTTCTCCTTTTTCTCTATTTAAGGTTTTTGAAATAAGTTTTTTTGTGTTTTTAAACAATTTAACACAGTGCATTTATGGTTTTAAATGGATGTAACTATATGTGGTTGTGAATAAGGTAGGCTGGCCAGCCAAGTTTTTAATTTAATTTTAATGTGATATATCAATACTAAATACATTTTATATAATTCAATTTTGCCTCTTTCTATAGAAAGTGGTAGAGGAGGGAGGGGTGCCCACCTCTTAGTATTGATATTGAGACAACACTCTGTTGAAAGAAAAAGCTTTGGATTTGTAAACCATATAACGTTATATAGTTTGCTACTATTAAAAATCGGCAGGGTTTATCCCGCTTAAACAAGTCCTGTTGTGCCGGTATTTTTGTGCTATTTGGAAGGTGGTGGAGAGTGCCGATGTCTCTCCTAATACTGTGCACCAGGTGGAACAGAGTGGAAAGGCCAGGGTGTGCTGGTGAGTGTGGATTGGCATATATGGGGGCTGTTTGGGCCTCTGTGTACTTGGAATGCCAGGGCCTTTTTTGAATCCCAGTCCAAGCTTACTTATGAAGCCTGAGAGGTTACCAACTGGCCCAGAACACAATAGGCATCATATATATGCAGCGAGCAAAGTGCTATTTTGCCATGTTTTTCTGCCTGCTGCAACCTGGGGGTGTTTTGCAGCTGATGCACTTGCACATCAACCCAAAATGGATGCAATTTTACAGGATTCCGGTTGACGTAATTTCCAGTGGTTGGTATGCGAGTGATGTGTGCACCCTGTTCTTTAGGTTGCGGTTCTTTAGGTGGTCGTATTTGACCCTTAAGGGTTAATGTTCTACTGACCATGCTGATGAATATATTCTATATACTGCCCTTGGCTGCTGTAGCCAGGAGTCCTTCTGACATAGGAAGCCTGTTTATTCTTTCCCTTTGTCAGAAGGACCAAGGCTTTAATATGACTCCTTTGCTGAACCTTATACAAAGCAGCCCAGAGAGAGGGGCTGATTCAGATCATTGGGAATTAAAGGAGAACTGTTCTGCTATATCCGTAGCACCATCTATTTACCTTCTGCCCCCCACTGGCACACAGGGCATGAGCCTTTATTCTGAATGGCGCTTTGTAATGACAGCGGCTGCTCCTGTTCCTCGGATCCAAACCCAACCATGAAATGAAAAAGAGATTTAATTAAAGTTGGGCCTTTCAGCTGCTCCAGAGTCAGACGACTGCAAGAGAAAAACCATAAATATACTGTTTATTTAATTTGATAGAAATATATTGGTTACCTTAAATAGATCGTTTAATTGAATGTTAAATTGGCATGACCTTCTCCTATTAATTACTGAGCATTATGTACAATAGACTGGCTCTATGTTTAGTACTGGGGAAGTACTGAGAGCCTGGCCGGCTGCAATGTCTAGCATAACAGAGCTAATACAGACATCTGTCGTGCAATAATACCAGGGAGTTTAAAGGGGAAATAAAAGCAAGCAAGCAATGTATGCAGGGAATGCTCCCTGAGCACTTTTGCAGTGTCATTTTGTAAATGAGCCAATATTTCATAAAATACTGACCGAAAACAAAATTTACAGTTTATTTTCTAGTGAGCCATGTACGTTGCAGCAGTCAGGATACAACTGTTTGTTTTTTATTAGCAACTTTGCAATTGGTCTTTATTTTTTATTGTTTCAAATTATTTGCCTTCCGCTTCTACATCTTTCCAGGTTTCAGATGGTGGGGGGGGGTGGGGGGGTGGGGGGGCCCGGCAGCCAAAAACGATCACTCTGTGATATTACAATGTATTATTATTGTTACTTTGTATTACATATCTTTCTATTCATTCCCTTTCCTATTCATATTCCAGTATCTAATTTAAACCACTGATGTGGTTACAAATGTAAACTAGATCCGAGCAACCAGCTGCTGCTGAAATTCCAAACCGGAGAGCTGATAACCAAAAAGCGAAATAGCTGAAAAACAATGAAAAAAGGAAAACCAATCGCATCACTGTCTGCATCATACTGAATGTTAATTTAAAGGGGAACAACCCCAGGTGGGATGTGCTGGGGAGATCAGGGGTGGAATAAGAGGTAATTATATTCAAGTACATTGTCTGTAAATTTGTAATACCGGTATCGTCCTTGGCTGATATTTTACTGGCTATAATATTGGCACCTTTCCCCTGGCTAAAAGCTGGACAGGGGTGCGGGCAGCGAAGTCAAAGGGCGGAGACATATACATTATGGGGCGGGGCGGTGATGCCATGGGGCAGAGCTATGACGTGATGATTGGCCTATCATTGCATCAGTTTAGGAAAGTCCTGCCCGGTTTTCCAAATTAGGCAGTTTTGACCCAGAGAGCCCTTTAAAAACCTGGCTGTCCGGGTCAAAACCAGACTGGTGGCAGCTCTACAACCCTAGAATGCAGTGGCACAGAGGGCAGTGATGCAACTTTGCAGCATTGGGATCCTAGATGTAAGGGGGGGGGGGTCCATAGGGCTACATGAGTATGATATTTAAATTTAAGGGAGGAAAGCAGAACAACTGTCATTAATCCCCCTCATCGGCCACCCCTGCTGCTGACTTACTAGCACTTACAGGGTTAATCAGGGCTGACCCATACAGGCTTAGAAACTGTTCTAGCTTGACTAAACCATGCAACCCACCCCCACCCCCAGTGGTTCGGATTTAGTTAGGATAGTCCTAAATCAGGTACTCCCCAAAGAGGCAGGGCTTAAAAGAAGTGATAGGGGCAGGTATGGATTGGGGGCGTGTCTGTGCGTAACTGGGTGGGGCTAAGACAGATCTGGGACATGACCAAAACTGTATCACCAGTTGAGGCATCTGTTTGTAATACCGTATATACTCGAGTATAAGCCAATCCAAATATAAGCCAAGGTACCTAATTTTACCTAAGAAAACTGGAAAAACTTATTGACTCGAGTATAAGCCTAGGGTGGGAAATGCAGCAGCTACTGCTAAGTTTCAATAATCAAAACAATTACCAATAAAATGACATTAATTGAGGCATCAGTGGGGTATATGTTTTTCAATATTTATTTCAAAGAAAAACAGTAAACCAGCTCTATAAGCGGAGAAGAGGGTCAACAAAAACAATATGAGTACTACCCCATGCTCCTTGTGCATTGGCAAACTGGCAGCAGACCTAGTCCCGGAGGACACGTAAGGGGAATAAGTATTGCTAGTGGGAGCCTAGGCCAGGGCACTGGAGGGTCTGGTTGCGGGTGGCCTAATTTGCACACAAAGGAGAGAGGGCGCTAGTCCAGAGAGACCCATGGCACCCGACTCGAGTATAAGCCGAGGGTGACTTTTTCAGCACATTTTGGGTGCTGAAAAACTAGGCTTATACTCGAGTATATACAGTAAATGTGCAAAGAAAATGCAAGTTGTAAATCTGTTCACATGTCCTTATACCTATTTCAGATATAATAATGAACATAATTAAAAAAAATCCTACAATCAGCACTTCCCCTTAATATGCGCTGTTTTCCCCCATTGGCTGTTGGTTCGCCTCACGTTCTACTCAAACATAGTATGAATAAACGAGGGTCAGTAAACGGAGAGATTTTGACATTTGCGAGCAATTACTTCCCCTTGTCCCGTAGCATCCAATTAAATAAAAAAAAAAAAGACCCCAAAATATAATTGAGCACGACTTCTCCCTCTCGGGAAGCAATCAGCCCGCGCGGCCCCGCAGATTGAGTAGATTATATTTATTATTATAACGCTGATTGCCATACATTCGGGGTTAATTGTGTGTTGATGTTTGGCGGCGCTGCAGAGTTAACTCTATACGTGAATGAAATACAGACGGGGTTATTCACTAAAGCCTTGCAGGATTCCCAACTATGCGGCAGAAGGCAATCACAGTCACTTATTCTGCTTCTCACTCTCAGGATTTGCTGTATGTGGAATGGTTTATTCTAGTATTCTAGTAGTTTCATGTCTCAGTATCTGCCTGTGTTGTGTGTTTGCTGCTAACAATAGTCTAAAGCAAAATCATCCATACAGTTTAGTTTGCCTTTAAGGGCAACTATGGCTTTGGAAAAAAATGTTACCAACAGATAATGTATATCCTAATATGTGACCCACCTGAGAATAATATCAAATTAGATTATGAATAGCACTGAATATTTCCCTTTTACATCTTTCATGATGAGCCGCCATTTTGTCATCTGATCACCTGACAGAGGATGAGGGAGTAGCTTTTACCCCTTCAGGCAAACAGGATGGGTATTTTTTCACCTTTCCCTAGAGCAGTTAGAAGCAGTGGTGTATTTATAGGGGCAAAGACTAGGAAGGGAGAGGACCATAGGGCCCCGTGATGCAGGTGAAAATGATGGTCAGCTCTCCTGGCTAAGAAGTTCAGGAAGGATTGGGACATGATTGGTTAAGGTTGGGGCACGCAAGAGTGTGGGCTAAATTGGCCCACATTTGATGAATTAAATATTGGGATAGATGCAATTATAAAAAGTTGTGAGAAAAGGTTTAGCTCCTCCCCCTGCAAGGAGATTTGTGGCAATGCTGTTAACCAAGACTTTGCAAAACACTGTGGTGTTGTAATGAGCCACCTAATGGCTGTATCTATGATTGGAAACATGATACCAGTGTATATAGTATTTGTATTTCAGCCCAAAGTGTCCAGTTGCTTTTGTCACTATAGGTACAATAGGCAGAGCTGCCACCCAGCCCAGAGGGAGATAATCATAAATCCTTCTTTACACTAAATGTTAACAAGAAATAAGGTCTCAGAAAAGGCCTGGAATGGATCATTATCTCCGTCATGACACTGGGCTTTATTTGTAAGGTTGCCACCGGGCCGGTGTTTCACCACCCTAGCCAGCCAGGGCCAGAGCCAGGGTCCATATTACAAATTTACTAATGTAGTTTTTGGTAAATTTGTACTAACTTGTCCTCAGCCCCAGCCCACCTCTGATTTGCCCCCAGCCTTCCTCTAAACTGCCCCCCAGCCCGCCTCTGAACCACCCCCTAGCCTGCCTCTTATCTGCCCTAGCCTGCCTCTGATCCGCCCCCAGTCTGCCTCTGATCTACCCCCTAGCCTGCCTCTGATCTACCCCCTAGCCTGCCTCTGATCCGCCCCCAGCCTGCCTCTGATCCGCCCCCAGCCTGCCTCTGATCCACCCCAGCCTGCCTCTGATTCGCCCCCAGCCTGCCTCTGATTCGCCCCCAGCCTGCCTCTGATCCGCCCCCAGCCTGCCTACTATCTCCTCTTATAACTCCCTGTCTAGCCCACCCTATACACTATCTAGCCTCAAATATGGCCCTCTGACATCATGCCCTGCCCCCATTTACATTATAACTCTGCTTATGATGTCATGGACCCTCCCCCTGTTGGCCTGCCCCTTCCCCCTCCTTTTAGAGGCCTAAAAAGGTGACAACCTTTTACAGCTGTGTACAGGAAATGTTGTAGTGGCCCATTAATAATCATGTTCCAGAGTGTTTAGTAATCCACATTATGCTGCCTACAGTAGTACCGTAGTGTGTGGGCCACCTCACCCCTTTAATACTGGGCACATATTGAATCCGCATCCTGCACGGCTAATTAGCAATTCATTCAGATGCATGGCTGCACATAAATCAGTTCAGTCTGCAGCATGCATCTTTATTAATTGCTAATTAGCCATGCAGGATGTGGATTCAATATGTGGCCGGTATTGGCAGCCCTAGATCAAACCTAAACACTTTGTAATAAACAGTTAAACCCAATCGGTTTCATGCTCCGTGTTGTGACTGCCTAATTGCTGCCTCAAATTACAGCACTTCTGTATTTCATCACAATAAAGTATTTCTTTTTTGTTTGCGGCGAGAAGCCATTCTATACCCCGCTTGCCTCCATAACGCAACCTGGTGGAAGATAGCGCTCTACACAGGGGAAATTAAATGTAAATCAATTAAGGCCCAGGAAAAAAAGCCCCACCAAGGACTGAGTGTAGCGTTCCCCTATTAGGAGTCTCAGGTGTTTGTAAGCACATTAAGCAAGGAAGGCGCACCTCGCTATTAATTAAATGATGGGGTTGGGAATGGCGGGGATTGGCCGGGGGCCCAGATCTGAGCAGCAATCACAGGGAAGTACATTATCACACCGAATAATCTGCAAAACCACAATAATGTTGCTGCCATAACAACCGCAGCTTTGTTCCTAAAGGGGAAGCGAAGGGACCTTTGTTAGAAATGGAATATACAGATGGTTCCATTCTTCTTTGTTTTTTTTATTTTTGATTATTTCTTTCTTTAATTATTTAATACAGTAAGTGCAGCACCGATACAGTACGTTTAGAATTTTACTTCTACAAGAAATAAAAAAAAACAGGTTTAAAGTTATATCTGAACATCATTGAGAGCAGTGTCTGTCTGTCCGTGCACTGCTGCTTCTGCCCTATGAAACACTGTACAGAGGACAGACTGGCTTCTGCTACATTGTTTCAGGAGTCAGAGAACATTAACAAGCCAGAATACTTGTAATCGAAGACTTCCAATACAGACCCTCACAAATTCATCTTCATTTTGACTTCCAACCTACTGTCAGGTTGCTATGGTGGAAATAAAGCCCTAGCAACCAGTTGAAAACAGTTGAAACAGTAGATAAAGAATAATTACAAATTGTTTATGAACATTATTTTCCATATAATTTTACTTAGTAGTTTCTGTTGTATGAAGGGGACCAGGAAGACCCACCCTAAAAAGCAGGAAGACCTAAGTGTGTGACTACAGCTGCCACCTCGCCCACCTGGGAAATCCGGAGAGGGAGATGGGATGTGACATCATGGGGTGGGCTGAATCCTCACGGGGGTGGGGCTATGATGTGGCGATTGTCCTAGCCTGTTTTTCAGATCTGGCTAGGGTTGCCACCTTTTGGGGGCTTGCACTCCAGTCAGAGGGGCACGGTAACATTACAAGGCGGAGCAGTGACATCATTGGGCGGGGTTAGAGGCTCCGCGGGCTGAGACTATGACGTGGTGATCAGCGATTGGCCAGTTGCCATGTCAGTCAGGGGGAGTCCTGTCCGGAAAACCGGGCAGATCTGGACAGCCCCTCCAAAACCCATCTGTCGGGGTCAAAACTGAACAGGTGGCGACCCTACCTTTGGCTTGTATAAGGCATTGTGCTCACACACTAATTACCCCCAGTGAATGGACAGGGGCATGTCCTTTACTCCCACACTTCCTCCTGTTACAGTTAGAGCTGCATTATTTCCTGTCAGGTGATCAGAGAGTGACACACAGAACATTACAAAATGGCGGCTTAAAGGTAAAGATGTAAAGGGGCAATATTTACTGATATGCATATGCCCATTGATAAGATTCTTTGATAGGTCACTTAACAGGATATATATTATCCAGGGACAGGGAAATACTGAATCATTTGTTTCCGCTGCACAAAAGTGAAGGTGGGGGGGGGAGGCTCGCTGTGCAGTTATTGCACCTGGGGAGATAAATGAACCCGTTAGACATACTTCAGCAAGGATAAAAATATGAAAGTGATGGGATATGTGACGCGCGGGCGCCGTGCCGGCTCAGTAAAGGTTACAGCTACAGTCGGAGGGAATGACAGCCTCTCAGCAGTGGCAGCAGCCTCCAGATGGAAGTCGGCACGGAGACGTATAGGCAGATTGTGCGACATAAGCCTCTCTATAAAGGCACAGAGAATAAAGGGACCGGGCCGCTCGGAGTAGAACCACTTTAAAGGCGTCATTGGGGGGAACCGACGGCAAAAATGACAGACTCTTATTTATGTTGTGCTATAATGCAAAAGAAAGACAAATATGAAGTGGGCCCATTGTCTGTATGAATGAAGGCTGGCCAGTCTGGGATGGATTATGTTGATAATGAGTGGTTCTAAAGTACCAAACAAAAACACCCAAAGAATGTTACTTTGCAATATTAACTTTGCCTTTGGAGGGAAGAATAGGTAAGTGCATTAGTAGTGATGCATGGGTCGACAAATCATTTACTTCAGGGTCGGACTGGGGGGTGCAGGGCTCCCCAGGGGCCCTGTACCCCCCAAGGTACCTCCGCCAGATGCGTCGCCTGCAGGGGCCACCACCACGCACTCCTACCCCCCCCCCCCACAGGGGCCCCGCCCCTGTGAAATGCATCAGGGGAGGATATCGGCGGCCAGGGGAAGCGGCAACAGAGTAGAGTCTAGGCCACTGGAGCCCACCGGGTATTTTCCCGGTGTCCCAGCTGCCCAGTCCGACCCTGGTTGACTTGCACAGACCCTTACCTACCCACTCCCAACCAGAACACAGCCTGACCCGACTGATATACCCATGCCTGTCCTGCCCATCTTTGATGTCACTGAAGGGTCGAGCCCAGTGTGAGTATATAAATGAAATGCTGTAATGGGGATTGAGCCAGGGTAGTTTGCTTGGGAGGTAGGAAGTAATGGCCCAGTGGGGATGGTCCAAGGCCCAGCAGCAGCCCAAGAATTAACCTTCCCCCACCCCAAACACACAGGTTGGCCCAAGCACCACTAGAGTATATGTAACATGAAATAGTTGGGATGAATTACTAGTTTTTGACAAATTGTTAAAGGAGAAGGAAAGTCATTTTGGCATTTTACTGCCAATAGATTCACCACATTAGTGCCACCTAGAACACTATATTCTGCAGAAAGCTTTACCATACCTGAGTAACAGCCCTAGAAGCTCCCTCTGTTTGTTTAAACTAGCAGCTACCATTTTAGCTTGGTCTCTGTAGCTTCCAGCTGCTGCTGTGGCTGCTGGTTGCTCAGATTACTTTTTAGGTTTCTTTAGATAGAGGACTCAGTGCAGCGTTTCTGTGAGTACTTATGGCTGTATTAACATAGACCTTTCTGATAAAGCTTACTTATACCTTTCCTTTTCCTTTCAATCCCCATTAACTTCATTTTGTATTATGTGTGTTTTTTTTAATTGTTTAACTTTTGTTAAATAGATTGGAATTTCAGCAGCTAGCTGGTTACTATGGTCCAAATTATCCTAGCAACCAAGCAGTGGCGTGAGTGAGAGGTTAGAATACGAATAGGAGAGATCAAAATATAAGCATAAGTCATAACGGTAACAATTGTAGCCTCAAAAGCAATAGTTTTTTGGCTTCCGGGGTCAGTGACCCCCCACTTTAAAAGCTGGAAAGAGTCGAAAGAAGGCAATGAAAAGATTAAAAATGAGGACCAACTGAAAAGTTGAAAGAGTTAAGAATTGCTTGTTCTATAATACAGAAATTGAACTATCCCTGTAATGATTGGGTGGAATTTAGAGGTGAGTGCTGCTGAGTTCTAACACCTATTAGCCCAGCCTTTAACACATACTGACAAAATGGCCCATTTACAGAAGCCAAAAAGGACTTGGGTCAATGTATAAATCCATTAAACTACTTCCTGACTGTCCAGGAAATTATAATAACAGTCAGAAAAGTGTTAATAAAACATGCAGTGCTGCCGGGCCTCGCTATATACAGAGTCAATCTGACCCTCAGTGTTGCTAGAATCTAATGACCCTCTGACACTTGGTTCTGCGGCCCATATCCCCTTCCAGTGGCCAAACTGAACTCTGCGGCTGCCAGCAGGGACGCGGCACCGATTTATTATTTATGTATGACAAGAAAGAGGCATTCACTCGGAAGATTAGCATCTCCTGTTCTCATGTAGCGACTGTCACATTTGGAAATGTCTCGCTGATGGCACATTCTCTGAATGACAGTCCCTCCTGTGAATGAGATATCAAGCCGAGTGCCTTGTAACACCTGCGAGGCGTCATGTCTGATCTGAGAATAATGTGCCGCGTGGCCCCAGCTGCCCAAATTTATAGGTCACGTCGCTCTTAAGGGGTTTTTTTGTATCATAAAACTGCAATCGCCAACTTTTTGTTCCGGGCTTCTGTCCAAATTGCCAGGAGTGAATGGCCATTGGGCTGGTTATTAGTGGCACCAAGAGACTTATAGGAGCATCTGAGGGAAGGATGCACAGACAGCTCTTTCATGGCTTCTTTATCATGGCCGCCCAGCTATCTCCTCAATGAAAGTATTTTTACCTATCCCATCCAGAACTTACATTTGGCCATCTCTAGCCCCCCATATCTATTATTATTATATTATTACATATTATTTCGGCCACACCTCAAATCTTTATGGACTTTATGGAGTGCTGTGCATTTTCTGTATTATATATATATATATACACAGGTATAGGATCCCTTATCCGGAAACCCATTATCTAGAAAGTTTTTGAAAATTCCTTTTTCTCTGTAAAACAGTACCTGTACTTGATCCCAACTAAGATATAATTACCCCTTATTGGGCAGAACAGCCCTATTGGGTTTATTTAATGGTTAAATGATTCCCTTTTCTCTGTAATAATAAAACAGTACCTGTACTTGATCCCAACTAAGATATAATTACCCCTTATTGGGGGCAGAACAGCCCTATTGGGTTTATTTCATGGTTAAATGATTCCCTTTTCTCTGTAATAATAAAACAGTACCTGTACTTGATCCCAACTAAGATATAATTACCCCTTATTGGGGGCAGAACAGTCCTATTGGGTTTATTTAATGGTTAAAGGATTCCCTTTTCTCTATAATAATAAAACAGTACCTGTACTTGATCCGAACTAAGATATAATTACCCCTTATTGGGGGCAGAACAGCCCTATTGGGTTTATTTAATGGTTAAATGATTCCCTTTTCTCTGTAATAATAAAACAGTACCTGTACTTGATCCCAACTAAGATATAATTACCCCTTATTGGGGGCAGAACAGCCCTATTGGGTTTATTTAATGGTTAAATGATTCCCTTTTCTCTATAATAATAAAACAGTACCTGTAATTGATCCCAACTAAGATATAATTACCCCTTATTGGGGCAGAACAAGCCTATTGGGTTTATTTAATATTTAAATGATTTTTTAGTAGACTTAAAGTGTGGAGATTAGCACTGGTTTGCTCTGGCCCAGTAACCTCCAGTAATCACCCAATGGAATGTTTTCTTTCATTATTCTTTCTGCACTAGACAAATAAAAGGTCACTTCTAATTGGTTCTAAGTTAGTGGCAGTTTTAATCCGAGTGCCAAGTGACAGGTGGATGCTTTGGATGTCACTATGTAGTATGTACAGTGTATATCTTTATTTATAAAGTGCTACTTATGTACGCAGCGCTGTACAGTAGAATAGATTAATACAAACAGGGGGTTATTAAGATAATAATAGATAAATACAAAGTATAACAATAAATACAAGATACAGTTGCAATAAGTTAATAGTCAAAGACACAAGAGGATGGAGCTCCCTGCCCTGTAGAGCTTACAATCTATATACAGGTATAGGACCTGTTATGCAGAATGCTCGGGACCAAGGGTATTCCGGATAAGGGGTCTTTCCGTAATTTGGATCTCCATACCTTAAGTCTGCTAAAAAATCAATAAAACATTAATTAAACCCAACAGGATTGTTTTGCTTCTAATAAGGATTGATTATATCTTAGTTGGGATAAATTACAAGGTACTGTTTTATTATTACAGAGAAAAAGGAAATTAGTTTTAAAATTCTGAATTATTTGATTAAAATGGAGTCTATGGGAGATGGGCTTTCCGTAATTCGGAGCTTTCTGGATAACGGGTTTCCAGATAAGGGGTCCGATACCTGTACTACCTTCAGACTGGGGACGGAAACCTAGATGAGCCCAATTGTGGGATTTTTTTTACAGCCATATTTTTGAATTTCCTTAAAATTTGGAAGCATAATGCACTGACACCACTGACACCCTAAGGAAATTGTAATATATATATGTATATGTGTATGTATAACTTTATTTATAAAGCGCCACAAGGGTACGCAGCGCTGTGCAATCTTACAATATACACAATTACACACAGGGAGGACAAGTGTTATAATAAATAAATACAATAAATATATATAAATACACAGGGAATAAGTGCCATGTGGTATGAGACACAGTAGGAAGGAGGTCCCTGCCCTGTAGAGTTTACAATCTAAGTATATATATATATGCTTATACAGTTGTCTATTTAAAGAAAAACCTTCATTTGTGAGTTAAGATATAAATGCTGCTGCAGATTTTGCCTTTAGATCTTTTTAATTTCGTGGCTTTCATGGTGACGGGGAGAATATGAAATAATTACAAGACGCGTCTTTGAGGAGAGCGGCGCTCAATTTACTGATCTGAGCCGAATTACCCCAACGCTGTTTATTGTACCAAATGGATACCGACAAGCCGTTAGTTTCTTGCGTGTTTTTTTTTTTAGCTTCAGGCCAAAAGGGAAAAAAGAAAAACATTTTCCTCTAAAATAGTTACAAAAACTAAAGGCCAGATCTCATTTTTTGCGCCTTTTGGCAGAATACGCAAAAGATGGCCGGAAAGGAATTTCTGTTTTTCCCAGGAGCACAGAAAGTAACACATACCCTGCATGCTGTCTGTAAGCTGTTGAGAAGTTGTTACAATTTGTGTTTTAGTCCCTCCTCCCCTGCCAGGTTTTCAAATGATGCAGAAGGAAAAGAACAGTTTTGCAGCTGGATTTCAGCATATAAAAATTGTATTTATTCTCTTTTAAGGAACAGATTACAGTGATAGGTATACTGTATTAGGGGTTTCTGTGTTCTGTGGGGCTCTTTAAAATATTTAGGTTTGGAAGCCGGAGTTCCCCTTTAAAGTCACATGGCTTCCTTCAGTCTGTCTGCATAAATGCAACTGAATGAGCTCATGTCACAAAGGGGCTGCTCCTGGGGCCTGGTACTGAGTACATTTGCCCTGGGTCCTACCTAACCTCAGGCTATCTTTTAGCCTTGACATAATCACCATTGCCTGATAGCTGAAGGGCCACAGGTATGGGCCTATTTATAATAAGACACCCGAGGGCCAGTGCCTAGGGCCATGGTCCGATTGGGCCCCGGCGGCCCAGACCCGATCCCTTGAGGGCCCTCTTCAGAGCTGCTGGTCTCCTTCCCCGTAAGCTTAATTTACGCAGGTTCAGGAGAGGGGGTCAGATGGGTGGGGGGGGGCTGTGGGGGGATGTGAAGGCCGTGGCGGGAGTCATTAGGGGGGGGCAGAACCCCAGGTTGGCCCTGCACCCCCCAGTCTGACCCTGCTTATGTTGGCACGTTTTGGGGACAGCCCTAAGGTGTCTATAGGGCAGGGGTGGGCAAACTTTTTGGCTCACGGGCCACATTTACTCACCCCCGGGTCGGACCGGGCCAGGGCGGGCAGGGCCAGGCCAGCGTTACGCCCCCTTCGTCCGGCATGCCAATGACACCAAGTCTCGCGTGATGAGACTTGGCATCGTCAGCGGCCCGGATTAAAAAGGCCAAGGGGCCAGATGTGGCCCGCGGGCCGTAGTTTGCCCACCCCTGCTATAGGGTGCCTATATTTTCTTTTTTTATTAAAAAAAAAACAAAAAGACAATGCCCCCATCCTCCTATGGAAATCCAGCGTTGGAGCTGGGGGGTTGGGGGTCGTGGGCTTTGCATGTATTTGGGGGTTTTTTTCTGTTTTGGGTCTCATTCTATAACCTTCAGGCTCCATCCCCTGCCCTGGTGGGGTCCCCCACTGCCCACATTCACAGTTGCTTCTTTATAAACCCAAGTTCTGAAGGGTGTGTGATGAGGCCAGATGCCATTATAACAGCCCTATTATGCTGCAAAATCAAATTACTCTTTTTTTTTTACATGCACTGTAATCATAAAACCCTGAGAAATGACAGCGCATTGTGATGTTTCCCCGGTAATGCGCCCTGAAACAGACAATATCCACTCTTTCCCTTGATCAAAAGAATCAATTGAGCCTCTAGATTAAAGGAGAGGAGCTTTTTTTGTCCGTAGCTCTTCATACACCCTCGGAGTCATCCAGGGCAAGGGACTTTATAAACTGGAAACTTCGGATGAACCATAGTTACACACAGACTTTGCTGCTCCTATTGCAGTTGGTACCTGACTCTGTTCACTCTGATATGATTGGTTATTGTGTTACCTTCTGCACATTCTGATTGGCTACTTGCTAACATTGTGTCTATTCTAATACTCCGAATGACTGGCTGTTTGGCTAATCCTCTAGGGCGGTCCTCATTACCGTTTAAAGGGGAAGGAAAGTTAAAGTGATTGAAATTGCTTATATTTTACCCCTGGCCAGGGAGGAACGCTCCCTCGCAGCTACCCTGGGTTGGTGTGGTTTTCTAGTAACTGGAGCACCAGCCTGGGGTATAAGGTAAGCGATTACAGGGGTGTGCCTAACATGTGGCCTTGTTACCCATTGCTGACCCAGCAGTTTCACATTCCAGGTGCCATTATTCTCAGGTTGGCTGGCCATAGCTTTCCTGATATACTGTATAATCCTATTGCAGCTTCTTATCACTTCCTGCTGTTCCAGTCATTTGGGTTGTCCACCTAAACAAACAGAACAGTAAAAAGGTGGCCATACTGTGCATGGCCACTCCAGGGCCATGTTTTCTATATATGTGCCTATACTGAAATAAAAACCCCAGGCACTTGGTGGAACTGGGGTTACTTGCCTGTACTGCTGTTAGCCCATGTACAGACTGTACTGCACACGTACCTATCAGGGCATTGGCGGTTCCATAAGTATGGCGGCACTTGACCAAAATACAGCACTTTCCCATTTGATTGTTGTCTGCACATTTGGCCTAAGGGCTAATGATTTGAACACTGACAAATATTGGCCAGTGTATATATAGAGAGATAAGAAGTAATAAGCACTGACCTATACTAAGCATGGGCTCTTTTTGAGGAGGTAGGAGCATTTCTAGCAGTGCCGGGCACCCTATGTAATCTGGCCAGCTATCCGGCCCCCACCCACACATGCATGGAGACAGCGCGGGGGGTATGCGCAATGGCATTGTGGGGCGGGACAGGTACCAGTGATGTGTGGGGACAAGGAATCTGGGTAGGGATGGGCAGGTTTCGGCCTAGGCATGAATCTCTTCTCTCTAGCCCTAGTTTTGGTCCTGATTTCTACCATAAAGTGAGGTAGTTGTTCACAAAGGAGGCATAAAAAGCCACCAATGATGTGCCCTCAGCCAGGGTTGGCCACGTTAGGCAGAAGAATGGCCCAAATCAGCCCAGAGAGGAGACTTTGCCTCTCAGTGTTTCATTATTCTCTGTTACCGTTTCTTCTCCCTATTATACAGGTACTTATTGCCCAGATCTGGCCGATCAGCAGAAAATGCACCCTGTGTGCAGCCGCTGTATAGCATTTAGCTGCGGCCCATAAGCAGCAGCAGACATCTCCCTCTCCATTCATTTACCTATAGAGCAGCTTGACTCTCCCATTAATCAGAGCTGCCGACATTTCTTTGTTTTCCTCTTTACCATTCTCCTCCTTCCTTTCCCCGAGACTTACCCACTTTGATTACAGCAGCGAACTTGACAAACATCGCACAAAAAAATGTCGTATGAATATGTGCTCACCGACCAGAATGGATTTGCTTGAACAATTTGCTTAATCGGAGAGAACTTGACAAGGAAGGAGTTGCTGCGGCGTTCTTTCCCTCGCTAAAATCCCCGGATAATATGTGGAGTCGTTTCCATAAAGTTGGCCTAAGTTTTATGAAGTTGTATGGAGGATTTGTGCATCTGGGTTAACCAGTTATTGCTGAACTGCAGCTTTTAGCCTGTCCTTGACTGCTTATGGCAGTGGTAGCTTTAACCCTTTCATGGGGTAAGAAAAAGGAAAGACACAAAGTCTAGTTACCCTTAGCAACCATCAGTAGGTAGCATTTACCGGTCAGCTATCCTTTTTTAACATGTAACTGTTCTGGGCACGGCTTCAGCAGAGCCCCCTAGTGGCAATATGGTGTTCTGCCGCTGATATACCAGGGAACAGGCAACTACAACTGATACATTATAAACCGTAATATACATTGTAGCCGAAAAACTATTGTTCTATGAGGCTACAGTTTGTTATTGTTACTTTTTTATCACATATTTTCTATTTAGGCCCTCTGCTTTTCATATCCCAGTCTCTCATTCAAACCACTGCCTGGTTACTAAAGTAATTTTAACCATAGCAACCATATGGCAGCTGAAATTCCAATTAGCCAGTTTCCTTTATCCCACAGTAACATGTTTTTTTTTGAAAGTTTCATTTTTATTGTTTTTTAACACAAAAAGTGGGAAGGAAGAGGAAGGGGAAGAGGGATCAACGGAAGTACATAGCTTTGTCATAGTACAGTTTACATACATAGTGAGGATAACATTGTACAGTGGTTTACCGTGCAAATGGCGAGCAGTTCAATATTCGTGTTTTGCGGCTTTCTTGCAGTAATTATTACGCTGAGTGGATTAGGCGAGGTTAACCTAGCGGTCCATTTAGGGGTGTATGGGTTAATTAGCTGGGATCCTCATGTCCCATCAGGCGTACCAGGATTTAGTTCCAACCAAGGGGACCAGATTCTATCAAACTTCAAGGGGCACCCACGGGCTTCATAAGTGAGTCTGATAGAGGGCAGCGCTGCATTAATGAGGGTTTGCCATAATTCCAGCGAGGGTACTTTATTACCCATCCAGTTTAGTATTATGACTTTCCTAGCGTAATACAGAGTAGTTCGGTATAAAGATCTGGTTTTGTTGAGTGGCACAAGATCTTCGATCTGGGCCAGCAAGCATACCTCTGGGGTGCATAGATTAGGAAGACCCAAGTTATCTGCCATGTATTTAGTTACCCTGGACCAGTAGCTTTGGATTGGTGGGCATTCCCAGGCTAGATGTAGGAAAGCAGATCCTGTGTTCTGACATTTGGGGCATGTGGCCTCAGGACTGCGACCCATTTTTTGCAGTTTGAGAGGGGTAACATACAGTTGGTGGATAAACTTATATTGTATTAGTCTGTCGCGGATTGAGATCAGATCAGTGTATAGCACATCAGTAGATTCATCCCATTGTTCGTTTGTCATGTTGGGAATTATTTGTTCACAGTAACATGTTTAGTACAAGTATGGTATCTGTTATCTGGAATGCTTGGGTCCTGGGGTTTTCTGGATAAAGTTTCCTTTTGTAGAGTTGCTCAGTGTGTCTTAAAGCTGCTTAAAACCATATAAAACTAAAAACAGGAGTTTTTGTCATGGATTAATGCAACGTTGTTGTTATACATGCAATGCAATACAAATTACTATTAAAAAGAAAAGCAAAATAATAAAAAAAATATGCTAAATGTGGTTTGGTTAAATAGAACTCTATGGACATTTGTGATGTTGAGGGCAATGAGAGAGTGGGCTCTGCAGAGGGAAGGCCGTGATTATTTGCAGCAGTTGATTATAAAATAATGGAGGAAAGGGGAGGCCATGTCAAACCACAATGACTTCTCTCTCTTCCTTTCATTGTATGCGATGAAGATTCAAAGCCAAGATGCCCTGGAAAATACATTCAATTATAGGAGAGACATTCACGAAGTGTAGGAAATAAGCAGTGTGAGTGGATAGACTGGGGGGAGCAGTTTGTAGTTTATAATATATATATTATTAAACCCAGAATATGGCCACCCCCCCCTCCTCCCATAGAGCATTCCCGAGCTCTCCAGGGTCATCTGCCTTATTAAAATGCAAAAGATTTGTCCAATGCAAATCCTAGCTGATCTGTGTATATCCTGCTCCATGTTCTTTGGTTCTGAAAGTTTAAAAAAAACGTTTTCCCATCACAGAACAACTTGACTGTATTATTTTCTCTCTTTTATCACAAGATAATACAATGAAGTCAATATGACACACTAATCTCAGTATGTAAGATAACCTGTTTCAAGCAGTATTCTGATTGGTCAATTTTCCTACATCTGTAATTGGTATTTGGTCATGTACTTTATAGAACAAGCTAATGCAGTGGGGTAAGTTTATAAAGGGTTTAGATCCTCATTAATATCAGGGGATGTTTCCTTCTTCTATGGATTCTACTGAAATCCCTGTAGGGCAAGTGTAATATAGCACTTGTTGTAGATTGTAAGCTCTCCTTGTAGATTGTAAGCTCTTTTGGGCAGGGCTCTCTTCACCTCTTGTATCGGTTATTGATTGCTTTATATGTTACTCTGTATGTCTCCTTGTAGATTGTAAGCTCTTTTGGGCAGGGCTCTCTTCCCCTCTTGTATCGGTTATTGATTGCTTTATATGTTACTCTGTATGTCTCCTTGTAGATTGTAAGCTCTTTTGGGCAGGGCTCTCTTCACCTCTTGTATCGGTTATTGATTGCTTTATATGTTACTCTGTATGTCTCCTTGTAGATTGTAAGCTCTTTTGGGCAGGGCTCTCTTCACCTCTTGTATCGGTTATTGATTGCTTTATATGTTACTCTGTATGTCTCCTTGTAGATTGTAAGCTCTTTTGGGCAGGGCTCTCTTCACCTCTTGTATCGGTTATTGATTGCTTTATATGTTACTCTGTATGTCTCCTTGTAGATTGTAAGCTCTTTTGGGCAGGGCTCTCTTCCCCTCTTGTATCGGTTATTGATTGCTTTATATGTTACTCTGTATGTCTCCTTGTAGATTGTAAGCTCTTTTGGGCAGGGCTCTCTTCCCCTCATGTATCGGTTATTGGTTGCTTTATATGTTACTCTGTATGTCTCCTTGTAGATTGTAAGCTCTTTTGGGCAGGGCTCTCTTCCCCTCTTGTATCGGTTATTGATTGCTTTATATGTTACTCTGTATGTCCAATGTATGTAACCCACTTATTGTACAGTGCTGCGGAATATGTTGGAGCTTTATAAATACATGTTAATAATAATAGCACAGTTTTTAGCTTATTTCTGAGCCAGGTAAGCTTCATTTATTTTTAGTGGTATAAGCATACAGGTTTGGACTGGCCCACTGGGATACCAGGACATATGCCAGTGGGCCCTGACCCTGTTGGGCCCTTGCCAGCTGCCCCCAGCCACCACCGCTCCCCACTCCACTGCCATGCATTCCACTGTGGAACACACAGCCATCTTTATTTTATAACAACAAGTAAGTAAGCACGGCAGAGCAGTGGTAGCTGGGGACAGAGTAGTGACTGGGTAGTGGGCCCTTCGGTGGTTGGGTGGTGGGCCCTTGAGTTGGGTACCTACTGGGCTACGGGTACCTCAATGTGATTCTGAGAACATACATACACTTAATTGAAATACCTAATGCAAGTTACTTAATATATTAAAATATATTTAGGCCATTGATGCTCCTCTTAACACATACTAGGAGTTCTAGTGCAACTGCAATGGCTGTGGCTGCTGTTCATAGTACACTAATGAACAATAAATTCCCACTAAGATGTTATTGTTCTATTAGATTTACATACCTATTTAATATCCAGCTCATTGTGCCCTGCAAGACTTCTTCTCGCCATTAAAATCTCAGCGTATAGCTTTGTGTGGCTCGCCGGGAAATTACCAGCTGTAATTGCACAGAAGCATAAAGAGCCGATGCAAGATAAGGACCCCTTGACCCGCCTAATTGTCTCATTTTCCGTAACTGTTCTGAACCATTTGACCCAAGCAGACTCTTAGGCTTTTCTTCTTGCAAATAACTCTGTGCCCACATAGGATAATTGTGCGCGGTTTCAAAGGTGCGGAGATGAGCGAAGATGGAAGAGCGCTGAGTAAGTAGCTTTACATGCCATTGTTTGTGTCATTAATATCATACAATCATTAATATTAGGGAGAAATTAAACCACCGTGACCGACAGCTAGGACAGAGATGCCAACAGCTTACTTACACCCAAGCTGTTCCTAAGGCTCCACCCAACATGGAATATCATGTAATTGCCTAAAGGAGAACAGAAGCCCAAAAATAAATATAGAGAGGTATGCTGTATATAATTTCCTGACTTTGTACCAACCCAGACATTCTACACCAGTAATGATCAAGGCCTTCGAAGGTGTCTTGTTAGGCCATCTTTTGAGTGTCAATGGCACTGCACATGCTCAGTGAGTTCTGGGCTGCTGTTATGAAGCTTAGGGGCTGCGGAAAAACATCAAGCATAAAATTATGTTATATATCCAGATATAATGAAATATTATTTATATATGATATACTGATATAAAGTTGCTCTCTATGTATGCACCTTAATCCCTCCCCCTATCAAATTATACAGCGATTTAGCTTTTGATTTAAAGAGAAAGTTATATATTTGCCCCTTTTCCCATATGGGTACCCGGGGGAAGCTGAGTAGCTCACATTATACATGTGGGAATATTTACCCTGACTGGCGGAGTAGTGCACACAGTGTCCCCCAGGGGCATATCCAGGGCCAGGGGGAGAAAAGGCGGCTGTTTTTTATAGGGGCAAGAAGATTAGGTCTCATTCAGGGGAAGAAGCTGCCTGTTACATAATACATTTCCCTTCCCATAGGAGAAATAAAGATGTAGTGGAGCTGATTCTATCACGTACAGCCGTGTAGTTGGTCTTCATTTTAATGTTGTCGTTAATTATTTGCTTTTCCATTCTACCTCTCTGCAACCTGGAATTCTGACATATTTGGCTGAAAAGTCCCCCAGACCTGTCTAAACCCATTATTTTCCATGATGAAAGCCCCCCAAAAGAAACACTTCCCTTAGAGTGCCTAAGCACTGCTCGGTTGGTAAGCTTACCCTTTAAATGTTTTAGATATTATGTGTGAATCATACAGCGGCCATGGCAGTTGCATAAAATAGGACCCTTTGCGCAGTTATTTTTGCAGTGTATATAATATTAATGGTCGACGGTGGATATTATTTTAATTATTATTCCTATTATACATTCAGTTTCATTTAACACAGATTATTTCTCACCCATAACAGCCTCATAGTGCCTGCACTTCTCTCCATCATCTCATTATGCACATTCAATTACACGGCTCTCTTCTGAGCGTAGATAATTACTTGTTGGGAACTGGACATCCATCCACTCACCTCGCCGGCGCGCAGTCAGAACTTACCCAACCACAATGAAGTCACTGAAGATCCTTTCAAACACCCCCAGTCCCAAATATTTGAATTACTATTGATGAAAATGCTGACAGTTACTGTTAATATCCAACTGCTACTATAGGCACCATCTCTCCCTACTATACCTGCTATCCCACAGCCCCAGTCCCTTCCCAGAGGCTATTATCCCCCCACTGCTACTATAGGCACCATCTCTCCCTACTATACCTGCTATCCCACAGTCCCAGTCCCTTCCCAGAGGCTATTATCCCCACACTGCTACTATAGGCACCATCTCTCCCTACTATACCTGCTATCCCACAGCCCCAGTCCCTTCCCAGAGGCTATTATCCCACTGCTACTATAGGCACCATCTCTCCCTACTATACCTGCTATCCCACAGCCCCAGTCCCTTCCCAGAGGCTATTATCCCCCACTGCTACTATAGGCACCATCTCTCCCTACTATACCTGCTATCCCACAGCCCCAGTCCCTTCCCAGAGGCTATTATCCCCCCCACTGCTACTATAGGCACCATCTCTCCCTACTATACCTGCTATCCCACAGCCCCAGTCCCTTCCCAGAGGCTATTATCCCCCCACTGCTACTATAGGCACCATCTCTCCCTACTATACCTGCTATCTCACAGCCCCAGTCCCTTCCCAGAGGCTATTATCCCCCCCACTGCTACTATAGGCACCATCTCTCCCTACTATACCTGCTATCCCACAGCCCCAGTCCCTTCCCAGAGGCTATTATCCCCCCACTGCTACTATAGGCACCATCTCTCCCTACTATACCTGCTATCCCACAGCCACAGTCCCTTCCCAGAGGCTATTATCCCACTGCTACTATAGGCACCATCTCTCCCTACTATACCTGCTATCCCACAGCCCCAGTCCCTTCCCAGAGGCTATTATCCCCCCACTGCTACTATAGGCACCATCTCTCCCTACTATACCTGCTATCCCACAGCCCCAGTCCCTTCCCAGAGGCTATTATCCCCCCACTGCTACTATAGGCACCATCTCTCCCTACTATACCTGCTATCCCACAGCCCCAGTCCCTTCCCAGAGGCTATTATCCCCCCACTGTTACTATAGGCACCATCTCTCCCTACTATACCTGCTATCCCACAGCCCCAGTCCCTTCCCAGAGGCTATTATCCCCCCACTGCTACTATAGGCACCATCTCTCCCTACTATACCTGCTATCCCACAGCCCCAGTCCCTTCCCAGAGGCTATTATCCCCCCACTGCTACTATAGGCACCATCTCTCCCTACTATACCTGCTATCCCACAGCCCCAGTCCCTTCCCAGAGGCTATTATCCCCCCACTGCTATTATAGGCACCATCTCTCCCTACTATACCTGCTATCCCACAGCCCCAGTCCCTTCCCAGAGGCTATTATCCCCCCACTGCTACTATAGCCACCATCTCTCCCTACTATACCTGCTATACACTGGCCCAGGGGAATATATTTACCTCAGACAGCATTTCCCTGAGTTACACAAAGACTGACAAGTACTAACAAATTTCTTATTGACAACAGCACTCACTTACAGATAATAGCAAGCTTTCCCTTTATTTATTCATTTCATTTGGAGGATTTCTATCTATATTTCCAAAATTCAATTTACTCGAGAGACAGCGTTGCCATGAAATATATACAGTTACAATCTCTGAGCAGATGGCAGACCTACCTTGGAAATAAGAGTCTTAATTTTGTTTCTGATTTCCAAATCACACCACTAACAGATTGCTGTCTGTAATTTCTCTTCCAACCAAATAGATTTCTGAACTTTTGTTATTTCTTCATTGTCCCCTGATTCCGAGCGAGCGAATTGCCAAGGTTTCATTTGATTTTCCAGCCTTTCCAAAGACAACAACAAAACAAAGCAGGTTTATTTATGTGGGGGTGCAAAGAGCTTGTATATTGGTGGGGGGTCTTCTAATATCTTTTCTTCACTTCAACTTTGTGACCATCTGGCTCCCTAAATAAGATTCATGCTAAAATACTGATTGCAAATGGCAGCTCTGGGAAATACATAGAATACGGCCAGCGTTACACATCAGGGGCCCGAGAATCGCCCTGAACCGACTGGCACAAAGTTATGGGCAGTACAATGGTGGGAGACAATTCCTGCACATTGTCCCATTCTGACACCCAGACTGTGGCGCTGGCCCAGCCCCAGGGAGCCCAAAGCTTTAAAACATTTAGTCCAATATGTTTACAGTATAGGTTTATTTGTATTCCTAGATATTGTTAAAACCAGGGCACATAGCACTTATTTAGATGCCCCCCCCCCCCACAGGGTACTGATTTACTCTCCCACCTGAGGGGAATGCAAACTAAATAAATAAAAGCTGCAATAAAAAAAGAGGCCAGCTAGATTACACAAGATCTCAATCCACCCTGGCCACGCCCCATCTCGCCCAATACATTCCCACAATCTAACAAGCCCCACCCACAAGGGTCCATAAATCATACCCTTATGTCTCCTAGGACCTCTCCCCTTTGCTGTGGGGCTCGACTGCATTTCATCTTGGTCTAAACTTGGAACAATAATGTTATTATATATATTTAATCTTTTTGTGAGGGGGCCTTATAACATTTTCAACCTTAAAGAAGGGCAGGAAACCACTAGCCTATAGCGGTATCTCATTTATTTAATATATAACTATAACTATAGAGGAAGCAGATCCTGCCGTCGTGGGTAGTGATGAGCGAATCTGTCCCGTTACGCTTCGCCAATAAATTCGTGAATCTTTCGGAAGATTTGCAAAACGGCGAAAAATTAGCAAAACGGCGAAAATGTCGCGTGGAAAGAAAATTGTCGCCCGTAACTATTCTTTTGACGCCTGCAACTATTCTTGGGACAATTTGGACGTGCGACTATTCCTTTGACGCCTGCGACTATACTTGTGAAAATATTTGGACGGGCGGCGAATTTTTCTGCGGCAAATTTTTTCATCCGTTTCGCAAAACAATCCGCCAATGGCAAAACACGGAAATTCGCTGCGAATCCATGCCTGGCGAAACATTTCACCCATCACTAGTCGTGGGGGGACAGGGGTCCTGGAACACAGGGTGGTCTTCCTCTCTAGCTGTAAAGGATTGACGGGGAGTGGGGGACAGAGAAGGGGGAGTGGCCAGGTAGGGGTTGCAGTACCCCCAAAGATTTTCTCATGGGTGAGGCTGGAACCCTGCAGTTACACCATTGTAGGTGAGTTGGCAGCATTTTTAATCTGATTATTAAAATATATTTATTTGTTGGAGCTTCCATATCACTTTCCCTTCCCATCACAACATAGCATAGATTCTAATAAATGAGAAGTGATATTTCTTTGATTTTATTCTACAACAAAAAGCTGAGTGTTTGGGGCCCCTAGCACATACATGTCTGTTGCCAAATGAGGATCCATCAAAATCTGATGTGATTACATAATAAATGATAAGACAATAGCTGCCTGATCCTTTCTTTGTTACAATGTGGAATCATTGTGGGGAAGGAGCAACGCATTTCGCAGCTTAAAGCTGCCTGAGTAGAGAGCTGACCTGCTGTGTGTTGGGGAGAGAGGCTGCGAGCTAAGAATATATATATATAATGCGGCTGCCAGGAGTCTGAACAAAAGGGGATAACTTCCGGCGGCTGGCAGAAAATCAATGAACAGCGTTGGACCTGGATAATGACATCTTGATTATAAAGTGCTCAGAATAGGCTTAACCCTGGAACAGACCCAAAGTGCGGGGGGAACAAGATGTGGATTGGGCAGGAGTGGCCCCGGCATGTCTTTTACATCTTCATTAACCAGGAACCAATGTTAACTCTGCCCTAAGCACTGCTGTCCCAGACCTGCACCAATCAGGGTGGGATTATAGGGGATCACTGCAGATCCAGGGGAGGGGAATTCAACACATTTAGTGCATGTACCTACTGGGGGGGCCTTCTAAGCATTTGATGTAGGCATGCACTAAATCTGCTTGCCATTCAGCCATATGGTACAGGTATGGGACCTGTTATCCAGAATGCTCGGGACCTGGGGTTTTCCGGATAAGGGATCTTTCTGTAATTTGGATCCTCATACCTTGTCTGCTAAAAAATCATTTAACTATTCAATAAACCCAATAGGATTGTTCTGCCCCCAATAAGGGGTAATTATATCTTAGTTGGGATCAAGTACAGGTACTGTTTTATTATTACAGAGAAAAGGGAATCATTTAAACATTAAATAAACCCAATAGGGCTGTTCTGCCCCCAATAAGGGGTAATTATATCTTAGTTGGGATCAAGTACAGGTACTGTTTTATTATTACAGAGAAAAGGGAATCATTTAACCATTAAATAAACCCAATAGGGCTGTTCTGCCCCCAATAAGGGGTAATTATATCTTAGTTGGGATCAAGTACAGGTACTGTTTTATTATTACAGAGAAAAGGGAATCATTTAACCATTAAATAAACCCAATAGGGCTGTTCTGCCCCCAATAAGGGGTAATTATATCTTAGTTGGGATCAAGTACAGGTACTGTTTTATTATTACAGAGAAAAGGGAATCATTTAAACATTAAATAAACCCAATAGGGCTGTTCTGCCCCCAATAAGGGGTAATTATATCTTAGTTGAGATCAAGTACAGGTACTGTTTTATTATTACAGAGAAAAGGGAATCATTTAACCATTAAATAAACCCAATAGGGCTGTTCTGCCCCCAATAAGGGGTAATTATATCTTAGTTGGGATCAAGTACAGGTACTGTTTTATTATTACAGAGAAAAGGGAATCATTTAACCATTAAATAAACCCAATAGGGCTGTTCTGCCCCCAATAAGGGGTAATTATATCTTAGTTGGGATCAAGTACAGGTACTGTTTTATTATTACAGAGAAAAGGGAATCATTTAAACATTAAATAAACCCAATAGGGCTGTTCTGCCCCCAATAAGGGGTAATTATATCTTAGTTGAGATCAAGTACAGGTACTGTTTTATTATTACAGAGAAAAGGGAATCATTTAACCATTAAATAAACCCAATAGGACTGTTCTGCCCCCAATAAGAAGTAATTATATCTTAGTTGGGATCAAGTACAGGTACTGTTTTATTATTACAGAGAAAAGGGAATCATTTAAACATGAAATAAACCCAAAAGGACTGTTAAAGGGGTCACTTAGCCCCGAAACGTTGCACCTCCGCAATAAAGATTTCTAAAGGGCTTGTCCCATTTGTAGCTTTGAGAGCCAGGTCTGTAGCCATGGGAGCAGACATAAGTATATTTTCTCTAACCCACATAGCAAAATTAAATCAATGAAGACCCTTCCGCCATGAGGTGGAATGCATAAATATGTGCCACAAGGCAACTGCAAGTCAACGTGCCAGCGGGCACATCACCTGGAACTGGTGGAGGGTGCAATTGGGGGCATGGAGATCCCCAGCTCAGTGCAGGTAATACAGTTACAGATGGGCCAAGTAGGGTAAATTGGCACACAAGGCAAGGTGGCAATCTATGTGCCACAGCAGGGGTTTCATGTAGGGCCACTGGCACCCCAGTACCCATTTCCCATATTGCTTGCACCCTAGGCAGTTGCCTTTGCCCCCTGACGGCAGCCCCCCAGGTATCTCTGGGCTCACTGAGGATTCTGGTAGCTCTAGATTATAGTTCTCTGGGGCTCCCACTGTGATCCCTCGCTCCGAGTCTCGGCATTAGCCGGAATGTATTTCAAATGAGCGGAAAAGACAGTTTCATAGCATACCCAGTATTTTTCTACTTGATTTCAAAAGACAAATTAACCCAGGGTATTTGAACACCATTTTCTGCCTAATAATTTTTATTATGCCGTAATGTTTATGAGCAAATCAAAGCTATGCTTGAATTATAGGCAGAAAGAAAGGCTAATGGCTTAGGCAAAAACACACACATTAACGGCGTAGCTTGTATTATTTCATTCAGGGGGAAAAAAATAATATTTCTAAAAAAGATTGCATTAAACATAAATATGTTAATTAGACGGCAGGATTTGTGAATGCGCCAAATTACTCAGCAGAGTGTTTGCCTTGTACATTGCCGGGAAGCAGGAGGGCTCTCTCTCAGCCACATTGGCTGTGGCTTAGGCTAAATAATGGGAAAGAATTCACAGTACGGCTGTAACTGTAACTCCATGGTAGGGAGCCCTGGCAGCCAATCAACCAGTCTGCCTTCGTTAGTTTTAACTGGTCTAATTGCTGATTGGCTGCCATGGGTTACTGCTCTGCTTGTGATATTGATTTCAATTATGTTTTTCAATAAATAAAGAAATCTATGAATGAGCCATTTGGTTGAAAGACTAACACTTTGATAGATGAGTCCCTATCAGGCCAGGGACGGGGGGGCCCCAGTCCCCCTTGGGGTCAGGTTTGGGGGAATCTGGGTATGGCTACAAGGTGTATGGGGCACTAGGATTCCTGAAGGTAGCGCTGGGTTGTAGATGCAATGCAATGCTCATTTTCCATTTTCTGCAGTGATCTTCCTGGCTTGTCTTGGGTTAGTGCAATGCTCATTATCCATTTTCTGCAGTGATCTTACTGGCATGTCTTGGGTTAATGCAGTGCTCATCATCCATTTTCTGCAGTGATCTTACTGGCATGTCTTGGGTTAATGCAGTGCTCATTATCCATTTTCTGCAGTGATCTTCCTGGCTTGTCTTGGGTTAGTGCAATGCTCATTATCCATTTTCTGCAGTGATCTTACTGGCATGTCTTGGGTTAATGCAATGCTGCATCTGTTAACATACTGGCTTGTCTGGGGATAAGTGCTCTGAATCAATTTTCTGCAGTTTCCTTACTGGTATGCCTTGGGTTAATGCATAGCTTTGAATGCATTTATGTAGTGATCTTACTCGCATGCCTGGGGTTAATGCAGTGCTTTGAATGCATGTATGCACTGATCATATGTCTGGGATTAACACAATGATTTGAATGCATTTATGCAGTGATCTTACTGGCATGCCTGGGGTTAATGCAGTGTTTTAATTCATAATCTGCAGTGCTCTATTATGTCTTGGGTTAATGAAATGCTTATTATCAATTTTTTGCAGTGATCCTAATGGCACGTTTGGGTCATTACGGGTTTTTTCCTCCCTCTATTAATAATACAATACTAATCAGTGCTTGTTTCAGAGCTGTTTCCTGGCCAACACAAAACCATTTCTGTGGGAGCACAACCCCCACCCCACCCCCCTTCCCCAATTGAAAAGTGTCCAAAAAACCCATAAAATAAAGCCCTGAAACATTAGCCTATTACAAAATCTACTTGTCAGTAATCCGACCTTAACAAAATCTGTATCCGGCGAGATGTGCAAAGCTGATATTTAAAGAAGGGCTTATATTCAGTAACCAGGGGCAGCACAAACATAAGCGGCTCAAAGAAACGCAGCCAGCCGAGCAGAAGAAGTCAATGGGCCGTACTGAGGACACTCGTTCTATTTGTAAAATTTTATTCTCTAGTCGCCTGCAGATTTTCCCAAACAGCCTGGGATTATATAAGAGTTTGCAGAGGAGAGAAAGCCATCTCCGTCCAGCAGGTTCCTTTAATAACACCAGCCGGCACTGGAAATACTGAATGGCGGCTCAGAATAATGCGCTCAGTTTGTGCCAGGCAATATAAGGGGTGTGAGACTGTGGGCAGGAGCATATGGGGGGGTGTGGGATTGGTCTGCCATCTTGGGCATCAGCTGCCTATTGCATATGTGAGGGTTACTATTAACAAAATAAGGAAAATATTGGGAGGTGTGCAATTGTGATGTGCAGGTCAGGAGAAACTAAACGCACACCACACCCAACCTGAACCCCCCAAATGTTGCCATTGTAGCACCCAATCTGTACCCACGTCTTTTCACTCTATGCTACTTCTCTACACTATTTGGGGAGCAGTCGACCATCACTGACCCCGAACCCACAACAGTCACCCAAATTTCAATCCTAACCCCCAAATGTTGCCATTGTAGCACCCAATCTGTACCAACGTCTTTTCACTCTATTCTACTTCTCTACGCTAGTTGGGGGGCAGTCCGACCATCACCGATCCCGAACCCACAATGTTCGCCCATATTTAAACCATAACCCGCCTGACCGAAGGGTAAACCAACAGGTCTTTTAGGTTAGGGGTCAACCCACACATCGCTAGTGTGCATCGTGCTCACCTGGGTGGTGGGCTCTGCCAGTAAAGTGGGGCTCCAAGGAAAAAAAAATAAAGGCCCTCACACACCGCCACACCCCTGATCCACCCCAGCCACTCCCAATTATACCAAAACTCAAGCTCCACCTCTTCTGTAACCCCAAAATCATGCTTTTTCAATCTCAGGGGACCCCTGGCTCCAGTACCCTATGTACCCCCCTGATGGCAGCCCTGATCATGTCGGTAAATACATGCCATGTATTCACCCTAACTTTTAAGGATATCATTTGATAATGACTTCTTGCACCTCAACATTTCTGACCAACCAAACAGTATTTCAATTATCTCACATTATAAACTATAATGAAAGAAAAGGCGTGTTTATGTACATTGCCACTCCTGTTGTGTTTTCAGCTACCAGCCCTGTGTAAGTGCCCCCAGCCTGAATACACTACAGGATTCTGACCCCAGAGGATGACATTGTTTTACGGGGTTGGCCCTTTGGTTCATGCACTGATTCGCAATAAAGGAAAGGTTAAGGAGATAATAAAGCCCTGCAGCTAGATGTTATTATAACCTGCTGGAGCTGTCGTTCCATTATTATAGCCCCCTAGCAGGGCAGCAGGTTTATAAGGAGATAGCAGGGTATGCTAACCTCTCAGGCTGCCTACTTAGAACACTCACCGCCATTAATAATTCATATTCTCTTAATGCACTTAAGGCTGAATCACCTTAGATTTGCTTTTATATCAGGCCAAGTGTTCCAGGCGCTTCTTCCTTACATTACAACCATCTTCTGAAATAACCTGCAAACCTCACGAAATCCGACCCTAGGTGTACGGTATCATCTATGCTCTTTGTACCCGCCGCGCTCGCACTTACGCTTCGGCTTGTCGGGCATCAGCGCTCATCCACTATTCACGTCAAGGTCAATCAACACAGCACAAAGTATTTTGTTATATGTTTACATATTAATGGACCCCATGGGCCATCGACCAATAAAATTCAACTTTTTTTAGAACATTTTTGACCAAGTCTAGAGTGTTCCATGGTAAATAATATATTTTTTTCTACATCTGGAGCGAAGAAGACATTTGATTGAAATTTTAACCCTAAATCTGTTGAAATTCTTTACATGGTGAAATGTTAAAATTAGCCCTGTGGGTGAAGACACACAGAACTACTAGTAGCAGCAAATTGTCGTGGCTACTAAAATAGACAATGCTGATTATTTACTGATAATTGTCTCTACGTGTGTTTAAGCAATTCTCAGTATTGTCTATGGCAGGGGATTTTCTGGAGTTTAGTAGCCGTGAAAAAGTAGCTGCTACTAGTAGCCCAGTGTGTCTTCACCCTGTAACTCAGTTCAGCCAGACAGAAGATTTACCCATTCACCCATTTCGTTTGATCACCAAATAACTAAAGATATAGGTATCTACCTCAGGGAACACACAAAGAACCCAGCCACTTGCCTGTAATGAGCCATTGTTTTGCCTAATTATTGTCACAATAGATTCTAGGTTTGCTTTAGTAAGATCTGCATATTGGGCCAGAAGGGTTATAGGCTGGACCCTTTATGAAATGTGTGCCTATCACACTCATGAGTGAATGTCCAGGAACATTAGCGGTGAAGTTCAGTTGGTGGTTCTCTATACCTAGACACCACTAGGCCCCTAACAACTCTTGTCTAGACCCCACTAGGCCCCTAACAACTCCTATCTAGACCCCACTAGGCCCCTAACAACTCTTGTCTAGACCCCACTAGGCCCCTAACAACTCCTACCTAGACCCCACTAGGCCCCTAACAACTCTTGTCTAGACCCGACTAGGCCCCTAACAACTCCTACCTAGACCCCACTAGGCCCCTAACAACTCCTACCTAGACCCAACTAGGCTAGAAGGCCCAAACCCAGTTGCTTCCATTCATCAGAAGTGCTATAGGCTCCATTTTGGAGTGCAGAGAACTTCATCTGTGGGCACTAAGCACAGGAGAAGATTGCAAAACACGTGGAACCTGCCTTCCCTATCATAATACTTATTACTATGTCCTAAACAGCTTGTTCAGAAGGCCTAAAAGTAGGATTGTGCCGTACTTAGCAATATATGTCAGGGATGTACAATATGCAGCTTTTGTTTCCAACTTCCAGCATCCTAAAGATGGACCTGTAGTTAATACATTAATGCTTGGTGTGGGAGGCAGACCCCATTTACTCTCCAACTGGGAGTATAGAGGTCCTGCTCTATACACCGCTCAGAACGTAGGCCTAAACTGCATGGTGCCATAAATAATTAATAACCTCTTAATGCTGTCACGCCAGAGACTGCTTGTGCTTGTGTTCTACACAAATCCTGCCTCGCTCCATGTTTGTTTCTCCCATAAAATGCCAGCTTAGATCTTCTGAAACAGCCCGGGAGCCTTCTCATAACAAGACAAAAACCGACAAATCCGAGATCTGTTTTCATTACGGGTTACGCTTTGTGTGCTCTGGTGAGCGCGCAGCGCAGTAAATATCATGAATTCTTTATACTCACTACAGAGCAATTGGGGGGAAATAAACGCAGCCCTCTGCGCTTCTCTTTATGCGCTCTCCTTATATTTTAATACACAGTCGTCCCACATTCACAGTGCATAAAAGTATAATAGGCATCCTGCAAGTAAACAGAACGCTGCTGGAGTTTGGGCAGAGAAGGTAATTGCACAAAGCGCGCTGATCCACAGCGCCTCGCATTCCCATTCCTTTACATGCAGTGTTATTCTCCAACAAAATGGCACACAATACTCTTTTAAGATAATTTACAACCATATCTGTATATGTATGTATATCTTTTTTACCCAACTGAGGCCCTGACCATCAGCGTTACACCCAGACATGCCCCCTGTCTGCCCATGTTCTATTGCATCCTGTGATTTGGGACTTTCTTAGGGGTTCACATTGAGTTAATACCTTGAGGGTCTGTATCACCTTACACAGAAGACTGTGGGGCTCATTTACAATGTATGGGGCAAAGTGCAAAAAATGAGAGCAAAGAGTCCTGTAGCCACACAAGTTGCAACCCAAGGCCCAGTACTTTCTCATGTTGGTGCACAAAGGACTGTGCCCTTTGGAATGCTTAATGTCTATGGTATTTTGCATTTCGTGCTGTATTTTTAATCCAAAGCAAGGGGCAGAACTCAGGCCTTGGGGCCCTTCCACCACCCGCAACCACACTTGATTTGGTTAAGCAGTGTTGGACTGGCCCACCAGGATACCAGGAAAACTCCCGGTGGCAGTGACAGACTGGCCCACCAGGATACCAGGAAAACTCCCGGTGGCAGTGACAGACTGGCCCACCAGGATACCAGGAAAACTCCCGGTGGCAGTGACAGACTGGCCCACCAGGATACCAGGAAAACTCCCGGTGGCAGTGACAGACTGGCCCACCAGGATACCAGGAAAACTCCCAGTGGCAGTGACAGACTGGCCCACCAGGATACCAGGAAAACTCCCGGTGGCAGTGACAGACTGGCCCACCAGGATACCAGGAAAACTCTCGGGGGCAGTGACAGACTGGCCCACCAGGATACCAACAAAACTCCCGGTGGGCCCAGGTGTCAGTGAGTTCTCTGGCTTCTAACTATTTTAGACTATTAAATGGTCATTCCCTATTTCTGTATGGGGACAAGGAAGCTTGATAGATAGAAGAATAAATTATAGTATGTAGAGAAAATAGACTAACATAATAAAGAGTTTGACGAAGGAGAGGTGGAATTAAAGTTCTGAGAGTGGTCCCATGGTCTAGGCTTTTCTGGTGGGCCCCTGCCACCTCAGTCCGCTGCTTATTTGGTGTGTTGATCAATGTAAAGGATATTATATAAGCCACGTATAGCGCTGACAGCCTATCTGTATAGCGGGAGTGTTGGCTGTTATCGAAATAGTGCTTTGTCTGCCTGCAGGTAGAGCGTGTAACAAAAAATCTACATCTAATCGCTAACTGTATCTAATCCACAGGAAATTCAATCTTTTTTTTGTTATATAACAGTAATTTACCGTTTTACCTCCGACACTTCCCAGACCACTCACTTGAAAGGCTGCTAACATTCTTCTGGCCCTCAGAGTGAAATTATGGAACGTTGCTACATTTCAAGCCACTTTCTTCTTTCTAGTCAGGTTTTTTTTTATGTTTTTTATCTCTTAAGTGAGGGAAAAACCTAGAGAGAGCTGCTGGATACAAATCCATGGATAAATCCAGGACATATTACAGTGTGCAACAAATATTTGTAGTATAAAGATGTTCACGGCTAATCCTTGGGTTATGCCCTATGTTTCCCAGTCACAATGGGACCCTGCTCCCCTGCTTTACTCTTTTTCTAATTTCAGCCTTCCCAATAAAGATTTGGGATAAAAAGTGAAGGAAAAAGATAGGGTAATAGAAAAGAAAAGCGTTATTAATTTGACAGAAACATGTCATAGTACACAAGAGCCATGGAAACAGAGCTTAGTGATGTCATTTGACTTCACAATGAAACTTGTGTATTATAATAAATAATGTACCCCCTGTTGTAAGACATGAGGATATTAAAAGCCACCTTGGAGTTCCATGACCTGTATAAAAGCACTTGGCCTTCAGCCTTATGCTTTTATATGGTCATGGAACTTGGTGACTTATAATATCCCTATATTTTACAATAGGGGGTTCATTCACTATATATCTGAAAGGTCTGCCTGTTTTGATTTCCAAAATGTACCCCAGGATATCCCCACCTACGGGTGGGCGAGATCAGGGGAATTTAGGCTAATTCGGTCGTTTGGCCCTGGGGCCAAACAATTGAATTATAACGACTGTAATGGGCGCAGTTGGTTCGGGGACCACATCAACGAGCCTATGCGGTCCCCGATCCGACTGAATTTTTTAATCTACCCTATCGATATCTGGCCGATTTCAGGCCAGATATCGGTCAGGCAGGCCAGTCTTTTTTGCCCCTACACGGGCTGATAAGCTGCTGAATCGGTCCAAGGGACCAATATTGACAGCTACAATCAGCCCGTGTATGGCCACCTTAAGCCTGCATTCTTCATTGCATGAACTGACATGAAGATGTCAGAGGAAAATGTGATGGTTCTGGCAAATAGAGGGGATATATGTAATACGTATGGTGAGGTTTGGGTAAAGGGAGATGGGCCTAACTTATATACATCATAGAAAAATGTAGAATTTACATGTCCCTTAAGACATAATTGAGTTCAAGCCCCTTACCCCAACTCATTAAAATATCAGTCATCCTGCTATAGTTGAAGAATTATCTAGGGCAATTATGTACCTATTGGCCTTCAAGCTGCCTTTTGGCCCCCAAGAGGTTGAGCCACACAGTTGAGGAACCCATGGCAGGCACCCTAAGGATTAATGAGTTCCCTCATTGAATCATATCATATCCCATCTCTCAAGCGACTCATTTTCCATGGCGAGTTCCTCTTCAGCAAGACGCACGGCATGTCAAGATGAAAGACGCCAATTGTAAGCTTGACCTTAACCCAGCCTCATTTTCTTTTCTTCTCCATGAAAATTATAATCGCTCATTTTCTTGGATCCAATTATCTGAATTATTTGATTCTCGCTTTTTTTTTTTTTCTTTCTTCAGGTCTTTGTATCCTTGAAATTTTCAGGTCCTATTAAAAAAATCTGCTTTCTTTTAATTCAAGGACAACATCAAAAAGGCTCAATGAACTTGTCTTTGTAGTTAGTTAAATACATAACTAGTGTGTTGGCTCTTTAGAACTTTCCTCCCACTCAAGGATACTGTCAGTTATAAGGGTTGTTTAAACCCGGCTCTGCTCTTCATGATGGCGTCTGGCTGAAAGCAAAGGCCTCGCCGCCGACCTTTGCTTATCTTCCTTCTTTGGTTTCATACAAGACGGTCTCTTGATTTAACAGTTCAATTAAGTCTATCTACAGTTCCTTCCAGCAGGTTCCTCTTTGTCTTGCAAGTTCTTTCTTTCTTTAGCATAATTTCCATCTAACATCTCAATGTTCTGATGCTCGTGTTCACCTACACGTTTCCCTACAGCAGCCATTTTTGATTCTGGGTTTCATCATTAACTTAGATTGGTGGTATTTCAGCCTCCCTCTTGAGGTCCAATATTTAGCCCATAACATGATTACAGATACATGTATGTAGGTATGTATATCTTTATTTATAAAGCGCCACTTATGTACGCAGCGCTGTACAGTAGAATACATTAATACAAACAGGGGATTATTAAGATAGGTAAATAGAATGTATAACAATAAATAGAGATAAATACAGTTGCAACAGGTCAAAAGACACAAGAGGATGGAGGTCCCTGCCCCGTAGAGCTTACAATCTATATATATATATACAATCTATATATACAGTATCTATATATATATATATATATATATATATATATATATATATATATAACATTGCTATATCCGTTATCCTGCAAAAATATCTGGGATAGAAAACAAAATGTTTACCTCAAATTCCACCCAAATTGACCTTCAGGCTGGTATATCCATAGTAACAAGGATAAAAATGGGCATTCTACTCCAATATATAATATGAAAAATAACAAATTCCACTGGAGAGCCAATGGCTCTCCAGTGGAATTTGTTATTTTTCATATTATATACTGAAGTGGACCTGGAGAACCCAAAACCACTGTTGGACTGAGCCCTTGACTGAACTTCACGTATTGGTGGCTTCAAATTGCATTTTTCTTTTGACGCGGCATTCTGCTCCAAATATACAATAACTAGCCATGGAGATGCCCCTTACAGTCACTGCTCTGGGCCCCCGTCCTGAGGGGAGACTCCAAATTTGAGGCAAAGTAATGGAGGTTAAAGGACCTGTATGTTGTTTATTAAAACAAGGTGTTGTAATCAGTGGTGGGAAACTAATTGGCTTTGATTATTCTAACTGTACTTAGCCAGTAAAAGCTACTTTGGGTTACTGGAACAAGGCGAACTTTACCCGATTTACTACATATAATATCATTTTATGTTGTTGAGAACCATGACTTGGTAGTGCTTGGTGCCACTATACCTATATACCCCCTGGCTGGTCCATCACAGCTCCAGACTGAGTTACAAGGGGGCAAACTTAAACTTTTACAAGTACAGAGTGTAAACTGGATATCATTTATATGGGCACAGAACCCCTCAGTGACTGCTAATATCCTTATCATTTACAGTAGGGGGTACATTACCCCTTATAATACATGAGTGATACTCAGAGTTCCCTGTATAACTCAGCCTGCAGCCTTGTGCCTTTATATGGGCACAGAACCCCTCAGTGACTGCTAATATCCTTATCATTTACAGTAGGGGGTACATTATCCCTTATAATACATGAGTGATACTCAGAGTTCCCTGTATAACTCAGCCTGCAGCCTTGTGCCTTTATATGGGCACAGAACCCCTCAGTGACTGCTAATATCCTTATCATTTACAGTAGGGGGTACATTATCCCTTATAATACATGAGTGATACTCAGAGTTCCCTGTATAACTCAGCCTGCAGCCTTGTGCCTTTATATGGGCACAGAACCCCTCAGTGACTGCTAATATCCTTATCATTTACAGTAGGGTTTTCCCCAGCAGGAGACATATTATCCTATATACTGTAGGTTCAGTTGTAGGGTACAGCAATGGAAGGGCTGACTCCACACTGTTTATGTTCTTGAAGGATTTTATCTTGTGAGGGAGAGAACTGGTTCTGTAAATGAGGGCTGGAAGTTGGAAATGCAGCTCCTTGGGAAGTTTAATAGATGGTTGTAGCACTTTATCATCCAATTATACCTGGCTTCTGTTTTCCCCAGGGAGAGCTGTAATATTCTGTTTTATGCAGCTGCTTTACTTTCTCCAGAGAGAAAATGAGGCTGCCCTGGTTTTGGGATACATTTAAGTGAAAAAATAACCTCACAGGCCCCAGAAGCCCCCAGAGCCATGGTGCATTTCTGCCATCTTGTATAAGCAAAGCCTATATGCCACTATTATGGTTTTCACGACTAAAGGCGGCCATACACTGTAAGATCTGCTCGTTTAGTGAGGTCACCAAGCGAGCGGATCTTCTCCTGATATGTCCACCTACGGCGTGGCATAGGCACCATCAGATTGCGGAACGCATCTATGTGCTGATGTGGACCCCAATCCGATGGAAAAACCTGCTGTTCGAGATCTGGCCAATTTCAGATGTCGGCTGGGGAGGCCCGTCGGTTGTGCCCATACGGGGACAGATAAACTGCTGAATCGGACTAAAGGACTGATATTGGAAGCTGCTATCTGCTCATGTATGGCCACCTTTACCTTCTTGTGCTGGTTAGAAGATGCAGACTTGCTCACTGGGTGCAATAAATGACCAATATAGCTAAGACGTTATTGGCCCTTGCCTAGTGATAGGCATCATTTGCATTACTAATGAGAAAATACATTGTGCAATTAGTCTTTATTTTTGATACCTAGTGTTAAGGTGCCGTGCCTGGCCCAAAAAAGTTGCCTTCTCTGTCATTCCATGCCGTATCGACAGCATATTGGACATTTTATTGGGCCTTCGTGATGCCCGATCCAATCAATATATGGGCACAGATTCAGACTGGGTTACCCCAGTCACTGCCGCAATGCCTGATATTCACTGTGGAACACACATCCATCTTTAATTTTATTTGAAGCTTTACAAAGTTGCCACCAGTGACTGTCTGGTGGGCAGGTGGCAGGGGCCAAAAGGGTCGGGGTCCACTGGATTTTTTTTCCAGTATCCTTGTGGGCCAGTCTGACCCTGTCTGGGCAAAAATGAGGCAGAAATCTATCAGACACATTAGAAAATAGAGTGGGATGAGGAGCACATAGGCACATTCATACAGTCCTCTCCCAGTGAGTCTGCCTAGGGTCAAATGATTACACTAGAGCTGCAAGTGCCCCCACCTTTTAATAAACAATGTACTAAATGGCATGGATGGTGCTGATACTGGGTTATATCATTAGAATAGATGCATATAGCCTGGGGTGCCTTCTATATAGTAAGGAAAAAAGACATACATCCATCAAGTTCAACCATAATGCCTATATATAACCTCCCTAACTGCTAGTTGATCCAGAGGAAGGCAAAAACCCTATCTGAAGCCTCTCTAACTTGCCTCAGAGGGGAAAAAATTCCTTCCTGACTCCAAGATGGCAATCGGACCAGTCCCTGGATCAAGCACTCTGAGGGAGGTCAGGGGCTTTGTTTTGAGACTATCAAATTTTAAATCTGGACCACCGAAGGTTAAATGTGTGCACACTCCTTCTATATGTGTTTGCTGAATCATAATATATGGTTAAATAATGGCAACACCAACTGGCATGCCCACTGCTTTATTAACTGATATCCACAGCCAGTAAAGAACTTGCCCCCGTGTCCCAACTCTACTATTTACAGTATATAGTACACTGGGAGGGATATTTCCACCCAGAGAAAAACCCTTTCTGCTTTATAGTGCTTAACCTAGAATATATTTATATTATAGCATTTTATCACAATTTCTCAGCAGAGAGGCAGTGAATCAAATCATATATTTCAAACAGAAAAAGAGCCATACCTGTTCTAAAAGGAAACAAAAAAAATGGTATTTGCTTTGAGTGCTATAAAAAAAATGCCCTTTTCAGAGCCGGGAGAGACTGATCGATAGAAGCCTCATAATGATCAAAAGGGGTTTTTTTAAGCTATTGAGTTAAGGCTTGTGTCTTTTGGAAAGCACACCCACAGAGCAAGGGGAATATGTCTTTCTAGGATAAAAGCCTAAGGTTAAAAAGAAAAGTTTTGCGTTTCTAGGCTGAGCTTAATTGGTGTTACACAAGCACAAGATCTAACCCATTGGTTCAAAAATTGTGACTTTCCAACCCATCTCCCCTGGGGAGGGTGGGAGAACTTGGATGGAGCTCTGGATGGAGGTCTCAGTCTGAATGTCAGATATGGGGACATGTCGGTTGAATGTTCATTTCCTCTCCTGGATATTCCTTGAACTCTAATCTGAAGGACAAGGAAAGCAGAGTCCTAAACTAATACTCTAATTGTTCTAATCTAAAAACGTTAATCTGTTGGTATTCATGGGATGTCCAAGATGCAACCCCAGGACTATATCCGTCAATCCTTTCTTAATATTGGAACACTTATGGGGGCTTTAGCCCAAGACAGACATATTAAGAGGAAAGCAGAGTGTGGGTCTTGTATCAGTCTGAAAAAGTTCTGTCTTTGTATCCAAGTGATGTCCAAGGTGCAACCCCAGCTAACATAACCATAGAACTGTAACCCTATCCTGGCTAGAAAAGGTCCTACAGATCAATATCAGTCAATGCTCACTTAATATTGGAACACTTATGGAGAGCCCAAGAGCCCAATGTGAAGACTACTGGTCTAATCACATTGTTTAATACAAAGAGTGCCCAAGGTGCAACCAGAGCTTTCCTTGACTTAACCATAGAACAATGACCGTTACCAACAAGCCTCGCCTAATATTTGAGGACCTAAGAGGGCTTTATCCCGAAACAGTCTGAAAACCACTGATCTTATTGGTTTACTACAAGGGGTGTTTAAGGTTTTAGAACAATGATAGCCACCAACAATCTTCACCCAATAATGGAGCATTTACGAGGACTTGATCTAAAGGTGGTTGAGGTTGCCATATATGTTGCAATCCACTCGTTTAGCAAGGCCCTAGGGCCAAACGATTGAATTAATATGGCAGGCATAGGCACCATTAGACCCGAGGACCGCATCAATGGGAAATCAAACCTGCCCAATCAAAATCTGCCAATTTAAGGCCCTATGTTTGGGTAGGCCTGTCATGGGTAAGCTGCAGATTGGGGCGTATGGCCACCTTTAAAAAAACACTGATCTGATCTGATTGTTCTCATACAAAGAATGTCCAAGATGCCTCCCAGCTGAGGTTGCCAGGCCAATAGAACTATTACAGTCCCCAGCAATCTGCTGCCGGTCTGCTTCTAATAACAGAGGGCCTTCCAGATGGTGGGGATTTACAGCTCCCCTACCCCACACCCCCAGCCAGTTCCTTTGAATTCCGCGCAATGACAGTTCACACATTCGCTTTGTTAAGGAATTCTCTCGCACAACTTGTTTTTAAACTTTTACTCCCCAAGAGAGCAAATATTTAAATCAAGTTCCAATACTTTGCAAATTCTAAAGTGACATAATAATGGTTTTCAGACTGAAGTGAATATTTTTGCTTGAGTTTTTGGAACAATGGATTATAGCAAAAAAAAAAAACGTCTTGTCAAACTGGAAACAGCGCGAAAGAACGCAAATGGGAATTTTAGGAGACTTGAATAAAATGAGACTTTCATTTATTCTTCTTGTAAAATACTTTGAAGTCAAATCTATTAAGGGAAGGGGGGACACTACGCATGCATATGCACCCAGGCTTTGGGGTCCCACAAGAATCCCCACTGTAAAAGAAAATGGTAACACAATTGAGTGGTTATAAGAAAGGATGTGACTTGATATTTTAAAACATCATGGAGCCTCAGGCAGGACTGAAACTGCCAGGGGGAAAGCAAAGCAAAACCCAAAAAATCACACATTCACCTATTAATGGGGCACATTTTGCTCAGTGTGCAAAGTGCAATTTTGTGATTCCGCATGTGATTCATTGCAAACTCTGGCATGGTTTCCGTGCAAGTGACGTATGTGCCCTTTTCTTTCAGCAAAAGTACAGTGACGCAGTGTGCTAAGGGAACCCAGAAGCTACTGTCTGGTCAGGAGGTGACCTTAGCTCCAGGGTTTCTATCCATCAATAGGCGCAGTAGCGCCCAATTCAGAATGGAAGGCAGCAATACCGCCTCAGGGGTCCTGAGGTGGCCAAGTATATGCCACCCCCTCGTTCCTCTGTGTTTTTTGAGAGAGCATAGGCTGCGTCGCTTGTGCAGAGAGTACTATTACACTCTGCACTAGAAGTTACCCGCTTTGTGCCACCCCGGGTAACTTGCCTGGCACTGCCATCTCTCAACTTGCCTCATAGCAGCGCCCCTGAGAAGCAGGAAAGGTTGAATGGAATCGAACCCAACTATAGGGAAGTGCAAGGAGTGCATTTTGACGCAAATACCTTTAATAAAATTGGTTTCACGCCCAGCTGACTGGGGGGAAAATCGCAAATTGCCCACTGCAACTCTAAACCTTTCTTACTTGTGAGCCACAGTCAAATGTAAAAAGACTTGGGGAGCAACACAAGCACCATAAAAGTTCATGGAGGAGCCAAATAAGGGCTAAGATTGGCTATTAGGCAGCCTCTATGCACCCTATCAGCTTACAGGGGGCTTTATTTGGTAGGAAATCTTGTTTTTATTCAACCAAAACTTGCCCCCAAGTCAGGAATTCAAAAATAACTCCCTGGTTTGGGGGCACTGAGAGCAACATCCAAGGGGTTGGGGAGCAACATGTAAAATGAGCCTTAATATTTTCAATAGATAATATTAAAAAAATAGAGGTAATTTTTAAAATCTGTATTAAATTTACTAACAAAATGATCTATTAAACTTCTTGGTTTCCATTCTGCTCCATAACTGGGAAGGATTTTATCGCTGTAATCTTGCTATTCCGGCGCTCAGTAACTCCAAAAGTGGTGTTTAGTTAACGAGCTGGAAATGTTAATGAAAAAGCAAAAAAAAAAAAGAGAGAAAAGTGAGCGTGCGTGTAAGGGTATAAATTTCAGAATGAAATCGGCGTCACTTGGAAAGGATCTCTGTCGGCTTCTGTTGGAATGCCAAGTTGCACTTCAGGCTCGACAGGAAGCATCTCGCACGGAGCATATGGCTGCAAATAAATACAAATATGTCTCATACGTGCCGCTCTTTTGTCCAACCCAGACGTTAGCGTGCCGGATTTCGCCTGCTGTTTTGCTTTTTAGAAAGAAGAAACCAAAAACTCTGAAAGCCCCTCATGTTCCCTTCACAGGCAATTTCCTACATCGGGTTCAAGTTTTACACATTTCAGCACTGGAACGAGAAAAAAAAAACACAACAAAAAACCCAGATGGCAGCCATTACTGGAATTAGAATAGAAGCAAAATACAATAGGCGGGGAGGGAACCGAGCGGCGTGTCAGCAGAACAATCCCGCTTTGGCAGTGTCAGATGGAAACAAAAACGGGATTTTATAAAACTTTTTTCAATTTTGCAATTTTTTTATAAATAGAAATTTCAACTCTTTTCAGAAAAACAGAAGAGACTCGTTACCGAGGTGCCTAGGTTAGGCAGAGAGAGCTGATTTGTTATTGGTCCAATACAGGGTCATTGTAGCCTTGGGAAGGTCATTGAAAGACATTTTATGGGGGTTTCTAAGGTATTTTAAAGAGAAACTCCGGCTTCCGAAGCAAAATCTGTTAAAAAGCCCCACACAACACAGAAACCCCTAATATCCCTATCACTGTTATCTGTTCCTTCAGAAAGTATGAATAAATACAATTTTTATATGCTGAAATCCAACTGCAAAACAGTTCTTCTCTTTCTGCATCATTTGAAATCCTGGCAGGGGAGGAGGGACTAAAACACTGATGTTACATATTGTAACAACTTCTCCACAGCTTACAGACAGCATGCAGGAACTACATAACCCACAATGCATTGCACTGGGATGTTCCTTTCCTTACTGACATCACGTGTGCAGGGAATTGTGGGATTGGGAGGATGCAGGCTGAAGGCAGGCTGAGGACAGGCGACTACTGTTACATTTTATTTGAGTCACAAAGTAGTCAGATCAGCAGGGGAACAGGGGGCGGGGCTTAGGGAACTGTTCCAAACCATATTATAAAAATTATGAAAAGGCTGAATATTTTTTAATTGTTTAATTGTATTTTTTAAATGTTTTTATTAGTATCATATTAACATTTATTTATAAAGCACCAACATATTCCGCAGCGCTGTACAATAAGTGGGTTTCATACATTGGACATACAGAGTAACATATAAAGCAATCAGTAACCGATACAAGAGGTGAAGAGAGCCCTGCCCAAAAGAGCTTACACTCTACAAGGAGACATACAGAGTAACATATAAAGCAATCAATAACTGATACAGGAGGGGAAGAGAGCCCTGCCCAAAAGAGCTTACAATCTACAAGGAGACATACAGAGTAACATATAAAGCAACCAATAACCGATACAAGAGGGGAAGAGAGCCCTGCCCAAAAGAGCTTGCAATCTACAAGGAGACATACAGAGTAACATATAAAGCAATCAATAACCGATACAAGAGGTGAAGAGAGCCCTGCCCAAAAGAGCTTACAATCTACAAGGAGACATACAGAGTAACATATAAAGCAACCAATAACCGATACAAGAGGTGAAGAGAGCCCTGCCCAAAAGAGCTTACAATCTACAAGGAGACATACAGAGTAACATATAAAGCAATCAATAACTGATACAAGAGGTGAAGAGAGCCCTGCCCAAAAGAGCTTACAATCTACAAGGAGACATACAGAGTAACATATAAAGCAATTAATAACCGATACAAGAGGTGAAGAGAGCCCTGCCCAAAAGAGCTTACAATCTACAAGGAGACATACAGAGTAACATATAAAGCAATCAATAACCGATACAAGAGGTGAAGAGAGCCCTGCCCAAAAGAGCTTGCAATCTACAAGGAGACATACAGAGTAACATATAAAGCAATCAATAACCGATACAAGAGGTGAAGAGAGCCCTGCCCAAAAGAGCTTACAATCTACAAAGTTGCTTGAAATTGTTTTTTTTATATATAGCTTAAGCTGTGTTTGGGTGGAGTTCCCCTTTAACAGTAACAGTTTAGTTCCTCGGTGAATACAAATTTAGACTGTTCAAGAACATGGAGTTCAGATGAATATACTGTAAGATTTCTCTCGGCTCTTTAACGTAACGGCTCCTCTCAATTCAACATGTTTCACAAAGGTTTTTGTGTTTAAAAAAAGACCGTTTTTACCCTAGTTAGTTTCCCTTTCAGCAAGAACAAAAAAACACAATGTATTTTTAATATTACTTCTCGCAGCCTATTTTTCTGCCAGCAATTGTTTAAATTACTTAATGACATAATAACAGGAAAGTCAATGACAACCCGGGAAGCTGATTGACTGAACCGCACTCAACGTGTCAGTACTGAGCGTTAACAGGGAAAAAAATGAGCTGTATAATTTTTGTTAGAGCTCTTTGGTATTCCAAAAATATATTACAGGGATGGAAGAGAAACTGGGGGGGTTGGGGGGAGAAAGGAAAATGCAGCAAGATAACCGGTAATTGTTAGGGTGAAGACACACAGAGCTACTAGTAGCAGCTACTTCTTGTGGTTACTAAAATAGACAATGCTGATCATTTGGTGATAATTGTCTCTACGTGTGTTTTAGCAGAGGCAATTCTCAGTATTGTCTATGGCAGGGGATTTTCGGGAGTTTAGTGGTAGCTGCTACTAGTAGCTCAGTGTGTCTTCACCCTTATTGGGTGGGATGTTGGTCACAGGGAATAGGAGGAGCTAGACTGGATGAGTAATACAGCACCACAAGGGTAGGCAGGTCTTTAAAAAACATGCAGAGGGGCCCAGTAAAGACTAAATAAGAGAATGTAATAGTGCTATGGGGTTCAGCATAGGTCCTGCACTGAAGAGCCTACTTTTTATGGGGGGAGGAGGCATACAAAAACAAAATGCCCCGACTGGTATAGGCAACCTCTGTTGATGTAGATATTGTAGATACACAACCCTTAGAATATCTGCCATGGTCAGTGTCAGGCATTCATACTCACATAGAAGGAGAATTTGCACATGTGGCATTTCAGCCATGATAAAAGATGGAGCTTAGGAGGCAATACGGCAGTTGATCCCCAACCGGTGGCTCGGGGGCAACATGTTGCTCAACATTGCCTTTGATGTTGCTCCCAGTGGCCTCAAACTAGGAGCCATTTTTACATTTCTGGCTTGGAGACAAGTTTTGGAAACCGAGAGACACAGTTTTACCCCAAGCAGAGCCTCCTGCAGACCAGCAGTCCCCATGGGGCTACCAAATAGCCAATCACAGCCCTTATTTGGCATCCCCAAAGAACTTTTTTCATGCCTATGTGGCTTACCAACTTTTTACATCTGAGTGTGGCTCACAGGTAAATAAAAAAAAAGAGTTCCCTGTACTACTGCATATACTCACCCATCATCAGGAAGAGCTTCTTGTGCTCCCCAGTTGTGTTTTGGGATATGAGTGTAGCAATGTGTTTCCAGTCAACGTCCTCTTGTTCAGCCCTATGGCAGCAGAGAAGAGGTAGTGTATGGGCACTAGGGCTAAAGGTTAGTTTGCCCAATCTTATTTTGAGCCAGTCAGGTCTCATATTCTATACCTACATGTACCCTTTGCCCCAAACCCTTAGCTGATCTTATATACAAAGATATAAAGGGAACAAGAATTTCTCAAGGGGACAAAAGACAGGGAAATCAAAACAAACCTTGTGATGCAATGGTACCGCCTGAAAAGTCCCTGCTGGGCTTAGGCCATAAAACTAGTCTTTTCATGTAGCATCTTCCAGTAGTCTTTTGAAGGTTGAAACCGGTCATTAGTTGGAATTCTGATCGGCTATTTTCCTGGATTCTGCTTTAAAAACCCAGTGGGTGAGCTTTAGCCTATAGGATAAACCCATGTAAATGGGATTTTCTTGGAGCACTTTGAGACTAGTTCCCAGAATTCCTTGTATTTATTTGCATAAATACGGTCTCCTCAACCCTTTTGATTTATAATGTTGCCTTGGGGATTCTGCACTTTGAATTTTCAGTCTATAGAGTTGTATTGGTTGGTAGTATGAGCCCAGCCTATCTCCAATACAAAGATAGTAAAAGCAATGGTTGTATCACAACCATGAATAGGACACCACTGTCCCAGGATATGTAGTAGAATTATGCTCACCACTGTCCTTTGATGGGTACTATAGAGCATTACATTTTTGGGCAGTAGTCAGTGGCCATTAATATAGGGAATGCTTGAAACACACCAGAGTAATGAGCCATCGGAAAGCAAGGTGCAACTGGGACTTGTAGGGCAGCAGAACTAGCACAATGCCATGCAGCACAAGAAACATGGACAGAAAACTCAGCAGCCATATTTTTTTTTAAATGAGCCCCATGGTATGGAAATAATCGAAATAAATACAGGATTTACCACTTGCGTCGTTTGCTGCAGAGAGTAATTCATCTCATATTTGCAGCACCGAGAGACCGTTTGGATCCCGAAGCCACGAAAATGCTGAAGTTGCTCCCATTTTATTAGAGCTGGGTGGCAAGCCTGGCTTTCGGCGGCTCCCTCTGCCCTAGTAGGAATGGGAAAATTTACAGCGGCCTCGTAAAATTAATGGTAATATTCTCCCAATTATAATACGTTAACATAAATACGAGCGTGTAACCCTGATGCGGGCCCCAGCTGGAGACAGAGACTGTGAAACGGATCCGTGTAATTTATTCTGAGTGTCGCAACACAATATATATTTCCCGTCTGTTTATCCTAGTGCGCTGGTTTATTTTTTATTTCCCAGATCCTATGGTTCTCCTGCAACTGCCAGCCATGGGCTTCCACTGCAACTGCCACTTGCCTCTTTAGCTGGCCACACACACCAATATAATTGTGCAAAGTGTAGTTTAGGACAATATTTGGACTGTGTGTGGGCTCAGGATTATCGCCCCCATAATTTTCGTACCATAGCGATCGATCATTTAGTTATTCAGTCAGGTTAGAAAATTTTGGTTGGATAAGGATAAAATCTGCGCATTTATTGTGTATCTGCCAATACCCTTGGGGGGAGCTACAATGGGAGTCACTTTCGTACCATTGGTGCTGCCAACTATTTCATGTTCAGAACACCCTCCTATAATTTCGGGCTGAATTAGTTTTGGATTGTTGCATATAAACATACGACCGATATCCAAACGTTTCTCGGATGAAGCCTAAAATCTAAGCGCTTATGGCCGGCTTTAGTTAAGGAGGTGTTAGTATCACTTTAAAGCCTCTATCTTGTCACCTTTATTTGATTTTTTTCCCCGTAGATTTGCGTAACGTAAAAATTAAAAGATAAATCTATTTTTATTTCCCTTTTGCTTTTTCATGAATTTCTATGATGATATTATAAATGCAGCTTGCTTGCCCAAGCAGGTATGCCTAAAGCTGGAATGGGGACTAGGGTTGCCAACTTTTTTGCCCAAATTTACCGGCCAGTGTTGGGGGTGGGTGGTAAAGATGTCACGGAGGGAAGTGGGCGATTCCTGGGGTGGCGAATTGGGGTGTGTTGGCGGTGGAAAAAGGGCATAGCGAGGTGGGAGATTTGTGCTTCGGGGTTCATGGGGAGGTCCTGGTCCTTGAGAGTGAGTTGGAACAATTAAAAGTAAGTGCCACAATGGAAAAGATTTAGGAAATGGGGGGAATTACAAATATACAGGAAATGTACAGGGATTTACTGGCTAGGCCGGTGAATTACTGGCCGGGTGGCAACTCTAATAGCGTCAGGACCTTCCTGGATATTTAAGGATTAGTCCATATTAATACCTCCAGAGGAGGCACAGCTGGGTGTGTGTGGTCAGTTGAATGGGGTGCAATTGGGGTGTGGTAGGGGTGTGGTCATTTATGGGTGTGACCTAAGGTCCCTTTAGTTTTGGATGGTTGATGGTGTAGTTTTAGATCTAGGCCAACCAGTGGCATACTGTAACTAGAAGTGACAACAAAATCTTTTTAGGGACCCTAAGTTTTCCATCCACTGGGCCATCTACATTCCTGGGTCCCCCGGCTGCCGGAAGCTCTGAGTCCCCTCTTGTGCTGTGGGCAGTGGGTTTGAGACATAAGGCACAGGAGACTTAAGCCTATGGAGAGACCCTAATGTGACCTGAGACTTATTAAGAATTCACCTGCAATTGCAGTATTTTTGAAAGCAACGCAATTTCTACTAGTAATTGAAATAAAAATGCTGAGAGTCTCCTATTTCTCATACAACTCCTGCTAATTGGCAGTAGGTGTGCCCGCACAGTGAAGCCGTGCCATGGAGAACGCCATTAGCCCTCCCCTTCCATCCCAGCGCCCCGCTGCTCTTCCCCACCGCTGCCCCGCCGGCCCTGATTGCTAGCTAGCGCGTCAGCACAAATAATTTCACCCCACTGATTATTTTCATTTGCTGTTGAATTTCACACTGTCACATCCTTGGCCGTACCTCAAATTTCCCTAAATTACTGCTTATTTGGTTTTGCTCAGCGGGAGGCAAGCATTAGCCCTGAATGTCCCGGCGCTTTGTGACAAATTCTTGTTCTGCAGCGCAGATGTACTAAATGCTCTATATAATGTATTGTGCAAGCTGGACGGATACATATATTTGCTTTTTGTTCAGCAAATTTCAGGAAATTTTAGTGGCTTAGTATGGTTGCTAGGGTCCAAATTAGCCTAGCAACCAGGTGGTTTGAACGAGAATAAGGAGAGGGTCTGAGTAGAAAGATAAGGAATAAAAAGTAGAAATAACAATACAATTGTATCCTCAAAGAGTCAGAAGAGGAAGGCAAATCATAAATAAAATATAAAGGCCATTCTAACCCCCCCCCCCCCAAAACAAAAGGCTTGTTTGGGAACCCCCAAACTTCAATGAGTTTTCTTTAAGGTTCTGTTTAAATAAAAACAGGTTTTTTTTGTTTTGCTTTGATTTTAATATAGACCGATATTTGTTGTGCTCCTTGGTCCAGTAAAAGTGAAGGAATCTAATTCCCCTAAAATCTGTGCGGGAAATGATTTTGTTTTGTTGTACTTAATAAAACTTGCCTGGCTGGGTTCTGCATACAGATCCCATAAGCTCATTGATTTGATAACAGCGCTCATGTGATCTCGCTGCTGCTAATCCCCCTAACATCCGTATAGAGAATTCACTATTTACCTCTGGATATAAATGATGGTTTTTCTCTTACTATGTCCAGCATGGGTTCTATTTAATTATTGTAGGGTCTGGTGTAATACAGCCTCAGTGATTTATATCAAGTAGTACTAGCCAACCTGTTACTAACAGCCCCAGTCCCTTCCCAGAGGCTATTACCCCCCCCCCACTGCTACTATAGGCACCATCTCTCCCTACTATACCTGCTATCCCACAGCCCCAGTCCCTTCCCAGAGGCTATTATCCCCCCACTGCTACTATAGGCACCATCTCTCCCTACTATACCTGCTATCCCACAGCCCCAGTCCCTTCCCAGAGGCTATTATCCCCCACTGCTACTATAGGCACCATCTCTCCCTACTATACCTGCTATCCCACAGCCCCAGTCCCTTCCCAGAGGCTATTATCCCCCCACTGCTACTATAGGCACCATCTCTCCCTACTATACCTGCTATCCCACAGCCCCAGTCCCTTCCCAGAGGCTATTATCCCCCCACTGCTACTATAGGCACCATCTCCCCCTACTATACCTGCTATCCCACAGCCCCAGTCCCTTCCCAGAGGCTATTATCCCACTGCTACTATAGGCACTATCTCTCCCTACTATACCTGCTATCCCACAGCCACAGTCCCTTCCCAGAGGCTATTATCCCACTGCTACTATAGGCACCATCTCTCCCTACTATACCTGCTATCCCACAGCCCCAGTCCCTTCCCAGAGGCTATTATCCCCCCACTGCTACTATAGGCACCATCTCTCCCTACTATACCTGCTATCCCACAGCCACAGTCCCTTCCCAGAGGCTATTATCCCACTGCTACTATAGGCACCATCTCTCCCTACTATACCTGCTATCCCACAGCCCCAGTCCCTTCCCAGAGGCTATTATCCCCCCCATTGCTACTATAGGCACCATCTCTCCCTACTATACCTGTGGCATTTCATATCTTGTTAAATCACAATTCCCAGTAATAATATAATCTAACAGACTGTGCTGAGTACACTATATAATAGTTAAGCTACAGTTGAATAGCCAAAGACTGAAGATGCTATGTGCTATCAGTTACCTCCCAATAAAAGGCTTACAGACTGACAGTGAGCACTGCTTACAACAGGGTGAAATCCAATAATATTTTCTCCCCCAGTCTATTTCCTTTACAAATGGTCTCCATCCGTCATGCCTTCAGCAGGTTGTTTATTCTTCCCCCTTCCCCTGACCCGTGCTGTGATTCAGTTACTGTAGGGAGCTTTCATTTTCCCCAAACCCTAGGAGACTTTCTGAATACCAGTGTGTAACGACTCCATAACTTTTATATTTATGGCTATCCGCTGGGGAAGGGCTCTTGGGGGAAATCAGTCTGTGCAGGCCGCAGACACACGGAATATCCATTCCCTGATAATCTCATTGCTTTAACCCCGCCAGCAGCGGCGGGACTGTATGGCCGACTGGCCTTCTTGCCTCTTTTAGCTCCCAGTTTCTGCTACATTTGTGCCCAACAGGAGGCCGGCGCTTAATGGCCCATTTCATACTCCCTGACATGATTTAAGTTGTTGATGCAATAAGAAAAGTTCTGTTTTAAAAGCAGCGTGGGTTATTGGTTTAATGTGGAAACAGAGAGACTGCGGATCAAGTTCCTGGGACAATGTAATGAAATCAAAGTGTTTATGTGCGCAAAATTATACACAGCCCACAGCAGCCAATCAAATATTTGCTTTCATAAGTCTCCCTGCATTAGATTATTTAATCTTATTGGTTGCTGCAGGTTACAGAGCTGGTATAAAATGAATTACCGCATTACAGCTCTTGGGTCCTTACCAACGGAGCCGACATGTCCACAGAGATTATATGTTCTTCCCATGTGGGTATTTTTGCCCAAGTACAAATAAAGTACAAGTACAAATAAATAGCTGAATAATCTATAATAGCGTGTGTAAGGGATTGGGCAATGTCATTATAAGCTCCATGGGCAGAGCTGCATTAAGGATAGGGTTTTCATCTTTATAGAGAGTTTTTACTGGCAGGCGGGGTTTGCACAAAAGGGGAGGGGCAATGATGGAAAATGGGCAGAACGATTATCTAAAATGGGCGGAGATATGATGTTGTGACTGCTTGAGGTGGGGTAATCTGAAAAGAAATAAGGTAACATCTGATTGGGTTGGGCCAGGGGCCACATTGAAGGTAAATTTGCAATACTGGCGCCAATCTTGGCAGGTGTTTTACTGGCCAGGCCTAATTTAGCAGAGCTGCTGTAGAGCAGGAATGGTGGATAGGACGTATAGACGGGCAAGAAGTAAACAGTAGAACTATTGTTGGAAATATTTGGCTCAAAACAAGGTTATAAACACTGTGGCCTTATTAGCCACAGTTTCATAGATCTCTAGGGCAGTGAAGCAGAGTTCAGCCTAAATCTCCCACTAATTGACTTCTAAGGTAGGATTCTAGGAGTAACGAGCAGGGCCAGTTGCCTTTTGGACCCCTTCTACTTGAGCCCCCTACCTAAATCTCTCAGCACCCACTGACCCACAGGGAATAGAGAGTGAGGTGCCTTATTGCAGACTGGGTAATTGACCTCAAACAACTACAGCAGTGGTATGGCAGTTTCTGTCTTCTCCCAGGAAATAGTATGGCAGATAAGCCTACTGTCAGGCAGAGAATATTTATAGCTTTTAAAAAAAAAAAAAAAAAAAATTCAACACTCTTTCTAATCCTTCCATTGCTGGATTTCTATGGATTTACAGTCCTAATTTCTCTTTCTAAAGAGATAAAAAGGCAGGACTGGAATAAAAACCCTCTTTCTTAAATCCACACCAGCTGACAGCTGCACATCAAATCTGCACCCCGGGAACAGACTTCTGACTCGGCTTGCGCTTCTCTTTCCTGGCGCTTAGGGAGTCTGATTTGGGGCAAGAGCACTTTCTCATGATCTGGGGAAGATCATTCTAGGGTGCTGCTTGGGGCAATGAAGGCAATAACATTAGTACATAGACTATTCTTATAGCCTAAAGCAGTGATCCCCAACCAGTGGCTCTGGGGGAACATGTTCCTCCCAAACCCCTTGGATGTTGCTCTCAGTGCCCCCAAACCAGGGAGTTATTTTTGAATTCCTGACTTGGGGGCAAGTTTTGGTTGAATAAAAACAAGATTTCCTACCAAATAAAGCCCCTGTAAGCTGATAGGATGCATAGAGGCCCCTAATAGCCAATCACAGCCCTTATTTGGCTCCTCCATGAACTTTTATGGTGCTTGTGTTGCTCCCCAAGTCTTTTTACATTTGACTGTGGCTCATGAGTAAAAAGGTTGGGGGCCCCTGCCCTAAAGGAATGTACTTCATTCTACTTCTCTCCAGTTGTGGGACCCCCATTCTCATTGTATAAGATATCTGCTACCAGGGTGTCCCCTAGCAAGCTCTTCTTCACAGTGCTGCAATGTTTTTAATTGGCAGGGCACAAACTGCCAAAAACATGCCAAATGTTTTTGCCCTACACTTAGTAAAAAACCCTCACATGTCACCCTGTCCGGATCTTAACCTGGTTGATTTTTGCCATTCCCCTGATCCACCCAAACCACACCCTGTTCTGCCCAGACCCATTCCTCTCAAACCTGCCTCCACTTGCTCCACCCCCACCAGTGGTTTAATGGTGCCTCCCAAAAAAATCCAGGGCAGTTGACAGCTCTGTTTGCTTTGTAATAGAATAACTCATTCTCATAACTCAACAACCTCATTCCCTGTTATTGTATCATCATCCCATTAAAGAGAAACTGTCACTACAATAAAAATCCACCAATTTTTTTTTTTTTTTTTAGATATTTAGTATTTTTTGAAACTATTTTAGTATGCTATACTATTTACTAATAGAAATACTATATACTAAAATACTGTTGTTATTTTTTATATTACCGGTAAGTATGTCAGTGCTGCTCGCTCTTGATGAACCGTGAAGATTTTTTTTGAGTATGATTGGTGGAGAATGCAGGGGACTTTTGGTCATGTGACATTCTTAACATACCTCCCGCCAGTGTTGCCCTAACATTGGTACCCTACGGTGTCACCTGTGCTCTGGTATTAAAAGCTTGACTGCTGCTCGGCGGCCCAGAGCTGAGGCCACGATCAGCTTTGTTAGGGGAAAATGTGGCGCCACTAGGTTCCTCGTGTAATTGGATGACAGCCTGGTGTGAGCCTAATTTCACAGTTTATGTTTAAAATCTCGAGAAATGATTTAGCGCGCGTCTGCGGAGGAGCTCGGCTCTGACTTCAGCAATTCCAACGCTCTGACAATTTAAAAATCTCCCCTCTGCTTTCTGGAGAAAATAATGAGGATTAAGCACACAGCAAGCCGAGAGCCGAGGAACCGTAGGGTTCCATAACAAACTGCTGCTTCCCCCAGCCCCGCGCTCCACACAATCATAAATACAACGGAAAAAAATGTTGGCGGATGTGGCGAATTTTGATCAATGATTAAACCACTTCGATGTAAAGGAGAGGGACTTAAAACAAAGAAAATATATGTATAATAAGAGAGAAAAAAAAATCACATGATCATTGTAAATAATGGCCCTCGGAATTCATTTGATTGTTTCCTTTCAAAGGCTCGTGTGGAAGTGCGCGCTATAGAATCTCACATTAAAAGAGTCCCACGCTCAATGGGAAGTTATTATGTATAAAAAGAAGAAGAAAAAATGACGTAAGGCGAAATGTAGGGCTTTCATGGCGATCTTTTTGCATGCAAATAAGTCCTTTATTGTGCCGTTGGGGAAGGAGCATCTTTGGGAAGCACTGAGAGCATGTGATGTTCCCACCGGCGCCTACTGCGCTGATAATGAACATAAGAAAGGTTTTGCTGACTTATAAAGTAGAAGCAATTTAATAAGTTACGGAGGGAGAGATCTCACCGGGCACAGTCCATATTATCATACGGCTTTAAGGCAGGGGACGGCAGGCATTGGCGCTGTAGCCGCTGTAGTCGCTGTGTATGGGTAGGGTTACCACCTGGCCAGGATATTAGGAAAACACCAGCTAAGGTTGGGGCTAAGATCTAGTCTCCCTAATTCTTCCATGAACTTCTATTCTTGACTCATTTATGCTCCCCATCTTCCTCAGTCTCAATAATAGACTCCTTCTTTAAATCCATTCAATCACATCTCTGCTCCACCCAATCCCCACCCATGATCCACCTAGTATGAAGCCCTGCTCCAACCCTGTTTCACCATGTATCCAGTCCTGCTCCATCCAATTCCCATCCCTGATCCATCCAGTATCCAGACCTTCTCCACCCAATCCCCACCCCTGATTCATACAGTATCCAGCCCTGCTTCACCCAATCTCCACCCCTTATTCATCCAGTATCCTACCCTGCTCCACCCAATCCCCATCCCTGTCCCACCATGTATCTAGCCGTTCTCCACCCAATCCCCACCCCCGATCCACCAAGTATCCAGCCCTTCTCCACCCAATCCCCACCCCTGATCCATCCAGTATCCGGCCCTGTCACACCCCGCTCCCTCTATTTCTAGGCTATGTAAGACTTTTGGGCTGTGAAATAAAGATGCAAGCTTTGGCCCAATCCCCATCTCTGATGCACCAAGTATCCAGCCCTGCTCCACCCAATCCCCACCCTCTATCCATCCAGGATCCAGCCCTGCTCCACCCAATCCCCACCCTCTATCCATCCAGTGTCCAGCCCTGCTCAACCCAATCCCCACCCCTATCCATCCAGTGTCCAGCCCTGCTCAACCCAATCCCCACCCCTATCCATCCAGTATCCAGCCCTGCTCCACCCAATCTCCACCCCTGATTCATACAATATCCAGCTCTGCTCCACCCAATCCCCACCCCCTATCCATCCAGTATCTAGCCCTGCCCCACCCAATCCACTTCTCACCTGCTTATGTCACACTCCGCGTCCTCTATATCTAGGCCATGTAATACTGTTGGGCTGTGAAACAAAGCTTTGGCCCGATCTAGTAACCCACAGTGACCAGTATGTGCTAAATGCTAATTGGTTGCTATGTTACCAGACCAGTAGCAAACTCTGAACCTCTTTACTTGGATTTCCCCACGTTTTAATGAGCACTCTTTAGAGGTTTCAGCTTTCACAGATCTTAATCCAGGGCCATAGTGGGTTCTTACATCTGGCATTTCCTATTCTGTTTTAAACCCCTCATGCCTATGGGCCTATAGTTATCTTTGCCACACAACATGGTTACTGTCAATGTGTGACAAGATCGACATGACCCAGGCACTCAAAGGGTTATTGCTGGCTCATTGTACGGCCAGCTTAAGTCCCACCATCATATAGCATGAAATGTTGAACCTTTAAAACGTGTTTAAGTTCCCCCGCTCACTTCTAATAATTGTGGTCCTATAAAGTCCATTTAAGGCCCCCCCGTGACCTTTTATTGGCAGGCAGCAATTCCGAGAGCCACTTTCCCACATCACAGCTCTCCATTCACCCATAAATAACAGAAATGATTGCCACATTCTATTTACTGTGTGCGCCGCGCCGGCTGCAATCTAAGGTGGCCATCGCAAGGTTTAAGGCAGAGGGTTAAAGATGAGAGAGCCACTCGCTGAGGCGCCCGGTGCTACAGGACAGGGGCAGCGAGTGCTCAGGAGCAGCGCCAGATTAAATTGATTTCCTACACTACAGCAATTACAGATAACTTCAACTTGGGATGAGATCAGCCAATATCTTTTCAAACCATACCCGAGGAGCTAGCGTATCTAAAGTATAGAGGTTTTCTAATTTTAGTCTGTGTCAGCACGACTACGCGCCAATTTCTTATAAAAAAAAATATAAAATTAGGTGAAATAAATGGTTTATATTTTTATTCTTGTTGTTTGGAGAATCGTGTATTAAATGTGTAATTATTACCATTTGTAGTTTCTTCCTGTCCAGCGTCGGACTGGCCCATCAGGATACCAGGAAAACTCCCAGTGGGCCCAGGGGTCATGGTCCCTCCTGCTCACCCAACCATTTGCCTTGTATGCCTATACCATGGCCATTACTCAATTATATATGAAAAGAAACAAAAGAAATGGAGGAAAGGATAGATAATAGTACGTAAAAAAAAAAAAAAAGTAGGGGAAAGTGGGCCAAAGGTCTAAGGTTTTCTGGTGGTTTTAAGGTTTTCACTGTTCCTGTCTATGAACTAGGGAAGGGCAGTGAGCCACACCACCAATTCACCCGGTGTATCCAGCCAAACCTTCATCCACCCCCAACCATGAATTTCATTAAACTCCCCCACCACATTTTCAGGTCTATGATTCCCTTTCCTGCCAGAATTGGGGTAGTTGGGGCTAGCCAATGGCTGATAGGGGAGGGCATATTACAGATTCTCTATAGGCTGAATGGAGGATCAGACCATCTTTCAGGACATGGGTTTGAAAGTGGGGGAGTACTGGTACTTTCCATAAACATAGATTAATCTTATTCCTGTGGGTCATCTCAGTTTACTGCATACTATCCAACATTGGACTCTCCGGCATTAACAATCAAATGCTGTCAGCTTGGTCAACTTTAGAGGTTTGGGATTTTTGATGCTGATTTTTGCCACTTTTTCAGTCCAGACTTTTAAGTAAATGTCAGATATTTGTGGCAAATTATACCTAGCCAAACCCAACCATTTGCCATTGTCTGCTTCCAGGTAAGCCTCCCCCTTCAGGTAAGCCCTGTGGTTGGGTGATACGATGGAATTGTGGTGAGGAACATTCACTAGGAAAGAGTTCTGGTGACCCTAGAAGTTTGATGCTATAGCTGTAACTATACTCCTTGGTAATTGTGTCTGCTCCATTGGTGGGATTAGAGCAGGGGTTGGAGGGCTCAACCTATAGGCCAGTTATGTTGAGATCTGATGAGAATGTTTATTTCCTCCTTTAGATACTCCTGGAAGCTTAGCATGTAAGTCAATGCAGTTGGATTTGAGGGTGAAGGCGTTTTGATGTTCTGTATATGGTTGGGACTATGGCTGAATGGTTGATCGAGTAATGTTAGTTTATCTGTATTAAAGAAGGTCCCACCAAAGGTCCAGCCTCCAAAAGGGGCTTGAACCATTAATCACTGCTTTCAGATTATATTGGCTATTGTTGCATTGAGGGGTCTTGAGTCTATGGGTGAATAAAGAGCAGGATGGTAAAACTTGGGCACAGGCGGTAGGGCAACCATGGTAGAGTGGCAGTCAGCCCCAGATTTTACCCCCATGCCTTTTGATTTACCCATCATGCCGTACTACACTGTCAAGCACACAGTTGCAGTTGCACGTTCTCAGATAAGCTGAAAGCTTGCCCATATGCTACACTGTTCCTTCTCTCCTGTTTGTTACTCTTATCTGTGATTTATTACTTTCTCTCTGGAACAGCAGCAAACTGTGTTGCACTGATCAATACCAAGGAGAAATCTTAATAAGCCTGACTTATGAAAAATGCATTCGTTAGTTAATCACAGTGTGTGTGTATAGGAGCCGGGGGGGAGATTCTCCTTGATAACATGCCTAACATGCTATAGGTATTGGCAGGACCCATTAGCCGGGGTGCCGGTGTCCTGTGTAGGTCATATGTTCCATCGGCCGCTTGTTCCTGACAATTTCTGGTTCATAATCAGAATTTAAATAGATTATCTAACTCTTCTTTATAGACTTTTCCCATCAAAGCAAGTAGATTTATTGGCTTTACAGGCACCAGCAGGATACTATTGATTGGCTTTAGGCACAGGGAATGCACTTCTATTTATTCCTCTGTCGTCACAACAGGCTGCTGATTGCTTGGTACGGTGGGGAAGGGGCTGTATATTGGGAGGGCTACTGTATGTACAGAAATGTAGGGCAGCCTTGGTCTGTTTACTTTAGGCTGGGTGCAGCCCTCACTTATCTAAGGTGCTGAAAGGGACCATTTTGGCCATGTTTTTTATACCCTTGTATCTGTGTATGTTTCATACTTCCAGATTTTAGTTATTTAACAGTAAAATCTACGGTTGGCACCTGCTTGGCTTTGGGGTTACCTGGTTTAGTAGAGCCAATCTGAGTTTCAGACTTCTGAAACCTGGACAAAACTCTGCTGCTGGAACCCCTGGTTTGTCTAATACCTGCATGCTAGTGATGCACAGTTTAACAAATAGTCAACCCATGCCTATCCCTATAACCTGCCCACTTCCAACCCCAAACCCACCCACTTCCAACCCCAAACCCACCCATTTCCAACCTTAAACCTGTCCACCCCAACCCCAAACCCACCCACTTCCAACCCCAAACCTGTCCATTTCCAACCTCAAACCTGTCCATTTCCAACCTCAAACCTGCCCACTTCCAACCCCAAACCCACCCACTTCCAACCCCAAACCCACCCACTTCCAATCCCAAACCCACCCATTTCCAACCCCAAACCTGTCCATTTCCAACCTCAAACCTGCCCACTTCCAACCCCAAACCCACCCATTTCCAACCTCAAACCTGCCCACCCCAACCCAAACCCACCCACTTACAACCCTAAAACTGTGCATTTCCAACCTCAAACCTGCCCACCCCAAACCCACCCACTTCCAACCCCAAACCTGTCCATTTCCAACCTCAAACCTGCCCACTTCCAACCACAAACCCACCCATTTCCAACCTCAAACCTGCCCACCCCAACCCAAACCCACCCACTTACAACCCTAAAACTGTGCATTTCCAACCTCAAACCTGCCAAACCTCAAACCCACCCACTTCCAACCCCAAACCTGTCCATTTCCAACCTCAAACTTGCCTGGAAATCCAACCTCAAACCTGCCCATTTCCAACCCCAAACTCGCCCATTTCCAACCCCAAACCCGCCCATTTCCAACCCCAAACTCGCCCATTTCCAACCCTAAACCTGCCAATTTCCAACCCCAAACCTGCCCAGTTCCACTTATTGTAATTACTGTGCTTCTGTTAGCAAAAAAGTGCACCGGTACCTGCTAGTGAGCAAGTCGCTTCCTTCTTCGTGCCCCTTCATTTAGTGTGAAGAGGAATTCAGGCCTAAAAATCCAGGACTGGATCGTTATCTCCCGCATGGGGTTGCTTGACTGCACTGTAGTAAATCCCATACCTGCATATAAGCAGCTTGAGTTTTGCTGAATGTTTTTGCCATTCAGCCTTAGCTCTAGGGCCAGCATTTACATTTATGATTCCCATAATTCCATTGTTTGTACAAAGCCTGGCAATGTGTTTGGGTTAATCCTACCCTTTCCCTCTGTAAATATCATTCTGCTTATTAGTCTTTCTCTAACTATCCTGTAAATCTTCTTTATGGTGTGCCTGGGCGCATTAGTGGGCTCTAATGTTTGTTTATCAGTATGTAAGGGAGAGGACATTGACTTTTTGAGTCAGCGTGGGTAATTGATAGAGGGGATCATTAATCAGTCGGCTTCCTACGGGCCGGGAAACATTATCTCGCAGTGCAGCCTGGCGCATCTGGGAACTCAACTTAATATATCTGGCCCATTCCAATAACAGAACCAGCGGCTGAGCCTCATTTATGTAAAGCAGCTGGGCAAGGTGTGAATATACATATATATATATATGGTATTAGTTCCCCATATCTTTCCTCTCAATATGTTCCCCCTATTGAAAAATGAATGGATCGGCTGCAGGCTGAGTTATACAGGGAACTCTGAGTATCACTCATGTATTATAAGGGATAATGTACCCCCTACTGTAAATGATAAGGATATTAGCAGTCACTGAGGGGTTCTGTGCCCATATAAAGGCACAAGGCTGCAGGCTGAGTTATACAGGGAACTCTGAGTATCACTCATGTATTATAAGGGATAATGTACCCCCTACTGTAAATGATAAGGATATTAGAAGTCACTGAGGGATTCTGTGCCCATATAAAGGCACAAGGCTGCAGGCTGAGTTATACAGGGAACTCTGAGTATCACTCATGTATTATAAGGGATAATGTACCCCCTACTGTAAATGATAAGGATATTAGCAGTCACTGAGGGGTTCTGTGCCCATATAAAGGCACAAGGCTACAGGCTGAGTTATACAGGGAACTCTGAGTATCACTCATGTATTATAAGGGATAATGTACCCCCTACTGTAAATGATAAGGATATTAGCAGTCACTGAGGGGTTCTGTGCCCATATAAAGGCACAAGGCTGCAGGCTGAGTTATACAGGGAACTCTGAGTATCACTCATGTATTATAAGGGATAATGTACCCCCTACTGTAAATGATAAGGATATTAGCAGTCACTGAGGGGTTCTGTGCCCATATAAAGGCACAAGGCTGCAGGCTGAGTTATACAGGGAACTCTGAGTATCACTCCTGTATTATAAGGGATAATGTACCCTACTGTACAACACAGTTAGGTTCTCAGCTATGCTTTGCAGTAATTATAATGCATCAGGGAAAGCAGTTAGCAACTGGTTTCCATCCATTTTGTGCAGTTGGTGAACTTTAACATCCAGGGAAATCCACCAGAGGCAGATGTCAAGGGCAGATGCTGCCTCTGGAACTTATGCCTGGATTTTACTCTTTCTTGATCCTAAATACTTTAAATACTTGATCCTTTAATACTTTAACTTTACATATTTACTGTGTACGCGATTGTGTGTTGGGGGAGAGAGGGGGCTTATTTGTACAGGAGCTAATGGGTTGGAGTAGATTCTTGAGAAATATGTCAGTGAGTCTCCAGTGAGGCAGGCCTGCCGGTTACAGGAATACTGATTCCATGTCTCTGATTCCATTTGCAAACCAAGAGGGACGAGACAGGCGCACAAAGCGCGCTCTAGCCAATTAGGCGCAGTGCTGACAGGCGCTGGAATCCAGTGTCCTCCTCGCCTTCCTCCAGACTTTGTTCAGCCGTTTGGGGAGCCCAATTTGAGCGAGACGTGGAAAACTCACGTTCAAGTAGAAGGGCCAGCAGCAAAATAAATACAAAAAAAGGAGAAAAATATATAAATTCAAGCTGAAAACATTATTAGAACTTTTTTCCCATGCATTTCTATGAGGAAGCTGCAGGGTGAGCTTGTTGTTATCTACTGGCTGCATCCAAACACCGCAACAAATACATGTTGATTTCTGCCCTTTATTTCAGTCTCCTGTTCCAACATGATCCAAGACATAGAAAGGGTTAAAAAAAGACAGAATAAATATGGTAACCTCATGTTGATACATTGTGCCACCTGTAGGCTAAAAGATCCGCTTGGATGAGGGGCTTCATGCTAGAGACCCAGGTTCAATTCCCCATGGCAACTCTGTGACCCTGGCCGTGCCCCTTAATCGCATGGCGTTCCAGAATATGCCCCTATAGTGGCCCCTATAGGCACCCAAAAGCAGGTTTTGGGGGTGGCCCTTGGGTGCATAAATATTAGATTTATCATTTAAGATAGAATATACCCCCCTGGCGCAGATTTCCTTAGGAAGTTCGAAGACAGAGCTGTGGAGGGTGATGGGTAGGTGGTTGGGCCGTGCTGAGGAAGTGACATCACGTAAATGTTGCACATGACATCACTTCCGGGAGGTAAGAGGGGGGCATATTTAGGTCTGGAGCCAAGGGTGGCTGCCATGATTTCTAATATCCATTCATTTGCCAATAGGTGGTAATTAAAGCTGCCCATACACAGACAGATTTAGGCTGTTGATTTGTCCCGTTCAGACCAAGTCTTCAGTTTATCTGCCCATGTATGGGCCCTCTCCATGTATGAGCCCTTCCAAAAATTGACCAGATAATAAAAAAATTTCTTTGGAGCAAGGACTGCATCAAATTATTCATGCATTGCTCTCCTGATGGCCTACCTTGGTCTTAGTCATTGGCTCAAGGGCTGGCCTGATATGGATAAATGGCCACCTCACCGATCAAGTGGATCTTCAGGTGTATGGCAGTCTTTACTCCCTATATCCCTACCCACCTACAGCTGGAAGTAGTTTGACAACATCTGCAGGGCAGTCAGACATTTATGTCCTTGTTACCCCCTCAGACTTGGGCCATTGGCTATTGGTTGTCCTGCATTGCAGCTCTGGTAATGGAAACTGACCAGATTATTTATGGTCTACTTCAGTCATTCCCAAACTGTGGGGCCGGAACAGTGGCACGGGGGTTCAGACTGGGGACTAATGTAGGTGAGATGTGGGGAGAATGCCTGTTTGGTCTCCTAGACCTGAAAACCCAGTTATAGTGATGGGGATAAAGACTTTATTTCTGTCTTATTCTAAAACCTGAGGCTAAATGGTTGATACCCTAAATCAATTTTTAAAATTAGAATTATTTCATTACAATTTCTTGTAATTCGGAGCTTTGTGGATAACGGATCCCATTCCTGTATTAATAAGAAAGGAAGACTTAGAGAAAAAAAGAAGGAAGAGAAGATGAGACAGCAGGAAGCCGGATGGGGATGAGGCAGGCACAGAGAATGGAGAGTAGGTTGGTGGAGGTATTTTGGATAGTGGGGCTCATGGTCTGAGGTTCCTTCTGGGGCCCGGGGCCCTTGTAATAAAGAGACTGGAACCCACTGTAGCCCCAGAGCCGGGCACGCTCGCTCAGCACAAAGCTGCTGTTTAATAAGCTCTTTAGAGCACTTAACTCTCGGCGAGCTCTTTGTTCCTCTCTCAGCCGATAGAAGCCGCACTCCGTTTGCAACTTGTCCTTTTTATGTTTCCCCAGCTCTGTCTCCCATCCCCGTGTCTGATCTGAGCAGCAACACATACAGCTTGGGTAGGAATAGAAATGCAGAATAAAAGGCCTTCTTCTGAATTCTCACTGCCTGGCATGGGCACACACTGGCACACAGACACAGACACTGGCACACACACACACACTGGCACACACACACACACACACTGGCACACACACGGGCACACTGGCGCACACACGAGCACACACACACACTGGCACACACACACGGGCACACTGGCACACACACTGGCATGGGCACACTGGCATGGGTACACTGGCACACACACACACTGGCACACACACATGGGCACACTGGCACACACACACACTGGCACACACACACACACACACTGACACACACACTGGCACACACACACTGGCACACACACTGGCACACACACATGGGCACACTGGCACACACACACACTGGCACACACACACACTGGCACACACACGGGCACACTTTCACACACGTCAGCACACACACACTGGTACACACACATGTTGGCACACATACACATGGACACACATATGGGCACACACTGGTACACACTGTTCACATATGGGCACACACACACTGGCACACACAGCAGGAACACAGACTCATAGGCACACACACAGGCACACACATGATTCACCATGAACAGAATGTACTGACAGTAGTCGTTCGGCGGGAAGTAGATATATGGGATCCGGTGCCGTTGCCTGAAATAATGATTTTATTTCCTTTTTTATGAGATCAATTAGTTCCCTATCTTTATACAGATTTCATGAGGAGCAGAGATTTATGGGAGACAGGCGAGTGCTGCTCCTGCGGGGAGACGGGATCTGGCAGCGGATAGAAACTATTTGGCCTCAGCCATCTACCCCGCTCCTCTCCTTACATTGTGTCTGTTCTTATATTTTAGATTTTATTATTAAAAAATAGTTAATTCCCAGCATGCCTTGCCTGTCCTATGATTAAAGGACATATAGCCTTATAACCAAATGTAACATTGCTCAGAGTCAAACACTTTATTTACATTAATGGGTAGAAGATGAGTTACTGTGATGTCTCTTCTTTCACTTCAGATGCTGCCCAATAGAACACAGTGCAACACCCTCTCTGTGCTCTTGCAGCACTGTAACTCTCAACACATATAGAGGTATGGGACCTGTTATCCAGAATGCTCATGATCTGGGGTTTTCTTGATAAGGGATCTTTCTGTAATTTGGATTCCCGTACCTTAAGTCTTTTAAATATTCAATAAACCCAATGGGACTGTTCTGCCCCCAATAAGGGGTAATTATATCTTAGTTGGGATCAAGTACAGGTACTGTTTTATTATTACAGAGAAAAGGGAATCATTCAACCATTAAATAAACCCAATAGGACTGTTCTGCCCCCAATAAGGGGTAATTATATCTTAGTTGGGATCAAGTACAGGTACTGTTTTATTAATATTTTAAAAATGTGAGTTATTTGATTAAAACGGATGAGAATGGTCCTTGAGGAAGGTCAACATTTTTAAAAGGGTGTGCCGGTCTCGTAATATTCATTTATATATATAGACGGATGAATAGATTAGATAGATGCACTTCTTGGGTTGACACTTTTTGGCTTTGGTTGCTCCAGGCAGGGGGGGCAGGCGATGATGTCACAGAGGGGTGGAGCAGTGATATCACAGGTGATATTGGGAGCAGCCATGATGTCAGGGCCCATCAGTCATTTATGATTTACAGAGAAGCTTTTTCCTTTTTTTACCATTTAACATGGTAAAAAAAACCTATAGATGGAAGCAATGAAATAATCATGACTCAGGGGCGTGAGAATATGATTTATTGGCAGAGCCAAAGGGAGTCGTGCCGTGGAAGCAACACACGCGTTATCATGGATTCCAGGCCTACCTGCACCAATTAACCTAATTCCATATGCCTCTATGCTAAATATACATTCATTAGAGGGAACAGGGAAAATATGGTTTGTTTGTGGTCTCCTTTAGTCTGTAATTATTTTATTACCCGGCAAACTACAGAAATGTATTAAATATGAATTAGCCGATTAGAAGTAATGAAAGTGCAGATTTCCGCTTCACGCGGATATCCGAGCAGGTATCACATTCACAAGAGTAATAGAGTGAGGGGGTAAGTAATCGCTGTATTATTGGAATTAATTATGCCATACAATTAATAATGTCCATTACAGACACAGCACATTACTATTGCTAGCACATCAGCAGCTTTACTCATTGCTACATTAGTGTGTAATTGTGTTACGTACTCTTCTGCACCAATATGTAGGGAGCAACTTCTGTAACCTTCCTGATCCATGCACAGTGCAACTTTATACAATATTCCTGCCTGGCATTAGATATTCTACAAAGAATCAGTCTATTTAGTGTAGCAAGTCCAAAAGATTTATTGTACCATCTCCAGGCACACGTTTGTATTGCAATCCCTTCCCAGAGGCTATTATCCCCCCACTGCTACTATAGGCACCATCTCTCCCTACTATACCTGCTATCCCACAGCCCCAGTCCCTTCCCAGAGGCTATTATCCCCCCACTGCTACTATAGGCACCATCTCTCCCTACTATACCTGCTATCCCACAGCCCCAGTCCCTTCCCAGAGGCTATTATCCCCCCACTGCTACTATAGGCACCATCTCTCCCTACTATACCTGCTATCCCACAGCCCCAGTCCCTTCCCAGAGGCTATTATCCCCCCACTGCTACTATAGGCACCATCTCTCACTACTATACCTGCTATCCCACAGCCCCAGTCCCTTCCCAGAGGCTATTATCCCCCCACTGCTACTATAGGCACCATCTCTCCCTACTATACCTGCTATCCCACAGCCCCAGTCCCTTCCCAGAGGCTATTATCCCCCCACTGCTACTATAGGCACCATCTCTCCCTACTATACCTGCTATCCCACAGCCCCAGTCCCTTCCCAGAGGCTATTATCCCCCCACTGCTACTATAGGCACCATCTCTCCCTACTATACCTGCTATCCCACAGCCCCAGTCCCTTCCCAGAGGCTATTATCCCCCCACTGCTACTATAGGCACCATCTCTCCCTACTATACCTGCTATCCCACAGCCCCAGTCCCTTCCCAGAGGCTATTATCCCCCCACTGCTACTATATCCCCACAATGTTTTCATTTATTTAGCCCTAAGGCTTAGCCTGTTAATACTGTGTTCACTACAAATACTGGGGATGAGTTTGCATGGGGCCTAGTAGCCTATAGCAGCCAATTCGATATTTGCTTTGAACTGGTGACTAGTAAATGCCATCTCCTGATGGCATATTATAAGTTACAAGGCCTACTGCAAGCATCGTCATTTTTATTTTATTTCTCCATTGTACAGAATTGTGCCTCAACAAGAATAGCAGTATGCCATAAATATATATACAAAATGAATTACCAGTGGCGCATATACTGAAGCTAAAGCTGCAGGGGACGGGTGAGAGAGGTTATTCGTATTGTAGAGAGGAGCTAATTTTATCTCTCCGCTCTTTAATGTGTAGTACAATGAGCATTGTTGAGTACAATAACCACTTGCTTAGTTATCATCGCTGTTCCGGAATAAATATTGGTTACACTCAGCCATAGCCAAGCTCTGTGTGCCCCCCGTGACATTATCTTTCTAATGTTGGGATCTTCACAGTATGTGTGCGGCATTGATATCCGTGCATCAGGTTCTATTTATATTCCACATATGCCTTCTGTTTCTGTTGGTATATTGGTGGTTGAGTCTGTATAAAATATCTAATTTTATGTATAGCCAAACTTGATGTGGATTAAATGGAAAGGCAGCATTAAACTGCTCTACCTGGTCTTAGGTTGGGACATTTAAACTGGGTCCCCCCAGCGTCAATGTGGTCCCCTTGAGGTGGAATGTAAATAGCAGCGCAGAGAACCTAATGACTGGTGGTTAAGTGTTGAGTAAAATGCTGGATGGGATGGTAGCCTCACACATGACTGATAGGCTGAATTACTGTTTTGGTTTTCCTTTCTCTCGATCTTATCCACCTCCTCATTCCATAACTCTTTCCATCCTTTTTACTCTTCACCACCTTTCTACCTTATCGCAGGGCCCCCAGTGTGCACTTAGATCCAGGAAACATGTTGCCATGTTGGAAATGATTGCTCTATAAAGTAGCCTATAGCTATGAGTACTCCATGTTTTGTTTGGGTGGGGAAGGGCTGGACCTGCTATTTGTGCTTTTTGTATGGTATTTCTATCTTTTCTACTCTTCACCACCTTTCTACGTTATCGCAGGACCCCCAGTGTGCACTTAGTCCCCAGCCCACATAGATCCAGGAAACATGTTGCCATGTTGGAAATGACTGATCTATAAAGTAGCCTATAGCTTTGAGTACTCCATGTTTTTTTGGGGGGGAGGGGAAGGGCTGGACCTGCTATTTGTGCTTTCTGTATGGCATGGATTCCTAATTTATGAGTTGGGGCCCAAAACTATACATACTCACAGTTTTGAACCAATATGTGGAGGGGATTCTCCTAAGCTACTTCTCCTGAGTTTCAATCTTCTTCTTAAATCCTTTTTCTTGTTAATTTAGGTTTCCATTTACAGACCATTTTGCCTATTCCACACTGATGAGCTCCAACAAGAAGGGAATTAGTCATGCCCATTAAACCCTCCAGCGTGGTGGAAAATAACACTGTGGATAACAACCATGAGCTGGAGCATTGTCTATAAATACCAGGATCTGGCCGACTGTATAAGAGTTTATTCACAAACACTGGCCTATGGGTATAATGCTTCCCATACAGACAGGGTTGCCTATAGCTGGTAAAATGGTGCCTCAAGCTGGTATTAAACATGTATTGCAAGTAAATGTAAGCAACCTGCTTCCACTGTGTACCCCAATCCAACCCAGGTCCATCCCTGATGCCCCAAATTCCACCCTTGAGTCACCGCTGCTGGCAACCCTCTATACAGTATATGAAAATAACCAGAAGGGTTGGTTTATTAATTAATTTATTGAATAATGACCCTTACTAGATGTCACTCTCAGCCTCTCATACAAATGGATGTAATGCAGCTGATTTAATGATGGGCTTCCTGTTTGTTAGACATAGTGCACATGGGTCAAACATTATTACATTGTCTACGGGTTGCGGGTCTGTGGGTCACAGGTCGCAGGTCTTATCTATATTCCCTATTTTATATTATCTATACTACTTAATTTTATTTCTACTCCCACCTACTTCTGATGATGTCACTTCCACTTTGTAGTGACAGCACTTACTATTTAGGGCCATGACAGGCGAGAGGATTAGTCGCCGCGCAAAATTGCGGAAGTTGCCTTGAGAGGAAGCTTTGGCGATTTCATCGCCGTGTATGCCATGCCACCGGCGAATTACATTCTAGCCGGTGGGACGGCATTTCGGGGAGATTAGTCGCCTGCGACAAGGGAGATTTGTGTGACGCACTTGATAAAGGGCCTCAGGGGCCCTGATGGTACCGCGTCCCCCACACCCCCGCAGGGGCCCTTGCTGAGCCCCCCTAACCCCCTGCAGGGTCCCCCACGGGACGTCCTCCCCTGAGCAGTGCATAAGTTTAACGCATCTGGGGAGGAACGTTCGGCCGGGGGAGCGCCGGCAAGGGTTGGGTCTGGGCCACCGGGGCCCACCGGGTTTTTTCCCAGTGTCCGGCAGCCCAGTCCGACACTGGCTCCACTCTTTTTGAGGGGTTGAGATATGGAACTGTGCCACATAAATTGGGACCATGTTGGAGCCCTAAGTATTAATCAATAAACCTATTTTTCAATCAAACTAGCAACCGTCTTATATCAATCAGGGGAGCGCTGAGCAATAAATATATATATATAAAGCTAATATATAGTCAGGCCCGGATTTGTGGAGAGGCCACAAAGGCCCGGGCCTAGGGTGGCAGAAATGTAGGGGCAGCATGCCGCCCCACCGCAACAATATTTTTACATTTTGCTCCCATACGGAGCAATGGGGATCAAAGGGGATGGCCTATGGGCACCCGGATTATAAATCCGGCGCTGTATATAGTCCATAACCTAAGTACACATTCGCTGCCTAAATGCCAGTTGGGGGTTTCTCTGTCATTTCCCTTTAAAAAACTGCCATTTTTTTTTTTTTTTTACTGAATAGGAGTCTGTGCCCTAAATCTAAAATGAGAAGCAATAAGTTCTGCATGTCGGGCTGCTCACAAGCTGATTATGTTATGAGCACAATACAGCCATTTACACGCTCACATCTCCAGCAAGTAATGACTGGTGCTCACGGCTGCCGCTATTTAAATGCATCTTACATCTGTTGTTAAATATTGAATAAGTAATGAAATTCTTCTCGGCTTCCCAGATCTGATCCTTTGGAGATTTATAAGCAGTAATGAAAAAGAAAATTGTATTTATAATCCTTCATGTTGCATATGCGCTGGATCCACGGCACGGTGCCTTTTACTGTTGCCGGCGTTTCTCAGCGCTGCCAGCCACACTAACTACCAATAATTTAAATTTACGGCTTGGAATGCGCGGTGTAATTTAGCCACGTTGAAGACACGCAGACGGTGGTCCAAGTCACTCGTGCATGATTACCAATCACCCCTACATCTGTTGGTTCCGCACAATTAAGGCTTTGTGTACAATTGTTTGTGCTGCCATAGGAATCAGCTCTGATTCAGGTGGTGCATAAACCGCCGGCAGACACTACGCTGCTTATTTATTACAAAGGGCTCCTGTTTGCCAGCCCTGCTATGGCCCATACGGAACCCCCCGGGCCTTTATAAAGTCCATCAACAGATGCTTGATATTTAGTAAACTGATGGGAGATGGATCCCTGATAGGCAGAATACTGTCTGGAACACTGTGTGACATCCTGGGGTCCCTGTGTACCTGGGGGGATTCATTTAGTATTTCATAAAGTAGAGCCAGTCTGGAAAAATTGATGAAAAACTTAGGCTGATGCCACACGTGGCGTTTTTACACTGCATATTTTCTCAGCCTAAAAACGCCGCACAAGCCACACAGCCCCTGACTATGGCGTTTTTCAGGCTAGTACTGGTGACGTAGCAAATCCCGTTTCCATGGTGCTAATAGTGCGAAATAGTAAAAAACGCCGCGTATTTCCGCTAGGTCTGGCAGCTGTCTTTGTGTATACATAGGAATAGCTTGCTGTGCAAATAACGGCGTATTTCGGCCAACGCTTGAAAAATCTGTGCTAAGGCGTTTTCTAGCGTATTTACGCATTGTGTGGTTTGCTTCGAGTCTTTTCAAGTTATTTCTATGGATGATGGTATCGGGCGTTTTTCAGCCGCCGAGAGAATTAGAAAATACGCAGCGTAAAAACGCCACGTGTGGCATCCGCCTTAAGTGTAATTAAAGGGGAACTTAATCCAAAAACGTCTTTATAAAGCAACTTGAATAAAAAAAAATCATCTGTGATTAGTGATGGGCGAAATGTTTTGCAAGGCATGGATTCACAGCGAATTTCGCCATTGCTGGATTTTTTTGCGAAACGGATGAAAAAATTTGCCGCAGGAAAATTCGCCGTGCACCCAAAAATTGTAGCCTGCGGAAAAAAATATTGTTGCGTGTCAAAAGAATTGCCGCCCACGTCAAAAGAATAGTCATGCGTCAAAATTGTTCATCATTCAGTGATGTCCCCGCCCCTGAGGAGCTTACAATCTAATTTCCCTGTCACATTCATGCAGCACACTAGGGACCCAATTAACCTGCTTGCAGATCAGTATTTACTCAGTAACAGAACCCAGGACCCCAAGGCTGTTGGTGTAACCACCACTCCACCCAAACATTACATATTGCTGGTATGAATTTGCGGTCCCCCAGGTATTAGAAACTACAGACAGCGCCGGATTTCAAATCTGGGCGCCCCTAGGCCGCCCCCCCATTCGCGCCCCACCCCCCCGCGCATGCGCAAACAAACCCACCTCCCCCGTGCTGCGCCGACGCAATCGCGCATGCGCGGGCTTTTAAACTCCCATACGGAGCAGTGGGGAGAAGTCCCCATTGCTCCGTATGGGAGCAAAATGTCACAATTTTGTTGCGGCGGGGCGGCATACCGCCCCTAAATTTCTGCCGCCCTAAGCCCGGGCCTTTGTGGCCTCGCCACAAATCCGGGCCTGACTACAGAGGTATAATACAATATATCTATATCCAGTTAATGTGCAAGAATGTTGTTGCCCTTGAGGGGGGGTCATGGCACCATGGTTAGTCTATTGGCCGGCTGGGAATCATTCTCCTCTTCTTTAAATGCGAAAGGGCCCCACTTGGACGCTATTGAATGGTACCCCCTAATCTAACTCAGATGAACAGAACCTGTAGCCCCACAGGCCAATGAAAGCCATTGAGGGAACCAAGCCTTGGAGCCTCGCCAGCCACTGCAGCGTCTGAAAGGGCCACTTGTTTCTCCCTCTGTTTGTGCCCCCACCACCGCCATGTTTCCTGCCACCCATCTGTGTTTTGATGAGCTTCACTTAACCCTGGCACGGCTCAGACAAGCACAGACTGGGAATTGTACTTAAACAGCAGGTTTTCCCTTTAGATTCCATTCCGGAGGTGGCAGAGTATTTGCCTACTGTGCAGAAGAGATAACTTTATGATTTATTGCGCTGAAGTATATATAGTTCATCCACAAACACACCGTGCACGGCTGCTATATTCTTTGCATACATTGCTCTCTCTAATGGAATCTTTTCATTCGGTTGCAGGCAGCCGGTGTAAATCTGATTGGTGCAGGGGCGTAAATGTGCATTGTAAATAGGAATACCTGCTCATTTGCTTTCATCGGCAGCTAATGGAGCGTATAACAAAAGGGGGAAATAAAGGGAAAGATCAGGGGCCCCGTACTCCACAGTATTGTTATGTTCCTGCCTCTGCAAAAAAAAATAGGGGGGGTTATATAGAAACGTGAGCAAAAATTTCTGTGTTCTAGTAAGCCATGGCAACCAACCAACAGTTATTGTTCACTGGAACAAACCCTCCGTTTTATAAACTAAAGCATTCTGGATAATATATGTATGTATGTATAACTTTATTTATAAAGCGCCACAAGGATAAGCAGCGCTGTACAATCTTACAATATACACAATTACACACAGGGAGGACAAGTGTTATAATAAATAAATACAATAAATATATATAAATGCACTGGGAATAAGTGCCATGTGGTATGAGACACAGTAGGAAGGAGGTCCCTGCCCTGTAGAGCTTACAGTCTAAGTATATATATCTAAGTATATATATCCTATACCTGTACTAGTTACAGGAGAATAAAACCCATACATTAACCATAGGGCCCTGTACAGGCTCCCCTCCCTTTCCCCAGCAGTACCAAGGAGACCCCCACCATGTCCCTGATCCTCCATACCAGTACTGAAAGGGCAGAGCTGTGCTGTGGGGTTGAGGACCACCATGCCTATCACTGGCAGCCAGTGGCATAAATATAGAGGAAGCAGTGGGCTCGGGGGGCAGCTGGGCCCAGACTACAGGGTCTGCTTCCGCTTTAGATATCCCCCCTCACCCTACCTGAGAGCTGGTGGGGGGAAGGGGGCGGCCACGCAATGGGGTGGAGCCTGGTAGGGGTGGATGTGGGTCCTCTCTAAAGGTCTTTTGTGTGGGGACCGGGCCGCATACAGGTCCTTTTCAAAAAATTAGCATATTGTGATAAAGTTCATTATTTTCTGTAATGTACTGATAAACATTAGACTTTCATATATTTTAGATTCATTACACACAACTGAAGTAGTTCAAGCCTTTTCTTGTTTTAATATTGATGATTGTGGCATACAGCTCATGAAAACCCAAAATTCCTATCTCAAAAAATTAGCATATTTCATCCGCCCAATAAAAAAAAAGTGTTTTTAATACAAAAAATGTCAACCTTCAAATAATTATGTTCAGTTATGCACTCAATACTTGGTCGGGAATCCTTTTGCAGAAATGACTGCTTCAATGTGGCGTGGCATGGAGGCAATCAGCCTGTGGCACTGCTCAGGTGTTATGGAGGCCCAGGATGCTTCAATAGCGGCCTTAAGCTCATCCAGAGTGTTGGGTCTTGTGTCTCTCAACTTTCTCTTCACAATATCCCACAGATTCTCTATGGGGTTCAGGTCAGGAGAGTTGGCAGGCCAATTGAGCACAGTAATACCATGGTCCGTAAACCATTTACCAGTGGTTTTGGCACTGTGAGCAGGTGCCAGGTCGTGCTGAAAAATGAAATCTTCATCTCCATAAAGCTTTTCAGCAGATGGAAGCATGAAGTGCTCCAAAATCTCCTGATAGCTAGCTGCATTGACCCTGCCCTTGATAAAACACAGTGGACCAACACCAGCAGCTGACATGGCACCCCAGACCATCACTGACTGTGGGTACTTGACACTGGACTTCAGGCATTTTGGCATTTCCCTCTCCCCAGTCTTCCTCCAGACTCTGGCACCTTGATTTCCGAATGACATACTTTGGACCACTGAGCAACAGTCCAGTGCTGCTTCTCTGTAGCCCAGGTCAGGCGCTTCTGCCGCTGTTTCTGGTTCAAAAGTGGCTTGACCTGGGGAATGCAGCACCTGTAGCCCATTTCCTGCACACGCCTGTACACGGTGGCTCTGGATGTTTCTACTCCAGACTCAGGTCCCCCAAGGTCAGGAATCGGTCCTTCTCCACAATCTTCCTCAGGGCCCAGTCACCTCTTCTAGTTGTGCAGCGTTTTCTGCCACACTTTTTCCTTCCCACAGACTTCCCACTGAGGTGCCTTGATACAGCACTCTGGGAACAGCCTATTTGTTCAGAAATTTCTTTTTGTGTCTTACCCTCTTGCTTGAGGGTGTCAATGATGGCCTTCTGGACAGCAGTCAGGTCGGCAGTCTTACCCATGATTGCGGTTTTGAGTAATGAACCAGGCTGGGAGTTTTTAAAAGCCTCAGGAATCTTTTTAAGGTTTTTAGAGTTAATTAGTTGATTCAGATGATTAGGTTAATAGCTCGTTTAGAGAACCTTTTCATGATATGCTAATTTTTTGAGATAGGAATTTTGGGTTTTCATGAGCTGTATGCCACAATCATCAATATTAAAACAAGAAAAGGCTTGAACTACTTCAGTTGTGTGTAATGAATCTAAAATATATGAAAGTCTAATGTTTATCAGTACATTACAGAAAATAATGAACTTTATCACAATATGCTAATTTTTTGAAAAGGACCTGTATAGCATGGGAAGGAATAAAGTACAAGCTCCTGGTTGGTGTCCACCCCCACAGATCCAGGAACATGAAGCCAACTGACCAGACATGGTGACCACCATAGAGCTCTCATTGGTACATTTGGGAAGAGAGAGAGGGGTCCAAATAAGAAAGTGTTTGGTTTCCTTGAGTCAAGACCAGTCCCAGTTTGTGCAGCCCTAACTCATACGTATCTTTAGTATAAGTCCTTGCTCACAGTTCTGTTTAACATAAAAGCCCCACCAGCAGGCTGTCTGCAGATTCATCCTCACAGGGTCATTCCTTGTGACCCCACAACTGGCCATTATATCACATTTACGCCAGTCACTGACAATGGCTGCTTCATGGTTCCGCCGCCCCTCAAAGAGAATTTTACACAGTGAATAGGAATTTATAGAGCCAAGAGCTGTGCAGGGATATTAGGAACAATAGATAGCAAGCTGACAAGAGGGAAGGCCTTGTTGCCGTGTTACAGCATTAGCCTGTCAATCACAGGCACCTCTGGATAATTGAAAAAGAGTAGAGCTACCGTTCAGCCCATCACTCGAGTCGGAGGAGTCTGTAATAAAGGAGTTTTGTTGTTCAGAACAAAAAGATAAATTATTTTTATGGGTCACTTTCTGTCTGTCTAACTGGTTTTGGCGGAAAAAGTTTTACGAGCGCCTGAGCCCCTGCACGCCGGCGATTTTAATGTGCAACCCAAGGAAGCGCCTGTGAAATACGGCTCCTGGGTTATTGCAGCTGCAGCTTTATGGGAAGGCACCGAGCAGCATTGAATGATATGCCTGAGAGCCATGAAGATGGCTAGCTAATGGCACCTTCTAAAGGGCCCAAGAAGAATGGGGCCAAGTGCAAAAATCCTAAAGCAAAGTGCCATTTTGTTTCCCACAAAGCCATTTGCCACCAGTAAGTTGCACACACATGTGTCAGAGTGTCAGGGGATACCTATATCCAGGATCTAGAGTAGCATTCTAGAGCGTCACTAGACTACCAAACGTTTGCTGGATCTAGAGAGTTGCTAAACATAGGCTGGATCTAGAATTAAGTGATCTACAGTGTGGCTACAGTGCCAAGCATTGGCCAGATCTATAGTGTTGTGATCTAGACTGGGGCTACAGTGCCAAGCATTTGTCAGATCCATAGTGTTGTGATCTAGACTGGGGCTACAGTGCCAAGCATTTGTCAGATCCATAGTGTTGTGATCTAAACTGGGGCTACAGTGCCAAGCATTTGTCAGATCCTATAGTGTTGTGATCTAGACTGGGGCTACAGTGCCAATGATGTCTATGAGGTGGTGCCCAACTGATGGCCGATTGTGTACAGGTTTGGCCCCCAGGCTAGGCAGCTTTGCTCTGTTGGTCCCACAAATGTTGAGTTTTCTTCTTTCCTTGATAAAAATGCCCCCAATTGAAGTTAAACCCTGATTATTCCACAATTACAGCCCTGACATCTTTGGGCCTTGCAACACCCACAGTAGAGTCCTGCGCGGAACCAATTTTTGAGACCGGGACCCAACCCAGACCCACAACCTGGACCCAAAACCCAAATTTTGACTCGGTTGACCCGCGACCTGACCCGCAACTGCCTTGTCCACAACCCAATCCACAACCCACTGACCACCATTAAACAGGAAGTGCTGTTGCTGTTAACTGAACCGAACCATCAGAAGTGGGTGGGGGTAAAAAAAAAATGAAAAAATGTTTACAGAAGTAAACTATAGATAATATAGGTAATATAACATTAGATAAGAACTATGGATAAGACCTGCAACCCAATGCATGATCTGCTGACTCGCATCTATACCTGCATCCTACCCGCAAGCTAGTATGTTCCCCAGGGGCATTTCTAGACCAAATGCCACTATGCCCCCCACTGCACTTGCCTTTCAGCGCTGGAGGGGGTCTGGGGGGTCCATATCACTAGTGCAGAGAGCGCACTTTTTGCCGCCCCTGGTAACTTATGGAGTGCTGTCGTCTGAGGCGAGTTTCCCAACCCCTATGTATATCACAGAGCAATGAATACAAACAAGTAGAAACCATCAGTTTTCCCTCAGGGGAAGGGAAAACACTGTGTGTTTGGTGGAAGAATTTAAGATTTAAATATAAATTGGAGGTATACTCTGTGCTTTAATGCCCCGCGCCAGTGACACAGAGCAGCCAGGGCCTATAAATTATACATTCCTGGGATAGAGGCAGGGGAAAAGCCGTCCCTACACAGCGGAGAGCCGTACGCCCGTTATTTATGACCCAAAGCGGCAGATATTAGTAAAAAAATGTCTGTTTACAACCGCTCCCTTGAAGGGCCTCATTGTATGTATCTAGGGCCCAGAGCAAACATTGCTCTTTTGACCCCTTAAAGATACCTCTGGGGGAGTAGATCATGTCTGACCATGGAAAAGAAGGGTTGAAATATAAACCCCCTAAATTAGGCCTCTCCTGTATCATATCGACTCAAGATACCAAGAGCTGAAGAGAGAAGATATTTTGGAGAGTATATGATTTAGGCACCATGCCAGTGCTACCATTTCCATAGGTAATAAAGTGAAAACGTACAACGCGGTCAAGTATGGGAGCACGTGTTCCGGATAAATAACCTTGAGTGAAAGCCTTGGCTTTACCGATTCCCGGATGGAGGAGCAGCCAGAGCCGGAATCCCAGGTCCCTCCGCAGAGACCGGCACATATGTTCCATTCATTATTCATGTCCTCCTACTGCCGACAAACAGCCAACATGAAAGTTGCGGAGAACCTGATAATCCCTATGTAACACGTAACAGCATGTTAATGGGATCATTTCCTTTATGAGATTGCTACTTGTCTATAGATTGTGTCTTTGCCCCTGGGAGCTGAGCATTTGGCACAGAGTTAGAACAATTTCCCCTTTAATCTAAGTGTTCCTGTCGAGCATCTCAGTCATTGTCCAGGACAAAGGGAATATTTTACTAATACAAGGGCTGAACTACAGGCAGGTAGTCATATCTACAACCTTGCTCCCCTAGTACCATCCTGTTGTATCGTCTTGAGCCAATGTCCAGAATTAAACGAGAATAACACCCATTTAGTCTGCGAAGGGCCCTTGCACAGGTCCTCATACCCCTCTTAAACTGCTGCATCCTTGTTCCACCAAATGGCCCTGCTCCCTAGTACCTGCCTTCCCAATGCACAGTTGCATAGGTTGGTGGCCACCATATTTGGCCCGTTTACTTCCACTCCATTGTTCCTTGGCAGCATACACCCAGTTTAGGAAGGGGCAGCAGGGCCTGTTCGCAGGCCCTAAGTGGGTGTTATTCTCCATTTTGGCCTGAGACTGTTTTTAAACATTAACAAAAAGGCCAAACTAGGAAAAAATCAATCAAATACATTTAAATTTAGATAAAGTATACTAAATCCTGCAGACTCAGCCCTCTAGTGGCCAAAAGAGGGAAAAATGCATTATTGAAAAATTATTATTTTTATAAACAATTAACAAATCATACCCCATGTATGAAGCCTATTGCGTTTCATGCTAATCTAGCACTTAATCATAGGCTCAACAAAGTTTGTTTACACATCTATATATACATGGTAAGGGCTCTGGCACACGGGGAGATTAGTCGCCTGCGACAAATCTCCCTGTTTGTGGGCAACTAATCTCCCCGAAATCGCCGGTTGGCTGGCATACGTTTCCTCTCAAGGCAACCCCGTGAGATCTCCCCATGTGCCAGAGCCCTAAAGCATACACCCACCTAAATGTAAAACCAATCAGTGTAGAGTAGCCTTCAACCCCCACTAGGAGTGTTTGTAGTAGTGGGGGTTGAAGGCTACTCTACACTGATTGGGTTTACATTTAGGTGGGTGTATGCTTTACTATGTGTATATATAGATGTGTAAACAAACTTTGTTGTGCCTATGATTAAGTGCTAGATGAGCATGAAACGCGTTAGGCTGCATACATGGGGTATAATTTTTTAATTGTTTATAATAAAGACTTGTATTTTTAATTTTTGATTTTGTTGCGGACTTAATTTTTCAATACTGAGACTGTTTTGGCCCAATACACTGATTAGCTTCATTACTAAATTGCGCCAAATTTGTTTTCATATACATTTGGCCTAGATGAGCTGATATTGGCTGGCAAGAAAGCCCCTCATTACTAAGTATGCAGCCTGTTATCACGTGCATAATGCCAGTGGCGTAACTACTCTGCGCTGGGCCCCCCAGCAGAAAAATCCATGAAGGGGCCACAGAGTAGCAAACTTGCCAAGCCCCCCTGACACGTCCTCTCTCTGCCCTGACACATTCCTCCACCCACTCATGTATAAATCCCCGCTCCCTGCCCACAAGGATGTTCATGTAATATGTAGGGAAGCAGACCCCGCGGTGTTACACCATTGCATATTGCCATGTCAATAGCCATCTAGTCAGAGGTCCCTGAAGAGGAAATACTTAATAAAAGCCAGAGGCAGTTGAAGAGTTTCTGGAAATTGTCGTTTTTTAGAGTCCCAGTTTGAACACATATTTCCCTTAGATTGGGCCTTCACCCATTCCGCTGTACCCGATGCCCATGTCCTAATCCGGCCCTGTTTATCCGCGCTGCTATTTAAGCATTCCAGTAAATATTTCAGTGCCACAGTCTGATGAGCTAAATGGAATTAAGTGGATATATTTTATGGTGTTACAGTTCTTAGAACAGCAATCGGCTCTACTCAAAGGTCATTATATATTTATTTGTGTAATTATCTTTTCGGCCCATCAATCAAATCTCCCCTCGCGAGACGCGGTGCAAAACCGGGCATGGAGGAGCCGTTCTACAGGCTGCTTATATCTTGGAGTGGCCCTGTGATGTTTCAATAATCCCTGTTGTTATTGCTGCAGTTCAGAGGTTACTGACGAGGGCCCTGGTGTTGATGAGAGAGAAAAGATGTATTGACAAACTGCTATATACCCGTAGGTCTGTTAATAAGTTTAACGTCTTCTCTCCATGTTCCCCGCTCTCGTCGCCGGGTGCAGAAGAAGCAGAAACCTCGGCAAAAGTCAATAAATGTAATAAGTTTTCTCATAAAAAACAATCCTATAAATGGGCAGCCTACTGCCAGCCATGCTTTTCATTTATTGCACCTCGCTATCCGCTTACACTGTGGAACTTGCCATCCGTTATGGAGAATCGTTTGCCTTCTGATATCAGTAACATGGGCCCATTTGCACAGCTTCTTACTTCTCCCTATGGCAGGCCCGGGGCCATCCAAGGTGCTAGGGGTGAGGTTTGGGCAGCCATGCAGTGGGGCAGCCATGCAGTGGGGCAGCCATACAGTGGGGCAGCCATGCAGTGGGGCAGCCATGCAGTGGGGCAGCCATACAGTGGGGCAGCCATGCAGTGGGGCAGTCATACAGTGGGGCAGCCATGCAGTGGGGCAGTCATACAGTGGGGCAGCCATGCAGTGGGGCAGTCTGGGGATGCAAGGCTCTCTTGTCTCAAGAGGCCTAATTGGACTAGTTACTCATAAGGACTTATTGACCCTCCTGTGGCACAATTTTGAAGTTGAAGTCTATTTTTAGCCTTTGTGTCATGCCAATGTACTTGCCGATAAATTTGTAATATCCTGTTGTTCCGGTCCTGGTCTGCCAACTTGTTCCTTGGTCCACCTCAAATCCAGCTCCATCATACCCCTTTCTACAGAATCTGACCCCCAAAATCCTCCTCCTCTTCATCATCAGCCCACCCCTCCACCAACCCAGCACATTCTGGCTTGTAAGCTGCATATTTTCAAAAAGGTGACAACCCTAGTGATGCCCCTTGCAATTTTTTGAAGGGGCATCTTATAATAGAATCATAGAACTATAGGAGGGCTATGGGAGGTAGTAAGTAGTGATGAGTGAATCTGTCCCGTTTCGCTTCGCCGAAAAATTCGCAAATCTTTCAAAAGATTCACGAAACGGCGAAAATTTAGCGAAACGGCAAAAATGTCGCACGTCAAAAAAAATTGTCGCCCGCAGGTATTTTTTTGTCGCAAGGCTATTCTTTTGTCGCCCACGGCTATTTTTTTGTTGCGCGACTATTCTTTTGTCGCCCGTGGCTATTCTGTGTAGCCCACGACTATTTTTTTGTCGCCCGCGGCTATTCTTTTGTCGCGGGCGCCAATTTTTGGACGCTCAGCGAATTTTTCGGCGGCTAATTTTTTCATCCGTTTCACGAAACAATCCGCCAATGGTGAGACGCGGAAATTCGCAGCGAATCCATGTCTGGCGAAACATTTCGCCCATCACTAGTAGTAAGGAAGGCTTTTGGACAGCCACCCTGAGATACCATGAGATTTAATTCCTGCCTTTTGTGATTTAGTTGAGATTTATTGAATTTGAATGAATCTGCCTCTTGGATCCTGTTTTCTTCTCAGTGTTACGTAACTCAAAAATAATAAAAAATGTGTCTAATTTGGTAAAAAGTTGTAAATAAACTACAAACTACTAGGCAGAGTAGAGCAGGAGGTCCATGGCAGGGAGAGGGTGTTCCAGGCTGCTGGGGGGGAGTTTGCCATGGCCGGTGGGCCGGGGGGGGGGGTGAGTGGGAGCCAGGGACAAGGAATTGAGTACTGGATGGGGTGCTACTTTCCCCTCAGTGACAGGGAGGTTGGCGTGGGGAGGTTGGGGGCGGAGCGATGACATCAGGGAGGGCAGGCTGATATCAGTAGGCGGGGCAAATACTTAATGGCCTGGGATTCGTGCATTTCAGGGGTTATACTGACAATGTTTAGTGCACAACATTACACTGTAACTTGGAGGTGGCACCTCTAGTACTGGAGAACATTCAAGAACATACCATTCAGAACCCAGCCCTGGCTGCCTAGACTTATGTAAAGTTCTAGCGAGTTCTGCTGGAGAAAACATCACTTTAGAAGTCAGAAAACTATTGTGAATTTATTAATTGGACCTAAACAGTTCTTTTCTGCATCAAAGCTCCGTACAGAACGGAATCGGTCCAGTCGTTTGCGTGCCCTACAGAGAGGCGGATTGACTGGAGCCCCCGGTGGGTAAATGTATCTTTATCAAGAGACAAGCTCATTTAGCCCTTAATATTTCCCACCCTACTGCTTTTCCTCCCTTTAAAGCGAAATTTCAATCAAGTGTGGGAGATGAAGGGAGAAGGATAATGGGCGCTCCTGAGCGGGCGAGATGTGCGGAGAATCGCTGGAGCGTTCCAATCCTGCATCCATCTCGCGGCACGCCGCAAATTCACTTAGGCGCGCAACAGCCTTCTAATTGTTCTTTATAAGAGCTCTTACTCCTTTATGGGCTCTAAATGCTACGTTCACCTTGAATCTCCGTGTAAATTTAGCCATTAACCTTTTCACTCGGAGAATAAAGTTATTTATAAGTGAAGCGCAATGTTCATATTCAGCGAAGAAAAAGGGCCCTGCTTTGTCCAAATAGAACTTTCTCTCCCTGTGCGCTAATGAATAAGCCATACAGTCGGTTGCTACGGGCTTCATTAACAGCACAGACTGTTCAAGCGATAAATGATCACTGGGTTTTAGAGTTTAACATGGAATTTAGGGAAAAAGGTTGTTGCTGGCCGAGTGCTGTTAGAATATATAAATATATCCTTGGGACTTTTATTGTAGCTTTTGCCCCTTGATTTTGGAAGGCAGTGGCAAATGCTCTTACCAATCTTCCCCAAACCTGGCCTGTAATGGTTATATAAGGGATAATGTACCCCCTACTGTAAATGATAAGGATATTAGCAGTCACTGAGGGGTTCTGTGCCCATATAAAGGCACAAGGCTGCAGGCTGAGTTATACAGGGAACTCTGAGTATCACTCATGTATTATAAGGGATAATGTACCCCCTACTGTAAATGATAAGGATATTAGCAGTCACTGAGGGGTTCTGTGCCCATATAAAGGCACAAGGCTGCAGGCTGAGTTATACAGGGAACTCTGAGTACCACTCATGTATTATAAGGGATAATGTACCCCCTACTGTAAATGATAAGGATATTAGCAGTCACTGAGGGGTTCTGTGCCCATATAAAGGCACAAGGCTGCTGATTTTTCTTATTGGGTCATTGTTTCTTCTAAAGCACAGTTTATAAGAGGGATGAGTACCAGCCCCAGACTGTTAGTAATGGCCACTAAGAACCAGTTAGAATGATGTCTGTTACAGGTTGTTCTTGGATTTTCTTTAATAAAAGGCCATATATTTACGCAGCCTCGTTCCTCTAATCGCCATGTCGTGTTCAAGGCTGATAAATGTTCCAAACCAGCTCTGGATTGAATTAGGCCCATCATCATTCAGACAGACTCAGGAACACATCTCTGAATCGCTCTAGTTCTTCCCACCAAACGCAGTGACCTCTGGTGACTTTTGCTCTTGGAAGACGTTCCGTGGGGATTTCGCTTCATTCCAGTCTTCACGGTTAGTTTGAATGTGTCTGTCATACGCGCCTCTCAGCCGGGGAGACTCCTGCCCCAGAACCGACTGATCAGGAGATTCTCTCGCCGCCTCGCAGGCAATTCTCTCCTCGCTAATTATTTCCCCAGCGAGTAGCACAATTGTGATGAATTTCCAGTGCATTCACTTAGCGGCAGATAAACACAATTCTGCTTTTATTATTATTATGGGATCCTGTTTGAGAAGAAATATTTATATATATATATAGGCAATACTGTCCCATGGGCCACATTTACATAAAATGGGTGTTGTCCCTTGAGGTGCTACTCTGTGACTTCTAGAGAGAGTTGTGCCTGACTCCTTATTAACACCAGGGCTGAGTGAGGCCCCCTTAGCCCCCCAAGGGCCCCATTTACCCATTCCCACTTACTGCTGGGGGACTTCTCTGGAGAGAACTACAAGTTTATGGGCTCCACTGTGAAGAGAAGAAAAGTCTGTGAAACTCTGTTTGTGCAGGTATGGGTGAGGCAGTGGTTTAAATCTATTTTCTGCAGTGATCTTACTGCCATGTCTTGGGTTAATGCAGTGCTCATTATCCATTTTCTGCAGTGATTTTACTGCCATGTCTTGGGTTAATGCAGTGCTCATTATCCATTTTCTGCAGTGATCTTACTGCCATGTCTTGGGTTATTGCAGTCCTCATTATCAGTTTTCTGCAGTGATCTTACTGCCATGTCTTGGGTTAATGCAGTCCTCATTATCCGTTTTCTGCAGTGATCTTACTGCCATGTCTTGGGTTAATGCAGTCCTCATTACCCGTTTTCTGCAGTGATCTTACTGCCATGTCTTGGGTTAATGCAGTCCTCATTATCAGTTTTCTGCAGTGATCTTACTGCCATGTCTTGGGTTAATGCAGTCCTCATTATCCGTTTTCTGCAGTGATCTTACTGCCATGTCTTGGGTTAATGCAGTCCTCATTATCAGTTTTCTGCAGTGATCTTACTGCCATGTCTTGGGTTAATGCAGTGCTCATTATCCATTTTCTGCAGTGATCTTACTGCCATGTCTTGGGTTAATGCAGTCCTCATTATCCGTTTTCTGCAGTGATCTTACTGCCATGTCTTGGGTTAATGCAGTCCTCATTATCCGTTTTCTGCAGTGATCTTACTGCCATGTCTTGGGTTAATGCAGTCCTCATTATCCGTTTTCTGCAGTGATCTTACTGCCATGTCTTGGGTTAATGCAGTCCTCATTATCCGTTTTCTGCAGTGATCTTACTGCCATGTCTTGGGTTAATGCAGTCCTCATTATCCGTTTTCTGCAGTGATCTTACTGCCATGTCTTGGGTTAATGCAGTGCTCATTATCCATTTTCTGCAATGATCTTACTGGCTTTGTAATCAGGTAGCATCTCAACTGAAAGCTATCACCAGGGGTGTAATTAGTGAGGCCCTGACGGTGCTACATGAACAAATGATTGCCCTTTATGTGGGTGTATTTGTATCTTTACAATACAGAAGGGGGGGGGGGATATTTCAATAAATAGAAATATACACAATAACAAAGTTTAGGACACAGGAGAAAGGAGGTTCCTGTCCCAAGCAGCTTATAATCATAGGAAATTATCATCTCCCCACCTGTTAAGGTCCCCATACACGGGCCGATTCTAGCTGCCGATATGGGTCTCTTAGACAAATTCAGCAGCTAATCGGCCCGTGTATGGGGACTACCGATGGGCCTGCCCGGCCGATATCTGGCCTGAACTTCGGGAGCTGATGCGGTGCCCGAACCGACTGCGCCTATACCCGTTGTTATAATTCGACCGAATTAGCCTGGATTCTCCCGATATCGCCCAAAATAAAGGTGGCTATTCACCTTCAGATCGCCAAGCGAGCGGATCTGAAGGTATATGGCCACCTTTATTTTGGGTTGATAATAATGCGCAGGCTCACAATGCTGATGATATATTTAGTTTGCAGTACAGTGATGGCGCCCCAGAGCATATTATCTACAGATCCCGGTGAAATAACCTTCACTTGTCCTTCAGCTTCATATCCTAAGGATCTTGTCGGAACAACTTTGCAGTTGTGAATCGGAAACGGACGGTGTTTCTCTGGAAACGTCAGCAAAACAGAGAGGCACAAAATTGCCTTTATAAAGGGTTATTTAAACAGGGAATATTTAGCAGCCGCGTGAGATTCTGAGTTCTTTCCACCTCAATAACGTATCCCTTTAATAAAGCCCTTTTTTATTGATACTACAGACTTTCTGTAACGTGTCCTGTTGCCGGTTCCGAGCCCCGTATTCTCGGCGGGTAATGAATAAAACAGCTCGCTGCCTGCTGATATATTCATTTATTCAGAGAGCATTATGAGTGCATATGTTTAGTAATCCTCACTTTCAGCAATCTTTAGAAACAGCCATTTTGTTTAAATGTTTTATAGTGGCTAAATGTATAAGTTTGGGGAGCCCAGTGTTCCAGGGAATGTTTTATTGATGGAGGAATATATATTTGATCTTCGGGAGGAATGTTTTCTTGCCAGTGCACAACACTGCGGAGTTGTTTTATGGCAGCTATGATTATTATCATTAAAATCAGAATATTTCAGATATTTATCTGATGTCCTGGACTTTGTCTACAAGTACTGGTAGCTCACCCGTTAGTACTTTATCTCCAGCCATTTGTGGCAGAGGGAAACAGAGACAGGGACACTAGCGATCACAAGACAGGAGCAGAAATACAAGACGTCTTTTGAAGATGTATTAGGCTAGTGGTTCCCCAACTTTGAAGCTGGCCCTCTTTGAGGGGCCGAGAGTGGTGGGTGTCTAGCAGGGCTGGCCTTATCAACCCTGGGACCTAATCCTGCCCCCCAAGACTGCGTGTAGGTAGCTGGCAGGCCGGGCATATGGTGCCTGTCTGTTCACCTTCCCTTGTTCCACTGGCTAGCATCATTTCATGGCACAGTTTAGCCCCCAATCATTTCATAACATACTGTGGCCCCCAATCATTTCATAACACTATGATCCCCAAGCATTTGATAATACTGTGACCCTAAAGCATTTCATGGCTTACTGTGATCCCCAAACATTTTATAATATACTGTTGCCACCAAGCATTTCATAAGACACTGTGACCCCACAAACATAACACACTATGGGCCCCCAAGCATTTTATAACACACTGTGGCCCCCAGATGTTTCATAACACACTGTGGCCCTTAAGTATTTCATAACAGACATAGTAAGAGCCCACACCCCAAGTCCTGCTCACATTAACATTATCCAGACACATTTCCAGGCCTCTGGTTTCCTGGTAGTTAGAGTGCAATTAATATAATGTGACAAGTGAGGTCTCATCTCACAAGATGGTGATGAGCACTCCAGAGAGCACTGGGCATAGGGAGGTGTGGCGCCATGCAGGGCCCCATGGGGTACAATAGGCACAATCAGCCTAAGGCCGGCCCTGTGGCAATTTAGAGTGAGATTTAGGGAGAATGTCTATTTGCTTTTCTAGATATACCTGAAAGCCCTGTTAGAGTGTCACTTTAAAAACCTGAAGCAGAGGAGAGGGAAGAAAGAACAAGGCCATATTATGGTTTATATTGCAATGAAAGCATTACACAACGTGTCAGTTTCCTACCTTACAGGCTCAGCCGTATGTTGTGGAACTGGACTTGGAAATAAAATGTCTTATAATCTCTTTTTTTGTAGACTCCTGTGCTTTCCAAGACCGAGAAACAGGCACAAGGGCAACTTCTTGCCACCAGCGTGAGATGGGGACAGACTCCTATCAACCAGTCTACGCCATGGGATACAGAAGAGCCTCCATCTAAACAGATGAGGAAAGGTGAAAATCCAGGTAAGAAGGGACGCAGGGAACCACTGGTGGGAAGTTGTTTTTCAATAAGGCAATGACCTGGGTGCCACAAGCTGAATAGGCCTGGTAACCCGGCCATACACATTACTATAGTTTTGTACAATGTTTGGTATGTGTGTTTGCCATACAGTGACAACTGATATTTCTGTACTATGGTTGGCCAGTTTTGGAAAGTTCATCTAGTGAGGCTCTATGACGCCCTGAGCTCCTCTTGATTTCCTGCATGTTGCTACTTTCTGATGGCACTCTCTCCATCTACTGGGCACACTTTTTGGCTCAGGGGCCACATTGACTTACAGACGGGCCAGGCCAGCGTTACGCCGTCTCCTCTAGTCAGTCCCCAGACGCCAAGTCTTGTGTGATGAGACTTGCGGAGTCGGTGGGCCAGATTAAAAAGACCAACAGGCCGGAAGTGGCCCACGGGCCGTAGTTTGCCCACCCATGTGCTAGTTGATTCAGAGGAAGGCAAAAAACCCCATTTGATATTTTTGAAATACTATATACTAGAGTATGGGGCATATCATTTCCTATATAAATATGTACCAACTCACCTATTACAGCCAGAATATATCGTTGTTATTATTTTGTACTGTATATCCAGTTAATTAATGTTCACTCTACAATATTTATAGATCCCTGTGTATTTCTCTAGGCCATGTCTGACAGCCGCTCTATCACTAATGCAAATCCGCCATGCTTTAGCAAGCGTGTAGCTTTTATTTCTCTACTTTTTTGGTGGTGGGGGGACGTATTTTCCTCCTTCTGATTTCTTTACTTTGAAAGGACAAGTGTGATATTTCCCGCTGTGTCTTCGGGCTGAGAAGTACAGAGCCTGAAATGTTTCCCCCCCAGACACGAGACGTTGGCTACGCATTGTGTCGCCTCTCCAGAAGTGTAATTATAAACCTGTCTGTAGTGGGTGTTAAGTCTGCTACGTACAGCACGCCAGGCCCATATCTCCCATGGAAAGAGGATAAAGAGAGAGGCAGCGCGGTCATCCTGCAGCAGAAAAAATAAACGTGTAAATAGAATTTGTTCAATGTCTGTGTTAGCGGCTGCTTGTATTCCCCTATCATGGCAGACTTCATTATGAGCTCCTGTGACTCTCAGCAACACGACCATTGTAGCATCACTGACAAGTGAAATGAGTAGGCGTCTGTGTTCATGGCTCTCCATCACTCCAGGGGAGTTTGTCATGATAACAGAGATTCTTATGTGCTGTCCTTTGGTCTATATGTTTGCTTGAGATATCAAGACTTCTAGAAAAAAAACTGTATATAGTGTCTTGAATGTCTGGAATGTGTGTGGAATGTGTGCTTAACGGCAGCTGGAACTCTTGTGTTATTTACCTGAAGGCCAGCTTACCCTTAGAGCTGACACCTGTTGGTTTTGATCCAAACAGTTCAGTTTTTCTTAGGCTTTTCCGGTCTCAACAGTCTGTTCGGTTTTTAGCATTGTGAAAGCCAAACAATAAATGAAAAACATTTATATACTAAAGGAACAGTAACATCAACAACAGAAAATGTAAAGTAAAGTGTTGGCTTTAGAAACTCTGCTGAAAAACCCTGCTGTGTGGCCCCGGGGGCAGCCATTCAGGCTGGAAAAAAAAGGAGAAAATGCACAGGTTACTTAGCAGATAACAGATAAAATTACATTGTACTCTACGGAGCTTATCTGTTATCTGCTATGTAACCTGTGCCTTCTCTCCTTTTTTTCCAGCCTGAATGGCTGCCTTCGGGGCTACACAGCAGGGTATTTATTAGGGATGCACCGAATCCAGGATTTGGTTCAGTATTTGGCCAGGATTCAGCCTTTTTTGGCAGGGTTGCTAATTAGCATTCAGAAGGGTTAAATGTTGGGGGGGGGGGGAATCCCCTAGGAGCTTTAAACCCTTCGCGATCCTAATTAGCGTATGCCGAACCCAAAAAACTGGGTTTGGTGCATCCCTAGTATTTATATAAACTATAGTAGTGTTTTTGAGGCAAACACACCAGTTTTACCAGTGTAGGGCAACAGTACTTAGATACATTTTCATTTATTTGTGTTACTGTCCCTTTAAGATACTCACTGTGATTTGTTTTTTTTCTATCAACATGGCTTAGTTATCATCAAGTAGAGTTAGTTTCTTATCATTACAGAAAGAAAAAGCAAATCAATTAAAATCCAAATTTGGATAACTGGCTTCTGTATAATAGATCCCATACTTTTAATTAAAGACTTGGACTTAATCACAAGGTGGACTGGTGGACCTAGTCTTGCTCATAATTGTGATGTTTTTTGTTGTAAAGCAGTGGTTGACTGTTTCAGTAGAGATCTTTAGGAAAACGTTGGTGTATCAGTCATTCAGCTAAAAATTCTAGAATATCTAGGACAACATATAAATGATCAGCCCAAAACTAGGCCTTTAACCTGGGTTTTTAGGAGAGCAAATCAGTGTCAGACTGAGCAACTAGGATACCAGGACAACTACTGATGGGCTCAAGATTAGTGGCCCCTCCTGCTCACCCAACCCTATAGCTTTATGTGCCTCCTGTAAATCATAGACTTCTCCTCCTATGTATCAGAACAAAGTGGAGAAATTGAGTGAAGTATAGATGATAGTATATAAAACACTAGGGCAAAGTTTAGTAAGGAGTGGAGGAACAATAGTATGGAGAGTTTCCAGTCTCCAGTGAACCACTGCCATAGAGTGAAAAGTCTATGAAGATTTTCATTCATCCAGGTCATGGTATATCTAGTATAAATAAATCTAAAGCAACTGGACTTGTTATGTAATCATTGAAGTCGTTTCACTACTCATCCGAGCAGCAGGAACTGAAGAAGCTGCTCGGATGAGTAGTGAAACGTCTTCAATGATTACCAAACAAGTCCAGTTGCTTTAGATTTATTTATACTAGACATAGAGTGAAAATCATGTTCCAATTGGTGTTTCATTATTTTTGCAAAACAAAATTCCTTAAGGTTTGAGGAGAAGGATAATACACACTTCTATGTATTTATCCAGTTCATGAGATGGCATGTTAGCCATTCAGCCATAGTTCCAAGAACTTCTAGGACAACAGATAAGTGTTCAACCCAAATCTTGACCTGGGTTATGTAGTGGAGCAAATATTCATTCTCTACAAATTTCCCCCAAAACAACCTTCTGTCCATCCACTAGTCTAGTGATTCCCAATCAGGGGCTCTGGAGCAACATGTTGCTCGCTATCTTCATTACAGTTGCTTACAATTAAGCACCTATTTTTACATTCTTAGCTTGAAGGCAATTTTTGGTGGCACATATTTACTCCAAACACCAAGGAACTTTTTTAATGCTTGTTTGGATTCCTAACAGTTTGTACATTTGACTGTTGCTCATGGGTATAAAGGTCGGGGACCCCTGCACTAGTCCTAGAGTGTAACCCACTGTTGCAAAGGATCACTGCAGCCCAAGGCACCATACTGCACTTATACTTTCCATGGATAAATAAGAGGAGGTCACAATTTGGTTGTTCCTGATTTAGATTTGGTTTTCTCTACATATTGGGACCCCTAGGTTCTCAAGCCCGCCCTGCCTTGGCTCTGACCCAAGCGCTTATTGCTTTAACATGAAATTAATTTCCAGTTTAGAACATTCGTAGAGCTTTCTTTAATTCCTAATAACATTAAATCAACTGGAAAATGGTTCCATTGCTAGCTATGGGATCAGTATGGGTTAAACAATACCTTTGTTGGCTAACTGAGAAGGTTTAGGATACAAACCCTCCATAGCAATTACTTCTTGTTCTTGAAAGCTACTCAGCTGTCTAATGGGTAGGTATCACTTTTACCTCTACTGTTTCCAGGTAAGAACCTGATCCTTCAGTTGCCTTACAGCAACCATTAATCTAACCATGATTATAGGTTTCAACTTTGTATTGTATGGATGAGGTGGAAAACAAAGCAACTGCAATGCGTTCCCCCCAAAGAGTTTGCCTTTTTCTGCAAATGTGATCATCATAACACATATTAGTTGGGCTTGCTTGACAAGGTGGCAATAATATACATTTTTGTAAAGTAAAACACACCTAGATACAGGTATGGCATCTGTTATCTGGACAGTTCCAAATTACAGGAAGGCAATCTACCATTGACTCCGTTTTAATCAAATAAATACATTTTTCAAAATTATTCAGTTTTTCTGTAACAATAAAACAGTACCTGTACTTGATCCCAACTAAGATATAATTACCCCTTATTGGGGCAGAACAGCCCTATTGGGTTTATTTAATGGTTAAATGATTCCCTTTTCTCTGTAATAATAAAACAGTACCTGTACTTGATCCCAACTAAGATATAATTACCCCTTATTGGGGGCAGAACAGCCCTATTGGGTTTATTTCATGGTTAAATGATTCCCTTTTCTCTGTAATAATAAAACAGTACCTGTACTTGATCCCAACTAAGATATAATGAATTCTTATTGGAGGAAAAACTGGCTTTAAATAATGTTTAAATTATAATTTAGTAGACTTAAGGTATATTTGTATGACAAATAACCTACATTATGTAACCTACATGTTGCATAACCTAGCCATTTACCCATTATTTTATTTGAATAGGATGGTACAACTGCATCAATAAAACCAAATAGAGCTGCGATGAACTTCACATAACTTTTCTTATTCTTGTTTGTATGTGTCACTTTCTAATGGAATTCATGAAGGCAAACCCCACCTACTGTATATATGAGGAGAACCTGATATCATCTGCTTGTTGCATCATTTTGATTGAATATATCACTTTAGAATGGAATCAACAGCAAAGGTTGCAGAGTTTCCCCTCTCATTGTAGTGTAGGTGTCATCTTTGATTATCAAGTTCAGCAAGTATTAACTTTGTCTTGGCTCCATAATACTTCTTATTTCCTTCCAAAGCCATCCTGTTAATCAACTCTGTCAGGCTGAATAACAAGTCCAGTTGGCAGTACCAAACATTCAGGTCTACTAATAGCCCTCTGGGGAACAAAATAGCAGAAAGCAAAAATAATTTAGCCCTTCAAAGTTGATGAACGACAGTGTATCTCCCACAATGCAGCTAGTCCCACCCCTGAAGGACACTGAAAACCTGCACTATGGGCTCCCTGTAGGCTGAAGTGGCCTGCTTACTATCACATTGAATAAATACAATGAAATACATTCATATGAAGGATCTATGATTTAATAGTTGCCCCTTGTGTTTTGTTTCAGCTACCCCACCATGGGTGACAACTGTCTCTGCCGGCACACAGGCATCTCTTATTGCCCATTCGTATGGAATGACTCAACCACCAATCTACAGCCAAGCAGCCAATGTCCAGGCTCCTATCATAGGAGTCACTCCCACACTCCCACCTCACGTGGCTCCACAGCTTCCACTAATGACGGCTCATTACCAGCTGCAACAACACCAGCAGCCTGCACAGCCCCTGAGTAACATGGTGGTCAACCTCCAAAGTCAAACCCTTTACAGACACAGCCAGCCAATGGCGGTACCTTCTCTGACTGGAGTTAGTCAGGTTCCTCTCCCAGGCCACACTGCAGTAGGCAATGGTCACATGACATGCCCCCTCTTGCCTCCTCCTCCTCCTGCTCAACCTTCTGCAGCCTTGCCTAATAGTGTTCCAGACACCAATGGGCAAACAGCCCCACAGGTTCCTCACAGCCAAACCTCCAACCCTGACAACCCCAATGGAGTACAGATGCTACGGACAATTGGCATGGGAAAGTATGAATTCACAGACCCTTGGTACCCAAAAGGTAAGCCATCCTAGACTTCTTCCTTTATTTCCCATGACCTATAACAGGTTGCGGTAGAGAATAAAAACAACCCCTGCCTTTTACATATTGACCAAAACCCGTCTATGAATTATTCCAGCCTCAGTTCTACCTGCTCTGATAATGTATCAATATAAATGTTCTACCTCTCGGAAAGGTCAGGAAGTGGATCTTTCACCATTAATCTCTTTCTGCTTTGACTCGAGCTTTCTCTTATAAGCCCCGCAGAAGGGTTTATGAATTAAATATGACTCAAAAAAAAAATCTCAAGACTCAAACAAAAAAACAGAGAGTGCTTCTCTTTCTAGAATGACACCTACAAAAGCTGCCAGCCAGTAGAGTAAATGGAATTCCTTAGCTCTGATTTAGATAGCAGCAGTGATTTGCCCTTTCTTTCCATCCTGCTGAAAGGCATCTGTTTTCTGTTGAAAAGCAAGTGCCATTTTTGTTTTCCGCTATAGTGAGGTTGGCGTCCCAGAGCTCCTGACTGTTTAAATAATGCATGCTCGGAAAACGTGCCTTTTTCTAGAACAAGCGGTGAAGCGCGGGCCAGAGATTTGCTGTGATGGGGAAGAAATTCAAGTGCAGAGTACGCAGGAACTATTATGGGGGTTTTTTGTTGTTTTTTTTTGACGGGTGCCATTACATTAGCGCTAAAGAGCCATAATATCAGCATGTGATCTGTGACCCGGCTCTGAGATCTGTTCGAGAGCCAACACACATGTGAATTCTAGTATATTATATAGTCACTAAGCTGGTGAAATAGGATTACACGCTTAGGAAAATTATATCCCTCAACAATGTAGGTCTCTATATAAATATATTATATTTTATTTATATTATATTATAAACAGCTCATGTAAAACCCTGCTTCATCTAAATAAACCAATTTCATAAAAATATACTTTTTTAGTAGTATGTGCCATTGGGTAATCATAAATAGAAAACTGCCATTTAAGTACTAAGGGCCGCCCCCTGGGATCATAGGATTCACAGTGCACACAAACAAGCCAAGGCACACATACATGCTAGGCCCCATCAGCCAATGAATGGACAGAGTTCTGCCTTTTGCTCCCACACTACTTCCTGTTACAGTTAGAGCTGCATTATTTCCTGTCAGCTGATCTCTGAGGGGGCACACAGCCCATCACAAAATGGTGGATCGAGGGAAAGGATGTAAAAGGACAATATTTACTGATATATATATTTATTCCAGTTTGGCGAGATTCTTTAATAGGTCACTTAACATAATATAAACTGTCTGCTGGTTAAGTATTCATTCTGGGGGTATAGTTTTCCTTTAAATACCCATAAAGTAGTCTAAAAGAGACTCAAGGACCAAATAGTGAAGACTGAACCTTGTGCCAAAATGCCACACTCCCAAGCACCACGACACGGTTCTCTATCTACCTGTGTCCCTTTTGCCCTTCATGGATAGTTTTACTTGGAACCCTTTATTCTGAAGTGTTTTTATGCTTTGTAGTCACGGGAAGGATAACATTTTTGAACCCATATGGTCCCCCGAGGCTCCTGGCTGTGGGCATACCTCCTGTGCCGCCAGTTATTACACCCCTGTACCCTGCTCATACGGGTCAATGTAGCTCTAATGGAGGAAAGGAATGACAGCAAATGGCTAGTGATGAGCAAAATTATTGGCTAAAAAAACGCACCTGGACTCTGTGTGTTTTGCATGGAAGAAAGTCACTGAGAAAAGATGCCCATATGTGTCTCACAAATTTTCTGTGTGAACCTTTTTTGTAAATCAAAAGGGGACAGATTGGCTCATCACTACATATAACCCTCAGCCACAACTGTAGGAACAAAACTTAGGAAACCAATAACCACAAACTATTATGGCGCAATTTATGCAAAAAAAATTACAACTACAACAATATCTTTAGGGGACCCTTTTCAGATCATGTGCTTATATTCACACACACGGGGGGGGTCATCTATAAGCACCGGGCAAATTTGCCTGTGGCCAGTAACCCATGGCAACCAAGAAAATTTTGCATTCGTTGTTCTACCTGCAACTGGCTAAAAAAAAGCCACTTGCTAATTGGTTGCTATGGGTTACTGCCCATGGGCACATATTTCCAGCGTTGATAGATGAGCCCCTACTCAACAGGCTTGACCTGAGCTCTGGGCACATAGTGACTTTCATTGTGGCAGATCCAACATTTATCAAAGCCACTGAGCCTCTGCTTGGAGTCAGATGCAGGAGCACCATTTGTGCTCCACTCCCAGGGCCAGAACAAACCAGTGGAAATCATTTTGGGCCCCTACTATATTGTAGTATTTCCCTTATGCCCCTAAAATTTGGTTTTACGTTCTGGTTTGTTGAAGCTCCACTGGTTTTACCCTCCAAACCGCTTCTTCTGCGATAAGGCACATCTCCATAAACCTGTAATCTGCCCAGCACCAGTATGATATTTAGACCACTTCTGGCAAATTCCCCTACTATATTGTAGTATTTCCCTTATGCCCCTCCAATTTGGCTTTACGTTCTGGTTTGTTGAAGCTCCACTGATTGGTTTTACCCTCCAAACCTCTTCTTCTGCGATAAGGCACATCTCCATAAACCTGTAATCTGCCCAGCACCAGTATGATATTTAGACCACTTCTGGCAAATCCCCCTACTATATTGTGGTATTTCCCTTATGCCCCTCCAATTTGGCTTTACGTTCTGGTTTTTTGAAGCTCCACCGCTTCTTCTGTGATAAGGCACATCTCCATAACCCTGTAATCTGCCCGGCACCAGTGTGATATTTAGACCACTTCTGACAAATCCTCTCTTTATTTTTCTTAGCGCTCTCCTTGCATGTTAATCAGATTGTCTGAAAGGGGCCCGAGGTTCCATCTCATTAAATCCCTGAGATTTTCAATTTCGTTGTCTGACTTAACACACAAGTGTTGCCAAAGTTCATGAGCAATTACTGTATGATGTCCAGTGAAAAAGAGCAAACAGTTCCTATCAGAGCGAAGAAGAAATGGATATTTTTAGAGTTCATTAGCGCACTTATTTAAATTTCACATTCGTCTTTTAATTACAGAAGTGTTTTTGCATTCTGAAGGGATCGGGCTTTCAGTCGCATGTGGAAATGTACTGTGTGTTTTTCATTAACCTTTGCTTGTTCGCTAATAACGTGGCGAGCTTTTTTTTCTTTATTCAATCTGTATATTTTCATTTGCAATAGGTCATGTGGTCTCCTAATGCAGGTGAATGATTGGTGGCAGCGTTCAGCCTCTGAGATTGTTAAATAACGTGTCCTGGAAAGATGGTATTTTGTACAGAAACGGCATTTAAAAAATATGAAAAAAAAGAGAAATAAAGTGATATCTAGGATGTGAATGTAGGGTTGCCACACACTGTTATTTGCCTGTAAATCGCCAGCTAGAGCCAGGGCCAGTATTACTAATTTACTTACAAATGAAGTTGCTGGTAAATTTGTAATAGTCATCTCCTCCTTCTCTACCTAAAGTTTTTCTTTTAATTTCTCTGAAGGCTTTAATTTTCCCAGTCTTTCCATCCCCCCCCCCAACATCATAGACTCCCCATTTCCCACCCAGTGACATCATAGGCCTTCCAATTCCCGCCCTGTGACATCATCAAACAACACTGTGTCTCTCAGGCTCCACGAGCAGCTACATGTCTGTCCATCATCTAATTCCAAGATCAAGGACTGCGCCTCTTTATTACTCTCTTCAGCTTTCACCCTTCTTTCTGGACCGATTCCCTCAGTGTTGGAACACGGTCTGTGGTATTTGCTTCATACTTGAGGGGTTGGCCACTGATTTTGGGGATCAGGCATTGCTCTCATCACAGTTCTAATTAATTACATGGGGGTTCAATTGGGTTGAGGTCAGGGTCCTGTGCAGGCCAGTCAATTTCTTCCACTTCCATCTCAGCAATACCATTCTGTATGGTCCTTACTTTGTATTTTGGCTATTCTCCTGCTGAAACAGCAAACAGCCATCCCATGAATTGTTGCCAATTCATGGGATGGAAGGTCAGAATTGTCAAGATTGTCAGAGTACGATGTAGGGACAGCTGCGTCAGAAATGCTGGGTGCTGCTTAGAGAGCCAGTTTCATTAAGAGAGAAGTGTTTACCCACAACTACACAGCTCAACTATATTTTATGCCCAAACGGATGCCCCCTTCTGTTTTCTTTTGCAGTTGTAGAGCTTTTGAATATGGGGAATAGGCTACATATAATTACACTGAGAGAAACACTACGTAGTGCTGTAAGGAACAAAATCCTACCTGATGGTGGGTGTCTTAATGTAGCTGTTGACAGCCCTGTAGTGTTGGTCTGTGCTGGAGTATGATAAATTGTAGGCACCTCTGGCTTAGAACACACCTTTTGGATTTGGAGGGAGATTGGAGTCTATATTAGCATTTCCCATAGGGATAAATGGAGGACAAACAAGGTTCTGAAAAAATACAGATTAATGTCCTACAATTTGAAGCTCACAAGAAATGTAACTCGAATCTGGAGGCCAGCCTCGCTTGTAAGGCACACTTACACTTCCGCTGGTGTCCATCTAGAGTGTTCAAATGGCTTCCAACTCAATATTAGAATGTGTAAAGAGTCCAAAGTAGAATGTATTTGTAAGATAAACAGCTCTAAGTACATTCATATAATCAAGTTAATGTTTTCAGGTACCTGTAACTTTAGCTACATGCTACTTGGTTGCTATGGGTTACTAGACCTGCAGAAAACCTGGCACATTTAATTGCAGTAACCACTATGCCCTTTCTAGCTACATGCTCTTACTTTATATTATATTGAATCTGATATGAGTTTTATCCGTTTGCTTTAAGCCGGCTCATAGCATCCTAATTATCCTAATTGTGTAATAGGTTAACATTTTTGGGTCTGAAGACAGAAAAGTTCCAGGTGAGCAAAGCCATTCTCCCTCTGTCATGTCAGAGATATTCTATTCATGCAAGTTGGCCTGCGTCCAGCAATGGCCTCTCTCTGGGCTAGCAGAAAAGTTGGGGGTAAACAGAAAAATGAATTCCCACAACACAGCGGGCCGCAGTTATTACGTGAGGCAGATCTGTGATGGATTGCAGGTCTTTCTAAATTCCTAGAATCTCAGCTTTCTCAGGGCTTAATGTGCCTAATTGATATTGGCCCCCGCATCTGGCATCACCCCCACCACCTACTTGGTCATCATAGAAGCTTTCGGCACAGAGTTAACGTCACGATAAGGGAAATAGGAACCTGTTTATCCAGGTGCAGGAAACCGAGCCAAGAATATTATTCGTATTGCATTTTGCCCTAGGGCTTCCCCTTGTTGCCCCATAACCTAAAACTCTCTTGGGCAAATATATATATGTGGTTTGGGTTTTGTTATTGTATTAAAGAACAAAGAAAATCACATTATTCAGAGACTGTGAAAGCGATATCTGTTGTTATGAGATGTATGGGGTTGGAATGCCTGGAGTTTCCTATCCAAATTATTATATATCATATTGATGGCTTCTGCCCACTGGAGAGACCCATTCCCTACTCCTTTACACAGAGATGCCACATTGGATTGTCTGGTTTATGTACACAGAGACAGGCTTTTTGGTTGGACCCGGACAAGCCCTGGCTCAAGAAGTAAGTAGGCATCGGTTCCTTACCACAAGCAGCCACTTTGGCACAATACCCCAAGATTTATGATTGGTTGGGACCAGTTTTAGAACATGGAAACTGCTAATGAGTTTAACACATTCAGCTTATTATATAATAATATGGCTTTTGCACAGGTTCAGCTATGTCTGACTTCAACTTCAACACAGCCCTGCAGCCCAACTGAGAATATGTCCCCCATAGGGCCAAAATAAAATGGGTTACTATAATGAATAAAGAAATGTTCTTTTGTCCAGTCTAGCAAGTGTTGGATGTTTTCACTCTATTAGTCTTCCTAAAATACATCCATTTATTTGCCTTCGATTGTGTCTCAGGACCCCCCTATATCTTTAACTGCCACCCGGCACAGCTGAGGCCGCTGCCTGCACCGCCTGTGATTCTGTGCGACAGGAGACATTCCGAGAAAAGCTTCTATAATGAGACAGACGTGTTGCTTATGCTTCCTCAAGGCTGCCAATTATTTGTAAAAGACGCAGCCTCGGTTCAGGGGGGAAAGGGAAGGATCAAGGAGTAATGATCTCAGCTCCTAAAAATACAATAATGCCAAAGATTTTCATCATCGGGAAAGCGCTAAATTAGTTTCAGATTTGTACCCCAGCAATATTTATAGCCAAGGTTCAACGACAATAATTAGATTGGATAGGGCATTGGCTCTAATTTGCTCACATGGATCCTAAAGGACACGTGCCTGCCGCATCTTCTGCAACTTACAGTGTTTGTGTTGCAGGCACATTTGGCTTTAACCCTACTCACAACCCAATTAGGGAGCTCCAGAACCCTGAAGGAACCAAACAGAAATGGTTTTACAAAAGGTGAGAGAATAAAATGATACAAAACCAGATATAACTGACAACAAGAGAATACTGGCAGGAACAGTTATCTCCCAGGGTAGGGGCTACTGATAGGGTGGCCACCCTTGTCCTAATTGGAATCAGTACAAAGGAAGGGGGGAATCTGATGTCAGTGGGAAGGTTGGTGACATCAGGGGTGGTCCAATGACTTTTAGGGGTGGGGCATGATCTTGGGGCGGAGGGGAGGGAAGGTTTTGCCCATTTTTAAGCTGCCAAAAACCAGGCTGTCCACTTCAAAACTAGAGAGGCTGGCAATCCTAGCTACAATATACCAGCCATTCCCTGCAGCTGCGTTGGGTGGGTCAATAGAGACAGCCATTCAAAACAATCAATCTCCTAAGATCCACTCCTAAGGAGAAGCCCATTGGACCACACCTGTCCAAAGGCCCACCCTGGCCACTTATCCCACTGCTTAAGGCTAGTGCCACACAAGACTGGTTCTCAGCCTTTGTATAAAGTGTGAGCAAAACAAAAGTAGATTACGCCCACACAGGGAGGGGTGGGTAAGTGAAAAAGCCCACCACAACAATTCTGCTTCCCCTCAATGCTTTTCAAGCTTCCACCCCACCTCCAAATAACCTACACTGCTTTCATGCAGCTTCTGAACCCTAATAGGTCCCCCCTCAGGCTGGACTGCAGCTACAGAGCCTCATTAGGCCAAGACAATTTGCAGTTGATCTATTTTTTTTTTACTATATCAATCTGATTCATTAGATCATCAGCCAATCAGGAAGCTAGGAAAAATGGGGTACCTCAGATCCATATGCTGTAGATTCATTGAGGTGCATTGGTCATGACTGCACACCGAAGCCAGTTCAGCTTAAAGAATGCAGCTACATTACTTACTCTGGCATGAAATGCGTTTCATATGCATTTTCTACGTGGAACAACCCTAAAGCATGTAGGGAGGAGTACAAAGAAAGAGTTAAATTTACAATGAATATGCCTGACTGGTAAAAAGTTGAAAGGTGTAGTTGGACTACAGTTCCCAGACTCATCCAGGACTTGAATTCATTTACAAACCTATGCGTTTCATCCCCACTTAGCACGATAATGGCTGGGAATCTGTGCCCTTGTCGCTGGGAGCTGAAGGGAATGAAGGGTGCTAATCTGTGGCACCTCGGATATGGCATAGCTGCCGCGCCGCACTTTTTATATTTCCCCAGCTGTCATCGTGTGTTGATGTTTCACACAATTCGCTCCCAGGGGCCTCTAACAAAAGTTCTATAAATATCATGTGGGACTGGGCACCTCACGTGGGATTCTGGTTCTGGAGCTGCCCAGTGATTTTTCATTTTTTGCATTTCTAATTTGAGAAAGGAATTCACATTGCATGGGAAAAAATCCTTATTTTTATTTATAAAATATGGTTGTTTGGGGTTTGGACCCCCATCCCAAAGTCACTGAGCACTGAGGCTCAGCCTGTGCCAAGTGTTTCCCCTGCCAAAGTGCCGCTTCAGGTCTCCTCCAATGCACATAAAAGGGGCAAAAGTAGGCAATTTTCAGAAAATTCAGTTATAAATACACATTAAAAAATAAGTGTCCAACTTTCCAACAAAGTTCTCAGTTTGCTCAGTTAATCATTTGACTTTGGGTACATTGTTTCAACAGTCAGAACCAGCAGTGCAGTAAAATGCGCCTTTGCTCCGCTTTTTATCTTTGGTTATACAGACCCCTATGATATTGTCTCATATCTCAAGCTATACACAAGATTTTACGGCAAAATATGTGAATTTGAGAATAGTTTAAGCAGGGTTGAATAAAACTCCTGGTGATGGAAACATTGCTGTTATTATATTTTATCATTTCGGATAATTATTTCTTGATCTGTTATTCTCCCTGTAGAAGGAAGCCTGCCTATTGCACAGATAATTAGCACAGAATGGGAGGATACACAGCGGCTCACATTAGCATTGCTGTAATGAGGTCTATTTGGAAGCGCAGGCTCTGAGACTGCCCGAGGGGCAACTTTTATCACGGCGCTGTTAATGCGCACACCAGCATCAAATAGAAGCAAGGGAAACCCTAAGAACCGCACCGCTAATGGCTTATAACTGATAAGGAGCCATACTAATAATAACTGGAATGTGGTAGTATCACTTTAAATAACAATCTGCTTTAATCATCAGTACTGTACTTGATAGGCCAGTCTTTGCAGTCTCAATTAAGTAAGGGTAAACGCTGGCTGATCTTATAGGTATCCGGCTAATTAGCCGCAGGCCACAGCCAGCCCACATTGTATTGGCACCCAAGGCAACACTTTTTGGCCATCCTTCCCCCCAGCACTTACACATGCCTCTCTCACTAGCTGTGGCATTGTGCAGCTAGGCAAACAACATGGATACCAATGGGCAAATGAGCTCATCTCTGGTAGTGTGAGATGGAGCTACTGCTGCCAGGCCATCAGCCTGTGTCCTATACAAAGGCAAAGAACGAGCAATGGCAAATGCAATTTCCAGTATGAACTGCATTCCCTGCCCACGTGCCAGTGGCTTTTAACAAAAGCTGTAAGTTTGTATGGCTGTATGGTAAAAATGAGCTAAACTGCCCAAGTACTTATGTCCCTCTTTACATTTTACAGATGTTGGGAGGTATGCATATGGCCATTTTTAGAAATAAAACCAAAGGGAAATTTACAAAAACTGTGTCAGTTACATACCACCATTTAAATTCATAGTGGCCAATGTTAAGATTAATTTTATTAGTCTTGATTACAGTTTTTGGCTCAGGGGCAGGCCTGTGCCCTCAGGGGGTGGAGTTATAATCCAGTGTCCTGTTATTGGCCCAATCAGGTCAATTAGGGCCAGAGCTATCAACGTACTGCTCATTGTCACGAGGGGATATTAAAGTGCACGCCAGTATGCCGGCAATTTTTTTTTCCTCTAGGAGGAAATAATTTCACATACAGGCCACGTTTCCGGAAGTAACGTCTTGCTAGTACAAAAAATTTCAAAAAATTGGGAGATGCTATTGGGGGAGAAGAGACAGAGGGAGAGCCGCCAACATAGGGTAACTCTCAATGAAATAGGATGGGGGTTGGCAGCTCTGATTAGGACAATTCCCTTCCCCTCTTTTACTGTCTCTGCAACATAAACAAACAGAACCACGTTGGCCAACTGCCTCTTTCTTGTGATGTTATTGACTATCATGAATGGAGTCTGAACAGCCAACAACAACCGCAGCAGTTAGATGTAATGTTAGTAGATTTTTACAATATAGAAAATAAAAGGCAGTATTTTTGTTCTATTAGTAAGTAAACTGATGCTATTTTCCCAGCCCCCAAAAAGTACATTTACCCCGTTGTGTGCTGTCTGCCATAGAATCTATGGTGATGGTGTAAAAATACCAGTTCGGGATTTGGCCGAATCCTTCAGTGTGGGTTCGGGGGTTTGGCCGAACCCAAAAAAGTGGGTTTGGTGCCTCCCTAGTTGCCACTAGTGATGAGTGAATGTGTCCTGTTTCACTTTGCCAAAAAATTTGTAGATTTTGCCACAAATCCATGCCTAGCGCAAAATTTTGCTCATCACTAGTTGCCATCTGTCCAGTTTTGACCCGGATAGCCCAGTTTTCCCAAATTGGGAAAACCAGGCAGGACTCTCTAGGTTTGACGCGGCGATTGGCCAATCACTAATCAATGCATCATAGCCCCGCCCCTGTGGCGGCATGCCCTGCCCCTCGTTACATCACACCTCCCTGCTCTGAGTTCCCGGGCAGGAGAGGTGGCAACCCTATCTGACAGACAAGTCGGCACTAGAAGGTTTCAAGAAACGAAAAACACGGTTATTATTTTTATATCATTGTAAAAATCAGCGGTACTAAAAAATCTGATTTTAAATAAAACCAAAGATACAATACAATTCCCCGGAATTACAAGAAATTACCGCTGTCGTGCACAACATACAGAAAACAAATCTTTAAATGCTCGGTGGAATTTGGCTGCCTCTTCCGAAAATAGTCACAGTGATTACAGGAGCTGACAACTCCCTGCCGCCCCTCTGTAAAAATCTGTCTCTCTCTTATTCCGGCCCCGATACGGAAAAACAGCGCCTCTCATGCGAGCCGGTCCCCAACCCAATATCTCAGCAGCAAAGCTAATGACAACATAACTCAGCTAAAGGCATTTAATGCTCTGACAGCCACTGTTTTCCTGTGGGTCCTCCTTAGTGGAGTTTGTGGCGACACTGAATAGATCTGAGCCCAGGCGGCAGTTTCGGCAGTCGCCAGTGTGTCAGTTTTTTCTTTAATGTCGTAGATTTGTAATGTGAGGCTACCGGGGACGGGGCTACTGAGGAATAGCTGATAGGAAAACAAACAACAGAGGAATCATTTACAAAAAAAAAAGTATATTTTTCAACAGAAATATGGTGGCATGTTTGACATGTATGAGCATAGAGTACTTGCTTTTAGGGAGGAATGTTATATAGTAATTATAGCACAGAGGTTCTTATGCCATTATTTCCAGCAGATGTCAGTTCTTCTTCAGGTCTGTTATTCAGCTGGCTAACACTACATTGTTTCAGGAGATAGAACCAGCAGTGCAGGGAATATAACTAGCCAGAGTCAATAGCAATTATGTTTACAAGTAACATGTTATTAATGTATATTGGAAAGTTGTATAAAGTAAGATTTTTTTTCATTATGCAAAAAATAGGCTTTGGGTGTAGTTTCCCTTTAAACTCCAAACATGAATATGGCTACTTAAATTAGTGCATCAGCCTAAAGGTTCAGCATCTCATTAGCAGTAATGATCGAGGTCTTCAAAGGAGCTCCCCATCTTGCACTCGGAGCGTTAGGAGTGTCAGAGGCACTGCACATGCTCAGTGGACTCTAAGCAGATATTGAGAAACTAAACTTAGGGGGTTGTGGTAAATTATCAAGCAGAAAATGAGGTAGGTCTGTCATATAAGCTGATGCTACAGGGCTGATTATTAAATTCAGAAGCTAATTGCATTGGTTTCGGAGCTGCCATATAATGAGAATCAGCAGAAAAGGAAATGGGGGGCTACTGCAGCATTTTTGTCCTACTTCTTTAGTTAAAGCTTAAGTTCTTTCTATGAGATTTTAACTGTGATGTCATTGGTTTTGGCGTTTTTTGGCAGGGTTCAGTTTCGGCCGAATCCGTGGTTGAACCGAATCCTAATTAGCATAAATTAGCATATGCTAATTAGGATTTGGAAGGGTTAGATGTTGGAGAAAAAAATGTTGCTGCCCCTTCCGTATCCTAATTAGCATATGCTAATTAGGGTTCGGTTCGGTATTTGCCCGAATCCCACTGTGTTCGGTGCATCCCTAGTAAATATTTCCTGGCCCAGTAACTAGGGATGCACCGAATACACTTTTTCGGACGAACCCCCAAATCCTTTGTAAAGGATTCAGCCGAATACCGAACCGAATCCAAATTAGCATATCCTAATTAGGTTTTAGAAGGGTTACATTTCTCAACTTTCGTGATTACGTGACAAAAAGTCACGTGATTTTTAGGATTCGGATTCAGTTCGGGCTTCGTCCGAATCCTGACAAAAAAGGCCGAATCCTGGCCGAATATCAAACCGAATCCTGGATTCAGGTTTTGACGGCAGTTTGAAAGCGGAAGTCAGTTCAATAGCTTGAGACCTGCTGGCACCTCCCCACCACCGACACCTGGGGGCACCATGAAAGGGAATTATGGGATGTGAGAGGTCAAGGATCATATGTTACCTGGCCTCTTTCCCCATAATTATGTCATTGGTTGGAGGAACTCTAAGATGGAGGAAATGGAGGAAAAAGGGGTAATTCTCCTTGTTACTTACAATCCTATATTTTTCTTTCCGTACGTTGGAAATTGCCATTATCACAATCTCGTAAAGGTAAATATAAAAACAAATGGATTTAATAGGGTCCCGTTTCTGACCTGCCTGAGCTTGTTGCGTTGCCCTCAGGCCAGCGGTTTTTTTTTATATATATATAACAATTTATTGATTGTCAAGTCTAATTATAGCAAACAGCAAATGACATTATTACTTTCCAGAGATTTGGATTTTTATTGCTCGCGTTCGGAGCAGCGACAATATTTCTCTCAGCGAGATACAAAATGAGAGGAAAAAATCATTATGTGGTAATTATTTTCCAACTGTCACTTTTTATCCAGCCACTCTAAGAACATTACTTGCTCTTATTCAAGGGGTTTTATTCAGTAGGTAGAATATCACTAACATGTCAGATTCTGGAAAAATTAGCGCAACCATATAACAACCCTTACCTCCCAGCAGCCTCTGTCTCTTATGGGACTGGCCAAAATCAGAGCTGTCAGCTCCGCCCCTATTTTATCAGCAGTTACAAGAATTGGGCTACCTCCCCCCATTTTCTGGTCACCCTAAGCTATTCTCATGGCGAGTAATTGGTGGCATCAGATGGCAGTTTGCACCGGCGCAGTGACGTCACGATGGAGCAGGAGCTATGACATCATTTCCAATGATGTCACTAGTATTGTGAACTTTTTCTGGCAGTGCAGCAAAATGAGTCAATTTTTACTCTCTGAACATTGTAGGTCTCTATAAAATGTATCACTTAAAGCAGCACATATGTAAAACTTATGTAAAAAAAAATATATTTTTCTAGCAGTTTATCTCTTTGGACAATCCCATATTGCAGCACTGCCATTTTAAGCAGTAAAGTCCCACTGGCTCATGTGTTCACACACAGAACCTGCATTATTTTCTGGCCCATCCTCAGTGGGTGACACACAAAAAATCGTAAAATGGCGGCTCAAGGGTGTGATTGTCACTTTCTTAGTTTTTCCTGTTACATTTCGAACCTGCATTATTACATGTCAGGTATCAGTGAGAGAGTCTCAGAAGGTCACAAAATGGTGGCTCAAAGCATACCTCCCAACTGTCCCGATTTTCGCGGGACAGTCCCTCTTTTGACAGCTCAACCCACAGTCCCGGATTCTTACTGAAAAGTTCTTTCCCTTTGATCTCCTGCACTGAAGCTAAAAAAGATACAAAATTAATTAATAGTAGCTTTTAGCAGAGAGCCCAGAAATCTTAAGGAGCCTCACCAGCACTTGGATACAATGTTTCTCACTTTTAATTAAATAAGTGGGCTTTTTAGCAGAGAGCCCAGAAAGGTAAACCCCCCCCCCCCCCACCCACACTGCGATACAGTTGTAACTAATAAGCTAAACAGGTCTCTTGGGGGAACCGAGACTCGCACCTTAAAGAGAAATTTCACCTTTTTCAGCAAAACTGTAATAACACATAAAACAGGACCCCAAAACCCCAGAAATGTGTTCAAACTTTTAATAACCTGCCAAATTTAGTCAAATGGGAGTGGTATTTAGGGGGTGTGGTCACAAAAAAAGGGTATGGTCAAAAAAAATTGCCACACTACACACGCCATTTATTTTTGTCCCTCTTTTCGTTTTCTCTTGCAGCTTCCTCTGGCCTCCAATGTCCTCCCCTGGTGTGGCGTCCTCACATATGCGCGTTCAGGGGAGGACGTCGGACAGGGGCCCCTGCGGCGGGGGGGTGTTAGGGGTGCATGACGGTGGGGGCCCTTGCAGTGGATGCGGCCAGAGGAGGCACTTTGTGGGGTTTGGGGCCCCCCCAGTCCAACCCTGTGCACATCCTTAACATAAGGATAATGTCTGGCCTTGCATCTCAGCAAGCTGCACCTTACATACACAGGGGGACTGACACAAGGTGCAAGAAAAACTGTTGGACAGCTGCTGAAATTCCAAACCAGAGAGCTTCTACATAAAAATCTAAATAATTCAAAAGCACAAATAATGAAAACCAGTTGCAAATTGTCTTAGGCAATCTCCACTGTCTCTACTTCTAACTAAAAATTAATTTTAAGGTAAACAACCCCTTTAAATGCCCCCTTAAGTCCTCAGTGCATTTCAGCCAGTTTAATAGCTACTGTCACATGTCATGCAGGCAGGGAAAACTCTGATTCAGCCCCTACCATTCCATATGTGTGTGCTCTGATAGGACTGTAATCTGCCTGTCACTGCACACACAGAGCAAGTTTTAACCCCGGCAGTTACAGTAGCCAAAAGCTCCAGAAAGTACATCCTCTGGCTCCCCTTCATTTGATTTGGGAACCACGTGAAACCTCTGGTACGGGCACTTTTCTGCCAAATTTACTCACAAGAGCATTTTTGAGCTGAAACTGCCTGTTTTGTATTCAAGCGAATAGGAAGTGCAGGCGCTGGTTTGTGGCTGTAATGCCATGACTGGAATGCGCCAGGCCAAGAAGCACCGTGTGTGCCATCAACCTCTTTTATTGTGCCTATTGCCACTATTTTTGTGTTTGGCAGAACCCTGAATTCTCCACAAAAGATTCTGCCGAGTACCAAATCCAAATTTACATGTGGGAATTAGGCTACTGGAGGGTTAAAAAGAAATGCTCGAAGGGCGAACTTAAAAATGTTTCATGTTCTTGTGACCAAAAGGGATTTTACGGATTCAGATTCGGTTCGGCCAGGCACTTCAATTCATCCAAATCCCAATCCTGCTGAAAAAGGCAGAACCTTGGCCGAACCGAATCCTGGATTTGATGTATCCCTACTTTAAGGCTAATGCCCATGGAGAGATTAGTTGCCCATGATAAATCCCTGCTACCTTGGGCGACTAATCTCTCCCTGCAGATGGAAACTTCGCAGGACTTCAGAAAAATGAAGCCACTGGCATGTCAACCGGCGATTCACTTGGTTGCCAGCGGAAAGGCATCTCAGAGAGCTTAGTCGCCCGTATTAGCAACGATTTATCGCGGGTGACTATTCTCTCCGTGGGGCATTAGCCTATCAGTATGGTTACATCCAAAATGTTGTTTTTGTCATGTAAATTTGTAAATCCTGATGAAATCTGCAATCACCCAGGTGCGAGCATTACAGGTACATGGCACATACGGCGGCACTGAGATTACAGAACGACACCTTTTCATTTCAGCCCAGACAGCAAACACCAAATTCTTATCTCACGCGGCAGAGATCTGATTAAATTTGATTTTGTGTGCGTGCTCTCGTTTTACTTCTCAGATCTTCATCATCCACTGAGCCATATCCCATTATACTCAGGAGCTCTGGAAATTCACTATGACACGTTTCAGAGTTCAGTCATTCTTCTCGTCTCGCGATTAGTAATGAGTCTGAAAAGCAGATTATGTAAAAAAATAAAAAAGCAAAATTCATAAATCCCCCTTGCACCTTCGGTCACATTGCTTATGGAATCCAAGAGGGTGCCAGCAGGTTGCTTTGTTGGGTTTGCTGGCAAAAATAAAGTGTAAGGCATTATGATAGGCGGGGGGGGGGGGGGGGGGTGCTGCTTTCCAACAGAGGAGCGTTTGTTGAAAAAAAATTGTCTTTCTGTCATTTGTAGAAGAACGACAGCTACAGTAGATCGGCAGCACTTGGAACATTCTTCCCAGTAATTCTTTCTCAGAATATATTCTCTCCCAATTTCGGGAATATAATGACAAATGAAAGCTTTTTTTATTTAAAGGAAACTCCAGATTATACCATCAGCGAGAGGTTTGTTTGTGGAATGTCAGATCCCGCCAAAATGTTTGCCTTCTTCTTATGTTCCTTCTGGCGTTACGCGAGACCTTGGTGCAGTTAGCCGAGCATTCCCTGGGTAGATTAACTTATAAACAGATACTTGACTCCCCTTAATCAGGAATATGCTTTGAATGAAGTGAGTTTATTTCCAATGTGCACATCAGAGAGAGGCAGAGCACGTTACTGCCGAGGCACCAAACATTTTGCATGATTTTCCCTCGAATGTTCCAATGTGCTGAGTTGACAGCAAACATGAAGCCGTGCTTTATTACTTCCATGTGTTGGACGTGGCACTATCAAGATTAGCTACTATAAACAATGTCTTGATTTCACGATTGTCTTGGACACCAAACAGTCTGGAAACAGTACCATGTTTCTCAACATTATTCCCTAGATTAGACGGTAGCATGCCCCCTAGTGGACTCAACAGTAACAGATACTATAAACCTCGGTCAAAAACATCTGGGTTTAGGCTAACGTTGCCCATTGTGTTGTCAGGCCCCACAGCACTCAGACCACAATGGTTCAATGCCCTCTGCGTGTTCACCCACTGCCAGGCACTCCCCTCCCAAATCTGCCCCCTCCCTGCTGCACCCGAGGCACAATCCTTTCCTGCCTACTCCTAATTCTGGCCATTGAATGGGGTAATAAGGGGTGCAGAAACATCAGTGAATTTTTCCAGTGATGGAAGGTGAATCTTTTTGTGTTACAAGGACTTTGCACAGATCAGCTCCAAGTTGCGCTCCCCCCGCAATGGACGGTTCCACGTGGAACAGTAACTACAAATAGCAAAGCATGGGTTCCTTTGTAGTAGAATGCATGACCAAATGCTTGTGTGTTAGAGCCCTTATAAAAATCAATATGGCAGCTCCAGTTACGTTTCCTTGCAAATGTTGTTTCAGCCGCACTATTTAGCAGTGAGCCACAATGAATGCGCCAGATATTCTGACTATGGGGCTCGCTTAGGTTGGGGTTGATGATTATTATATAATTTTCATAATTACTAAAAAGCATTACACACTGCACTTCAAGGTGGTGACAAGAAGGTGGAATGAGTGATGCCCCCTGTGGCGCCAGTTATGACTTTTGAACCGTAAAGGGGGACTGCACCCAAAAAATGTAACTTACCAATATACGCAATACTTTGGTTGGACGGCCCCTTTAATTTAAGAGCGCCTAAAGCTGTAATATAAGAGGCCTGCGTGGTTGTGGATTCAGGGATGAGGGTGGCACAATGTGAAGGAGGAGAGTCTCCAGAAGGCGACTTTGATATATATTGTTTCTCACTACCTGTCACACATACAAGCTCTGGGAAATTGGCTTTAGCGGAGCTGCTATTGTTCTTCTTATTCTTCTCGTTTTTTTTTTTCCCTTCGTGCCTTTCGTCTGGTACAATAGATATCTTGTCAGCTCTTGTTTAGAAACCCGTTCCTTGCGATTCCCCAGGCCTGTGATTTCGGAAGACAACGTCGCTAGACGAGGAACAAACATTTCAAATAAAATTGAAGGTGTGACACTCCGTTTGTGACCTAAATGCTGCGTGGCATGTTTCAGCGAATACGGGGCGGCGCGGCTAAAAATGACAGCAGTGTGTCCAGCTGATGGGACTTCATACATTATATCAGCAGACATTTCACTGGGTCCCATAGTGATGCAGAGTCCCCTAGTTCAGGCCCAGACTGGCAATCTGTGGGTTCTGGCAAATGCCAGAGGGGCTGCTGTAAAATGCCATAGACAGTCATTATATATTGGGCCTCTGTGTACTTGAAATGCCAGGGCCTATTTTGAGTCTCTGTCTGGGCCTAGTCCCTATATGTCATGCAAAGGAGCTCTAACCATTAGAAGCTGATATAGTTATCTTATATTTGTATTGTTTCTGTACAAACAGACAAGCTACTCAAGGCACCAGTAGGGGGCTAACTATGAAAAAGTCCTTTGCCACTCTGGTGATGTAATTGCCGATTTCCCAACCTCCTTTTGTGATGTCAATAGGCATATGATTAGGGTTACCACCTGTAATACCCTCTGGTGGCACTGCCTACTAAGTCCTAACCACCCAGTTCTACCCTTTTTCTTCCCAGTCAATCCAGAATCCCCCTTGATCCGCCCATTACATCATCAGTCTGCCCCATTTGCATCATCGCCCCACCCATTTGTGTCACTGCCCGCCCTTTTGTATCTCTGCTCTGACCCTTTTTTCACAACTTGCCCACCACAGCATACCGTTAAGCATATTTTCAAAAGGTGGCAATGTTATTGCATATACCCCATCCATAGTTGGCACCACCAAAGGTGGCGGATCTGGCACAGGTATTTAAATAGGCCATAACTAAGTTAGGCAGTGGCCCGGAAGGGGCAGACACAGGTTGGGAATCTCTACTAGACAGTTAAGGTGGCCATACACATTGAAGATCTGCTCGCCAAGCGAGCGGATCTTCTCCCGATATCCCCACCTATGGGTGGACGATATTGTAGAAAATGTAGGCTAAATGATGGGGCCAAACAATCAAATTATAACGGCGGCAATGGGGCAGTCGGTTTGGGGACCGCTTCAGCGAGCCGATGCGGTCCCCGATCCGACTAAATCTTTTAACCTGCCCGATTTCAGGCCAGATATCGGTCGGACAGGCCCCTCATTCCTTCCCCTACACGGGGCGTTAAGCTGCGATATCGGTCCAAGGGACAATCGGTCCATGTATGGCCACCTTTAATCTTTCTGCCCAGACCTGCCACAACCTTCTTATCCAATCCGATAGTAATAGAGGAGTCTGAATTAAAGCTCAGCAGTAATCCAAGCCCAGCTAGATTTTCAAACCTGCCCAACATTATCAGATTGGGTTTTTGTCAGATATTAGTTTTGTCGACCCATGTATGGCCAAAGTGATTGGAGTGATTTTTTGGTTTTTGAGCCAGATTAGATGTTTCCATCCTGTATCAAGCAGAATATTATTAAATAAGGCTAATTGGCATGCCTGAGACGCAGGGCCGGGTTGGCACATAGTGATACTGATCCGCTGATAGAATTCTCTCCGGCCGCACATGGCTGACAATGTGAAAGTGTTTTTTCCCCCAAAGACAAATCTGATTTCCCGTCCATATGAAGCACAAGACAAATGCATTTCATGAGCCGAGATATGATGTCAGAGATATATCCAGCAAGGAAACAAAATCCATTATATTTCATCGCATACAAATCAAAAAATGATTTAAATAAAGTGATTTATTTCTCCAGCCCTGCACGTCCTCGGTGCATTGATACCTAATCCCGTATATCATTTTATATAAAGTCGATCTAAAATTCCAGGCACGCGGGACAGTTTATTGGGCTTGGGAAGATTATACAAGGGTATTGATCACAGCTCAGTACTGGTACAACTTACAGAGCTTTCTGACAAACGCATGGAGTGGTTTCCACTTAAGAAATATATATTTTCTATTGATTTAGAGGCTGTATATGAATGGGTGAGTGGTTATTTGACCTTTAATTATATTTATTTTGGACCTCACGAACAAATAGAGGCTCCATCACTGGCAGTCCATCCAACCTACAACCATGTTAATCGGGATTATTATAGAGCAGTAGTGCCCAAGGGGTGGACCTGCTATTCTTAGTTATGGCCCAAATAGGGGACCTATTAGGAATCAGACCTTCACATACTAGGGAACCTATTAGGAATCAGACCTTCACATACTAGGGAACCTATTAGGACACAGACCTTCACATACTAGGGAACCTATTAGGACACAGACCTTCACATACTAGGGAACCTATTAGGAATCAGACCTTCACATACTAGGGAACCTATTAGGAATCAGACCTTCACATACTAGGGAACCTATTAGGAATCAGACCTTCACATACTAGGGAACCTATTAGGAATCAGACCTTCACATACTAGGGAACCTATTAGGAATCAGACCTTCACATACTAGGGAACCTATTAGGAATCAGACCTTCACATACTAGGGAACCTATTAGGAATCAGACCTTCACATACTAGGGAACCTATTAGGAATCAGACCTTCACATACTAGGGAACCTATTAGGAATCAGACCTTCACATACTAGGGAACCTATTAGGAATCAGACCTTCACATACTAGGGAACCTATTAGGAATCAGACCTTCACATACTAGGGAACCTATTAGGAATCAGACCTTCACATACAGTGGAGGAAATAATTATTTGACCCCTCACTGATTTTGTAAGTTTGTCCAATGACAAAGAAATGAAAAGTCTCAGAACAGTATCATTTCAATGGTAGGTTTATTTTAACAGTGGCAGATAGCACATCAAAAGGAAAATCGAAAAAATAACTTTAAATAAAAGATAGCAACTGATTTGCATTTCATTGAGTGAAATAAGTTTTTGAACCCCTACCAACCATTAAGAGTTCTGGCTCCCACAGAGTGGTTAGACACTTCTACTCAATTAGTCAACCTCATTAAGGACACCTGTCTTAACTAGTCACCTGTATAAAAGACACCTGTCCACAGAATCAATCAATCAAGCAGACTCCAAACTCTCCAACATGGGAAAGACCAAAGAGCTGTCCAAGGATGTCAGAGACAAAATTGTAGACCTGCACAAGGCTGGAATGGGCTACAAAACCATTAGCAAGAAGCTAGGAGAGAAGGTGACAACTGTTGGAGCGATTGTTCGAAAATGGAAGGAGCACAAAATGACCATCAATCGACCTCGCTCTGGGGCTCCACGCAAGATCTCACCTCGTGGGGTGTCAATGATTCTGAGAAAGGTGAAAAAGCATCCTAGAACTACACGGGAGGAGTTAGTTAATGACCTCAAATTAGCAGGGACCACAGTCACCAAGAAAACCATTGGAAACACATTACACCGCAATGGATTAAAATCCTGCAGGGCTCGCAAGGTCCCCCTGCTCAAGAAGGCACATGTGCAGGCCCGTCTGAAGTTTGCCAATGAACACCTGAATGATTCTGTGAGTGACTGGGAGAAGGTGCTGTGGTCTGATGAGACCAAAATAGAGCTCTTTGGCATTAACTCAACTCGCTGTGTTTGGAGGAAGAAAAATGCTGCCTATGACCCCCAAAACACCGTCCCCACTGTCAAGCATGGGGGTGGAAACATTTTGCTTTGGGGGTGTTTTTCTGCTAAGGGCACAGGACAACTTATTCGCATTAATGGGAAAATGGACGGAGACCATGTATCGTGAAATCCTGAACGACAACCTCCTTCCCTCTGCCAGGAAACTGAAAATGGGTCGTGGATGGGTGTTCCAGCACGACAATGACCCAAAACATACAGCAAAGGCAACAAAGGAGTGGCTCAAGAAGAAGCACATAAAGGTCATGGAGTGGCCTAGTCAGTCTCCGGACCTTAATCCAATAGAAAACCTATGGAGGGAGCTCAAGCTCAGAGTTGCACAGAGACAGCCTCGAAACCTTAGGGATTTAGAGATGATCTGCAAAGAGGAGTGGACCAACATTCCTCCTAAAATGTGCGCAAACTTGGTCATCAATTACAAGAAACGTTTGACCTCTGTGCTTGCAAACAAGGGTTTTTCCACTAAGTATTAAGTCTTTTTTTGTTAGAGGGTTCAAAAACTTATTTCACTCAATGAAATGCAAATCAGTTGCTATCTTTTATTTTAAGTTATTTTTTCGATTTTCCTTTTGATGTGCTATCTGCCACTGTTAAAATAAACCTACCATTGAAATGATACTGTTCTGAGACTTTTCATTTCTTTGTCATTGGACAAACTTACAAAATCAGTGAGGGGTCAAATAATTATTTCCTCCACTGTACTAGGGAACCTATTGGGAAGTGGACCATCACATATTAGGGGACCTATTAGGGAGCAGACCTTCACTTACCTATCTGACGCAAGCTTCCAGGGAGTGGGGTGCACAAGTGGGCGGGAAGGTGGAAGGTAGATTTTTCAAAGATTCTTTTGCAGGGGGGCCCCGGAACAGTGTTGTTACACTATGGCATAAAGGTGAAACTCCTGCCTCCATTCATGTAATATTTAACATATGTCCATCCCAGCTGTTCATTCCCATGCAGCAGAGCCACACCCTGTGTCCTGATATAATTGCACCCATGAGCGCTTAGTGGGAGCAAGAACCCATTGTGTCCTACTGCCAGCCTTAAGGGCAAGAGCTGATATTTGGACAGCTAAACAATAAAAACCCTTAACAGATAACATTGAAACAAACGAATGGAACCGAGGGGCCCCCTTACCCTCCCTTCTGCCTGCAGAGGCGCTGTTGGAAAATGCGTTCCCATTTGTTGGGGGGGCAGTATTGCAGCAATACAAAGTAATACATTACCCCTTAAATAAATAATCCAGCCCCTTGGTCCTACTGTGTCCCAAATATCGTTATTAGCCTCCTTTTTTAAAAATTAAAATGGCAAAACAAGGCATATTGTTTCTGCGTTTGTGATTAATTTATTTGCGGCGCGGGTACGTTGTTATGTCCTCTGTATTTTATCTGAGTGATTGATATATTTCACATGTGCTGACTCAGGGAAAGAAAATTCTCTAAAATACTTTTCAGCTGTTGGGAACATAACAGCACAAACAGCATAAATTCATCGAAAGAACAGATTATATGCTTGGACTTAAATTCTTTCCCAAACGCGCTTCAAACTGCTGCGTCTGAATTTTATTTTGCTGCTGATTCAGGTATAGAAAAATATTACCTGATACACTGCTCTATGCTACATATATATTAAATGATAAAATCCCACTACCTAGTGTTACTGGCGGGGCAAGTAAACCACTAAATAAAATGCGAATTAGTTGGGACGTTGTCTTGTTTTATGTGCAGGTTTTGCCTTCAAAGGCATCATGGAAGGCATCACTGCCAGGAAACCATGTGTAGGGGCCCAACCCAATAACACTCTCATGCCTAAAAATAATGAGCTGATTTGTAGAGGGAATGAAATAGGAAGGATTAGAAGCACAAATTGTGTAGAATATTTCTCAGTATATATATATAACAAAATAGATAAACAAAGCCTTTTTTCCTTACCTCCTTTTTGGCACAAGAGCAGCCATGTTGTTGGCTGGGGGTTGGACTACATATTTGCTCCTCCCTGATTTATAACCCAAAGTGTTTGAAGCTGATGTCTCAGTCCTTTATTGACAGATATACCTGTATGTAGGGATGTATCAATAGGGGCATACACAGGGACTGCCATGTGGAAAGATCTTATTTGTGTTGTTCATTCCCCAGCAGCAGAAAAACTCAACCCACAAAACCTTAAACCCGCACCCGATCTTAACCTGCAATATGTTGCCATTGAAGGACTTGCACACAGCCCGTACCCACATCTTTCTCCTCTGTATGCTACTTCTGTGTGTGCCTTAGGTTCCAAGAAAGGAAACCTTTGGGAGCTCAGGGAGTATGTATTTTCCCAGGGTCAGACTGGGGGGTGCAGGGCCCTGTGGGTGCCCCCACCGGCGGCATCCCCTAACCCCCCCTCAGGGGCCCCCTAACCCCCACAGGGTCCCCCACCCGACTGCAAGTTTAATGCTTCAGGGGAGGAACACTCAGGCAGGGGGAGTGCCAGCAAGGGTCGGGTCTGGGCCGCAGGGGCCCACCAGGATTTTTCCCGGTGTCCCAGCAGCCAAGTCCGACCCAGTATGCACCCAACCTAAACCTGCAGTGGTCATCTAAATTTCAACCATAAGCTGCCTGACCTAAAGGGAAACCTGCAGGTCAACCCATGCATCACTATTTCCCAGATACAGGGCAAATAAATATACTGAGAGCAGAAAAAGGATTTGCCCATGATTCAGAATCTTGATTCTGCACTTCTGGTTGCTTCTACATGACTTGTATCTATAGGAAAAGAAATTAGACATTTTAGGGTACTCATCTGACTTTTATACTTTCAGCTGATTATGACTTTCCATGTGCAAGTGGGGGTGGGGGATATTTTTATTTAGGAAGGCTATTTTAAAAGGCAGGAATCGCCAGCAAAAATGTAGTTACTTTGGTAAGCATAGACGGAAAAAACCTTCAAACTAGAGCTGTCTGTACATGTAAAGGAGGTGGGCCAAATTAGACGAATTAGACTAGTTAGACTAAGACTGGCCCATGTCAATGAAGACCCTTCTTTAGCGAACCATATTCTGCTTCTGTCCTTGCATAACCAGTTCTTTTAACCTGGTTTATACTGGCCAGTCTTTGGTCAGGCAAGCCACCTTTTGGCCCCATACAAAGGCCAATAAACTGGAATGGCTGAATCAGCCACTTTTATATAGTCCATCTTTATACGTATACAATATGTATATCCTTATATGCCAGTTTACAGTAGGAGAAAGCAGAGTTTGACTAAGAGAGTTAATAAACAATGTGCAGCAAGAATGCATGGACCCTCTAACTACCCCCTTTGTATAACCCTATGGTGGCATCTTTGCTATTGCCCAGAAGCAAACCCCAACTGCAACAACAGCATTTCAACAAGGTCCAATGCAAATGGCTGTCTCCATTATGTTCAGTAAATCTGCAAGCTTCATACCCGAGCCTTCAGAGTGAACCCACAATGCACCGAAGCTTGTATGGGGTTTGGAGACTATACAAGAAATTCATGTACAGCAAAGTTATATATAGGTTCAAATCATCCTTGTATTGCCAACTCCCATTTAACTTGTCAGAAAACCCAACACGGAATTCTTAATATCTATAGTTATAACAACGTTAGAGGGTTATAAGTGCCCATATAATAACTAAAGGTTATAGTGGGAGAGCAAGCAATGATAAATTATTTCTGGACCATGGCTCATTAAAGAACCTCTCTGCAGTTGGTCGCATTCTACAGAAAGCATTTTCCAGGGACAGAGAGTCATCACCAGAGACCTGGGAATTAGCCGTTCCATAACAACACGGAGATAGAAATCAGAAGACCAAGTTATTCTCACACTGTAATGTAACTGATATCTCACCAATGTGCATCCCTGGAGAAGTGAGGGGTTTAATGGGCACATTATAATTATCAATTAGAAAGCTAAAAATAAAAGTTGTGCAGAGCTTTACCAGCAGTTTTTAGGAGGAACTTTAGCCGTATAATGGTTGGTTCAGCACTGCAGGACTTGGCAGCGGTATATAATGGGGCTGATAATGACTCTGACATCTTTATGCGGCATTTAATAAGGCAGGAGTGGTGGATGCTGCAATAACATGCAGATCCAGTTTGGTGCCCTGAGTGCCATCTCTCACCGGGGCACAGAGATGGAGAACAGGATGGAGAGAGGCAGAATGAGTAGATTGCCAGCTCTTGGGCCGGCAGGCTGTTGCAGGCATGTGGCAAAAAGGTTGTTAAATAATTCCGGCCTTTGTTCTGCCTTCCCTGCCTAGATCAGAGCTTCTCTTTCCCATATTTGCCTGTTTGTTTGTTTCCGGAGAGTTGCTCTGAATTGTACTTAGTACAGGGTAATACCTACTGGCATAGATTTATGTATCTCTCTGGCCGGTACCTGGAATCCACCAGGACCGCTGCCAACACTGACCCAGTCTGACCAACCACTATTGCATGTGTGCATGTTTACATAGATACGCATACATATTACATAGTTACATAGTTACATAGGGTTGAAAAAAGACCAGTGTCCATCAAGTTCAACCCATCCAAGTAAACCCAGCACACCTAACCCACACCTACCAATCTATACACTCACATACATAAACTATAAATACAACCACTAATACTGACTGTAGGTATTAGTATCACAATAGCCTTGGATATTTTGATTGTTCAAGAACTCATCTAGGCCCCTCTTATAGGCATTAACAGAATCTGCCATTACCCCATCACTTAGAAGGGCATTCCCCAACCTCACTGCCCTCACCGTGAAAAACCCCCTATGCTGCTTCAAATGGAAGCTCCTTTCCTCTAATCTAAAGGGGGGCCCTCTGGTGCGCTGATTGTTTTTATGGGAAAAAAGAACATCCCCCAACTGCCTATAATCCCCTCTAATGTACTTGTACAGAGTAATCATGTCCCCTCGCAAGCGCCTCTTTTCCAGAGAAAACAACCCCAACCCTGACAGTCTCACCTCATAGTTTAACCCTTCCATCCCCTTTACCAGTTTAGTTGCACGTCTCTGCACTCTCTCCAGCTCATTAATATCCTTCTTAAGGACTGGAGCCCAAAACTGCCCCCATACTCAAGGTGAGGCCTTACCAGGGACCTATAAAGGGGCAAAATTATGTTCTCATCCCTTGAGTCAATGCCCTTTTTTATACAAGACAGCACTTTATTTGCTTTAGTAGCCACAGAATGACACTGCCTGGAATTAGACAACTTGTTATCTACAAAAACCCCTAGATCCTTCTCCATTAAGGAAACCCCCAACACACTACCATTCAGTAGATAGTTTGCGTTTATATTATTTCTACCAAAGTGCATAACTTTGCACTTATCAACATTGAACCTCATTTTCCAGTTTGCTGCCCAGTTTTCTAATTTTGTCAAATCGCTCTGCAAAGCGGCAGCATCCTGCATGGAACTTATAGTTTTGCACAATTTTGTGTCATCAGCAAAAATAGAAACAGTACTCTCTATGCCCACCTCCAGGTCATTAATAAACAAGTTAAAAAGCAAAGGACCAAGGACTGACCCCTGCGGTACTCCACTAACCACACTGGCCCAATTAGAAAATGTTCCATTTACCACCACTCTTTGTACTCTATCCTTCAGCCAGTTCTCTATCCAATTACAAATATTATGTTCTAGGCCAATATTCCTCAATTTGATCATTAACCTTCTGTGAGGTACTGTATCAAACGCTTTAGCAAAGTCCAAGTAGATGACATCAACTGCCATTCCAGCATCAAGGTTCCTGCTCACCTCCTCATAAAAGGCAACTAAATTAGTCTGGCAAGATCTGTTACGCATAAAACCATGCTGGCACAAACTAATAGTATTGTGAACTGCAATGTATTCAAGTACCCTATCCCTTATTACCCCTTCCAAAAGTTTTCCTACTACTGATGTCAGACTAACAGGCCTATAGTTTTCAGGCTGAGAACGGGATCCCTTTTTAAATAACGGCACCACATTAGCAATCCGCCAGTCTCTCGGCACCATGCCAGACCTCAATGAATCCTGAAAAATTAAGTGAAGAGGCTTGGCAATCACAGCGCTCAGCTCATTTAATACCCTGGGATGAATCCCATCCGGCCCTGGACCTTTGTTTACCTTTACTATGTTAAATTCAATCTGTTTACCTTTATTAACTATGTTAAATTCAATCTAGAGGGGCCATGAGGCTCAGGGCCCATTGGGGGTTTCTACTAGTAACCAAGTGGACCAGTTCAACACTGTCTCTGTTCAAATTAGAATAGGGGGAACACCAATGCTGGCATAGGTTTTTGTATATGTCTGCACTAGGCCCTAACTGTCCCTCCAGTGTTGGACTGGGCCACCAGGATACCAGGAAAACTCCCGGTGGGCCCAGGTGTCAGTGGTCCCCTCTGCTCACCCAACCATTTGCCTTTTATGCCTATACCATGGCCATTATTCAATTCTATATGAGAAGAAACAGAAGGAATGGAGGAAAGGATAGATAATAGTATGTAAAAAGAAGTAATTAAGAGACTTAAGAACATAGGCGGAGGATGACTTTTTTGTTTGGGGAGGCTAAAGATGGCCCATACACAGACTGACCTACAGCTAATGTGACACTTAGTGGATTCGCTGCTGGCATAAAAAGTTAACCTCCCAACTACCTCTTGCCGTTCCCACTGACTCCCAGGGATACTGTGCAAAAGTGCGGGTGGGGGGGATTTTTTAACTCTAAAATGCTTAGGATGTAAAAGCATTCATACGTGCACTTCTGTTAGGGGTTCTCTATACATTTGTGTTCAGTTAGGTTAAAGGGGTAGTTCACCTTTAAATTAACTTTTAATATGATGTAGACACTGATATTCTGAGACAATTTGCAATTGGTCCTCTTTTATTTTTAATGGTTATTCGGTTATTTAGCTTTTTGTTCAGCAGCTCTCCATTTGGTATTTCAGCAGCTATCTGGTTGCTAGGGTCTTATATACCAGGTAGTGGTTTAAACAAGAGATGGGAATATGAATAATTAAGAGGCCTGCATGGAAAAATAAACCTGTAGCTTCACAGAGCAATACTTTTTGGTCACTGACCCTCATTTGAAAGCTGGAAAGAGGCAGAAGCAAAAGGCAAATTATTCAAAAACTATAAATAATTAACTAGGAAGACCAATTGCAAAGTTGCTAGAAATAGGCCATTCTATAATATACTACAAGTTAACTTAAAAGTGAACCTCCCCATTAGATGTGTTTAAGTTAGCTTTATAGAAAGTGAGGCAGCGGGTACTGACATCCCAGGCACGTTATATACAGAGAGACACAGTCTTTATATACAAACCCAGCACATTATATACAGTGAGAAGCAGTGGGTACAGATGGAAGATATTCAGGCCCTGGCACTATAACACTGGCACTGATACACAGCATTGGCCCCACTGTAACTTACTATAAATGAACAAAACAATGACAAAAGTAAAAAAAAAAAATAGAATGTGCAAAAAACCATAACAAATATATAAAAGCACAATGAACTTTGTCAGGGGGAAAAGTTAACTTACCCTCCATCTGTTAGGGTAGGGGGATATTATAAATGTCAGATGACAAAAAACAATTTAATTCCAGCTAGTGGGTGAGTCTTTAGAACATATACAGTATAGTATAGTGCCTGGGTATAGTACCTGTGTATAGTGCCTGTGTATAGTACCTGGGTATAGTGCCTGGGTATAGTGCCTGTGTATAGTGCCTGGGTATAGTGCCTGTGTATAGTGCCTGTGTATAGTGCCTGGGTATAGTGCCTGTGTATAGTACCTGGGTATAGTGCCTGGGTATAGTGCCTGTGTATAGTGCCTGGGTATAGTGCCTGGGTATAGTGCCTGGGTATAGTGCCTGTGTATAGTACCTGGGTATAGTACCTGGGTATAGTGCCTGTGTATAGTGCCTGGGTATAGTGCCTGGGTATAGTACCTGGGTATAGTGCCTGGGTATAGTGCCTGTGTATAGTGCCTGGGTATAGTGCCTGGGTATAGTGCCTGGGTATAGTACCTGTGGGATGAAAACTGCAGCAAAGTTCAAAGCTGGTTCATGGGTAAACTTACAGTCTGCGGATTCTTCTTTTTTAAGTCTTCATTTTGTCTCCAGTTTGCAAAATTTCCCGATCCCTGTCTGCATCTGTGTCTTGATTGGTCAATTTTACTGTCTGTCAAGAAAGCTGTGCTCTGATTGGAGAATATACAAGAAGAAAGATCCAATCAGAGCACAGCTGATTAGAGCAGAACCCGGAGCTTGCAGGGACAGGAGAAGATTTGCAGGACAGCGCAGCCAGGTTTTTTTATTTTTTTATTTTTAGGGTGCCAGAGCAGGTTTGGGGAGGCTTAGCCTCCCCTAGCCTTATTGAAAATCCGCCTATGCTTAAGAAAGTGAGTGAACAGAGAAGGGGAGAGTGGGCTTCTGGTGGGCCCTTGGCACCCCAGTCCGACACAGAGTCCCTCCTATGGGGAGCACTATGGGAAGTTATAAGGAAGCTTGAGGCCATATAGTAAGTGGCAGCTAAAACTGATACTGAGCCTGTAGCACCTTCAGAGAAAGTTTTTTTTAATGATTCATCAGAATACTGTCCCTTTAAATATCATCCTTATTCCCTAATGAAGCCGTTCACACTAGCGGCCCAATTATCCTGGAAATGGCACCTTTTTTTTTTCTCAGCTCTCCCAAGCAAAACTTTTCAAGCCCAATCACAGTCCATTAAAATCAATTCTTCTTTTCAGGCCTCACCATTAGCCGTTACAGTGTCCGTTTATCTCACTATGTACAAGTATCAATGCCGAGAATACAGTGAGTTCATATTTGGGAGCTGTAGTGTTGCCTCAGTGTTCTGGGATCATGTGCCGTCTCTGAGTTGGAGCCAAGCTATCGGTGTGCAGGGGTGCAGTGAGGTGAGACCCATTCCCCCAATCCCCAGCCTCACACTTCACAATTGATTCCCTTCTGCATGTCGTGCCACTCAAGGCAAAGTTTTCCACCTGTCACTTTTTCAAAATAAGATTAGCGAAGGCTTCTGGGACCCTATGCAATCATTTTCCCCACCCCTTTCTAAATATACATTGGATAAACATAATTATCTAACCTACTATACAGGTACGGGATCCATTATTTGGAAACCCACTATCCAGAAAGCTCCGAAGTACGGGAAGCCCGTCTCCCATAGACTCCATTTTAATCAAATAATTCAGAACTGATTACTTTTTTCCCTGTAGAAATAAAACAGTACCTTGTAATTGATCCCAACTAAGATATAATTACCCCTTATTGGGGCAGAACAGCCCTATTGGGTTTATTTAATGGTAGATAGATAGATAGATAGATAGCTGATAGATAGATGATAGATAGAAGATGATAGATAGATAGATGATAGATGGATGGATGATGGATAGGTAGATAGATGATAGATAGAAGATATATAGATAGATACATAGAGAGGTAGGTGCTATGTAGAAGTTAGGTAAAGTACTGATATTAGATACATACGTGTTTAGGCAAATTCTATGTAAACAGATGGAAAATAGTGTAATAATGGATCCCATGGGGCAGTCCTGTGTCTGTAGCCCCCACAGACTGTATCGCTCAGTAGCACGGAGACCTGCTACATTTATTTATTACTTCTATCTGAAGATATTTGTCGCAGCTCATCTGCTCAAATGAAATTCTGCCAACACCTTTGCCGAGTTCAGGAACACGCGGCATCTTGAATTTGCTGCTCCATGTTAAACTGATATTTCATTAGCTTGCATGCCAGGGAAGGTGAGAAATTATTCCTTTCATTTAAACAGATGTTTGCTTTCTTGCTGAAGCAGAGATAAATCCAATGGAAATGGGAAACCGCCCAGCCGATTGCTTCACCGGTCTCTGTGAAATGTTCTATGTGACCTACAGTAGCAGGTGGGGGGGGGCGATACCTCAGAATTCAAAAAGCTCTTCTCGATTTTTCGCCGTGGGTGAATTTTAATGGTAAAGTTATCTGAGAATTCTCTTTCACAAGCTTTTGTTGGCGGGAGAAAAGTGATTTGTTTTTATTGAGATCAAAATCCATCTTTTTCCCAACCTTTGATCAGTCGGCCATTGCTACCTTGGATCCACTATGTACAAACCTAGAAACAAGGCTTTTTTTTATCTCTAATTACATGAGGTTGTTGGAAGTTGCCAATGGATTGGTATGTGTTTGTTACCCATCAGGCCAAGCAAGGGTATAGATAGACCTTATAGTCCCTAGTCTCACTGGTCTCTGAGGGTCACTTTTATAGCGTCATGGGTTTTCATGGTTTTAGCACTTGGAGATACACAGTCAGCAATTCATCTGTTTGTTTAGATGTTCTGTACATAATAACATAGTAACTTTGGCTGAAAAAAAGTCTATGTCCATGTGGTTCAGCCTTTTGGTCGAATGAAACCTGCCTAACTGCTAGTTTAAGGCAAAAACCCCAACTGAAGCCCAGGGCCGGAACTAGGGGGAGGCAGAAGAGGCACCTGCCTAGGGTGCAATTGTGGGGGGGGGGGTGCTAGGCAGGTAGTTCTTCTGCCTACCCCTAGTCCGGGATTGCTTACCCCCAGGGCCGCCATCAGCATCAGCCCAGCAGTGCCCCCTAGTACTTTGGTAGCCAGCCCAGCAGTGATTCCCCCCCCCCCCCCCCACTTTACATTGGGAGCTTTAGTTGATTTTTATAGCTTATACAGGCTAGGTTTCATATTAGTACCTGCTTTTACTAGGAAAGGGATGTTCTTGTTTAATCTAAAGTTATATCAGTTACTTTTTAAACACCACCAATGCTCCATATTTGCATTAGGCCCCTAAATCCTGAAATCCAGCCAGTTACTTGTTGAGACTGTATGAATAGGGGGTGTCGATGTATTCTTCCATGTTTCCTTCTATGACTGCCCTTGGTATCAGTTTGCAATTAGCATCCAGACTAGATGGCTGTCACTTCATTAGCAGCTCCACCGAGCCTAACAAGGAGCACCAAGCAGCCCCTCGCCTCTCCCAATAATGCACAATGAAGAAAAAGTTCAATTTTCCTGTTCTACAGTAATAAAGGTGTTCAAATTAAAGCTTTGGGTAATTTCCCCAGATGAACATAAAGGAGCAATGATAGATTAACTGACCCAGAATCAATGAGTGGATTAATCAGCAAGAAGCCGTGTTTGGTGAGAAAGTAAATCAAGACAATTCTGTGAGAGACCCCCGCGGAGGCCCAGGTTATTGATGCTTAGCGGTAATTAAGGAACAGAAGCAACAGGGATATAGCCAGGGTGGTGTTTTTTAGTATTGGGTGCTTTGGTGATCAGTGGGGGCTAAAAGTTGCATTTTAGTAGCTGAAAGGAGGACTATGGGTTAAAACATTAGGGGTTCCAATATATCTGGGCGACTCCCAGTGAGACCACAAACTGTGTCCTGGACAGGGAAGCATCTTTAATAACAATATATCCAAGCAGGTACTTTCTTCTAGAGCCCCCCCATGTTGGATCCATTTGCCAAGTATTGCCAAATAATATCTTATTTATAGTTTATAAATGGCCCTACAAGTCTGGGTCCCATTTAAGGTTCCCAAATACCTGCTCCACAGGGTTACAACTACATTACAGTGGGAACAGTTAAATGACTGCTGGGCACCAATAGAAAATCATTTTTAACCCATATAATATTCCAACCAACAGTAGCACCCAATCCATAAATGCACAAAGTATGCACCGCCTATAAAGAAAGTGCTAGAAAGTTTGGGCACAATTTTTTCCAGGAACTTTGGTGCCACCCACTGGCATTCTATGCAGAATTTTCATTTAACTATACCCCCAAACAATGTATAATATATTACATAAACAGCTCATATGTAAAACCCTGCTTCATCTAAATAAACCATTTTTATAAAAATATACTTTTTTAGTAGTATGTGCCATTGGGTAATCCTAAATAGGAAACTGCCATTTTAAGTACTAAGGGCCGCCCCCTGGGATCATAGGATTCACCGTGCACACAAACAAGCCGAGGCACACATACATGCTAGGCCCCATCAGCCAATGAATGGGCAGAGTTCTGCCTTTTACTCCCACACTACTTCCTGTTAAAGTTAGAGCTGCATCACTTCCTGTCAGCTGATCTCTGAGGGAGCACACAGCCCATCACTAAATGGCGGCTCAAGGGAAAGAATGTAAAAGGGCAATATTTACTGATATATATATTCCAGTTTGGTAAGATTCTTTAATAGGCCACTTAACATAATATAAACTATCTGTTGGTTACGTATTCATTCTGGGGGTATAGTTTCCCTTTAAGAATGAAAAAAACGTTCTGGTACATCGTATTCTTACCATTACATGTTGAAACCTGCCTTCTTATTTACAGTATTTTTCACTGATATCCAATATCTTTATTAGGTAGCGTGTGGGTAAATGATAGCTAGGAAAGCATAAAACATGTATATGTGAGGAATAATATGTTTATTATGGTTAAGAAAACTTAACTCTTTCCCAGCTTCCTGGCAATGTGACCCCTTTTGTTTGGATCAGCACAGTACAATATATACAGGTACCAATCTAGTAAAAATCTGATTGGCTGATCAGTCTCCAATTACTTTACTGGTCTCTCCGAGATCTCCCCAAGCCCTACACCTGAGAAGACCATGGATTTATTAATAGGAAAACAGCCTCTCCAAGCTCTGGGCACTAATTAATCATTAGCAGGTTCCTGACTGTCAGGAAAAAAGTGTTTAATAAATTGACACATTTATCAAAGCAGATCACTGTCAGTTTATAAGAACGTGTTTGAACAGTCTAAAAATCATTCTGTTATATGGGGTGTTAGAGCCTGGAGGCAGCGTTGTGCTCTAACCCCCCTGAATGTTTAATCACCTCTGCAAATTATTTCTTTCAGCATGGAAAAAAAGCTTGGTAAATCTGACAGCATCTGAAGTTTTTCTTTACTAAGCACAGGCATTGTTACTAGTAGCAAAAATACAGGTCGGCCATAAATATAAGTAATATTTGTACCCATTCCTATAGATGTCAGAGGAAATGGGGCTTTTAATGGCACTTACTCTCAATAAAAGCTTGTCTGGGTGCAAATTGCTGTTCCTACATAAGTGCCTTTAGCCCATTTACTGTCATTCCCAAAGTGAGATTTACTCCCCCATTTCTGAACGTGCATTGCAATGTTCCGTCTGAAAGGGTCAACCTGAATATTTTTTTTAAAAAATTGCATTTTGGGGTATTTACAGTTATTGGCAGCAATTTATTCCCACCCAAACTTGTGCAAGATAGCAAAAAAATGTTTGTTATTTTTACTTTTTTCATGATTTTTCATGTGGCACAAACACATGTCAGGCAAAAGCCTAGACCGTAAGAATGAATTAAAAAATAAGGATTCTCATTGAAAAAAAAAGTTGCTGTGAACAAAGAAGAGAATAAGAGAAGAAGGTGCAGAGCTCAGGGGTGGGACGAGCTCAGGGGTGGGACGGACACAGGGGTGGGACGGGCACAGGGGCCCAGTGGGAGGCACAAGCAGCCTAATAAATAGTGACTCGGGGGCTCCCCAACCCCTTGGATGTTGCTCTCAGTGCCCCCAAACCAGGGAGTTATTTTTGAATTCCTGACTTGGGGGCAAGTTTAGGTTGAATAAAAACAAGATTTCCTACCAAATAAAGCCCCTGTAAGCTGATAGGGTGCATAGAGGCTGCCTAATAGCCAATCACAGCCCTTATTTGGCACCTCCATGAACTTTTATGGTGCTTGTGTTGCTCCCCAAGTCTTTTTACATTTGACTGTGGCTCACGAGTAAGAAAGGTTGGGGAGCACTGGTCTATGGCACCTTACAGCAGCCCCTCTGGCATTTACCAGTATCCGCAGATTGCCAGCCCGGGCCTGCCATGGTATCTCAGGCTCCTATGGACCGGGCCACTGCTGTACCAGGAAGCTGCAGGGCAGCCATTGTAAATGTGCTCTTATCGGCCCCGCGCTTTTCCTACCTGGCATTCATTATGCTCTTATCTTGCTGCCACTTCTGTCTTTCCCCTCTGCATTAAGGTTATGGATTGATTTCTCGCCGCGCAGTATAGGTCAGCGTGTAAAGCTAATTCTCATTTTAGCTCCCCACCTCATTCATCATAGATTTCCCTCTCCGCCACTGAAATGTTTTATATCCCTGATATTTTCTCAGAATTATAAGTGGAATGAAATATTTAAGTGCCAAACTATAAACATCTCCCAGATCATTGTATGGAGATCACTGTCATTTATAACACAACTCTCCTTCCCTTGCTCCTTTCTCTGGGCCTGACAGTGTCGAGCAGTCGCATCACTTAAACTGCACGCAATCAGCTGCCTTTATTTTCCCCCTCGCTGCGGCATTAATCTTACAAAATATCCCAGATTTATACATTTCTGCAGCTTCTGTTGGAATGTGGAAGAAAAAGATGATATTTCAATTACTCACAACTGCACCAAAAAGAAAAAAAAAGAAAGATCCATGACTCAGAAATGCACTAGGTTTATTGTTTTGGATTTATTTTTGTCCCTACCGTTGGAAAATATATATTTGCTGTAAACAGAATGATGGATTTCTAGACTGGGATTTAATAACTGCTTTTCCTCGTTAGACCAGGGCCACGTCAGGGTAGATCTATTTGATACAGCCAGCAGGGGAAGCACAAAATAAGGGTGTGTAGGGGTTATTGGGACCCTGTATCTTTGTCCAGATAACCAGCATTGGACTGGGGCTCCAGTTGGGAGGTCACCAGGGGAAGCATCGGGGGTATTAGCCAGGGTTTCAGGCAGGGAATGGGTCTAGGTTGGTGGGGCCCAGTCTGACTTACCAGCCCAGTCCAACCCTGCTGATAACGTTACACCAGTTTCATCAATACAAAAAGTCTATCTGAAATTATAAATCGGCATTTAAGAAGTGACTGTCATCCAGATATCTGGTGATGTTGAGCTTGTGGGACTAGAGTAATGGCTCCCAAACTTTGGGGCTGATGTCACTGAGTAGTGGTAGGGAGGTCAGTTACGGTGAGACCTGGAAGCCTGGGTTAACTTATATATATTCTTGAGCTATGGCTGAATGACTGATACACCAATACTTTCCTGAATATTTTATCTAGTGGGCTAAAATGACCAAATGGTAAACTTTCAAGGGAGGCCTGACCAAAGTTGGACCTTCAAGGGATTCTTGAACTAAAAAAGTCCTACAATCAAATATATATAAATAAATTCAGAGGGCAAAACATATATAGGTAGGTTGTATGGGGTTTTCCTATAACGACTAGCTGAAATTAGGGGCCTAGTCCTGAAAACTACTTGAGTTTTATAGATACATGCCTTGATCCTAAAGGTGGACTTTGGAAACCAACACAGATCTGCCCCTCGGATGAGATCAGAAATTGTGTCATGTAGAGAATTACTCTATGGTAGTGCTTGGGAGGCTGCATAAAGGGCCGTTGTGACTAGTTTGGCCACAACCTGCCCCTGTAGTTAAGATGTAGACTCAAACACGTCCAACTGACAGGGGTTTTGGGCTAAACTGCACAACACAACTGTGTTTTCTTGGGGCCTTGTGACTAGATGGCCCTCAACCAGCCCCTATAGCGAGTATGTAGGCCCAAACCCTAATCTAAAGCCTGATCTGAATGTCTTCTCTCAACTGGAGCATGTTCTCTACCTCAGCTCTACCTCAGTGCTTTAATTGTTCCATTTTTCTCCCTTTCTTATAATAAATGTTATCCTCTGCACTTTCCAGTTGAGAAGGAGGTTATGGTGATATGAGATTGTGATTAGACTGACAGTAGGATCCAACAGGCACAGAGCAGCAATTCTCTCCTGAAATCCTCCTAGTGACAGAATGTTAATGTGACAACCAGATAAGAATTCCATTTTTTTTTTGTCAGCTCAGGATATTATATCGGATTTTATTCCAGTTAATAATTGCTATCATTGGTAAAGGGACCGAGTTGGTAAAACATTTACGGCTCCTGGCACGTAGTAGCGCCTTGCCTTAGCGAGTGCGGCCTGTTAATATTCTCTCCTTTTAATGAGCTCTCAGAGGTAACACATTGCAGAGTTAAACAGTGACATTAATGGCTCCTTATTACCATATTTTGTTTCTATCCAATTAAACTAGCCGAGAACTCGGGATGCATAAAATAAAAGTTTCAGCTAAAGTGGATTGATCTGTTATTGAGATAAGGGTATTCTCAACAGGAAAGGCTTCAACCAGACAGGTTCCTGTGGATTAATAAGGAGACAATGTAACCTTTAGGAAATGTTCCTACAATAAATCATGGTGATATCAATGATGAAAGGAGATATTGTTAGCAAGAAGTGAATAATTAGTGGTTGTAAAAGAACTTCCGATGCCAAAATGCATTGTGCGCACTCACACTCGTACTCGCACTAATGTCATGTGTCTGAAACTTTACCCAAGAGTAGAAGAAACTTTATCCAATGCCATCAAGGCTATTATCCCCCCACTGCTACTATAGGCACCATCTCTCCCTACTATACCTGCTATCCCACAGCCCCAGTCCCTTCCCAGAGGCTATTATCCCACTGCTACTATAGGCACCATCTCTCCCTACTATACCTGCTATCCCACAGCCCCAGTCCCTTCCCAGAGGCTATTATCCCACTGCTACTATAGGCACCATCTCTCCCTACTATACCTGCTATCCCACAGCCCCAGTCCCTTCCCAGAGGCTATTATCCCCCCAACTGCTACTATAGGCACCATCTCTCCCTACTATACCTGCTATCCCACAGCCCCAGTCCCTTCCCAGAGGCTATTACCCCCCACTGCTACTATAGGCACCATCTCTCCCTACTATACCTGCTATCCCACAGCCCCAGTCCCTTCCCAGAGGCTATTATCCCCCCCACTGCTACTATAGGCACCATCTCTCCCTACTATACCTGCTATCCCACAGCCCCAGTCCCTTCCCAGAGGCTATTATCCCCCCACTGCTACTATAGGCACTATCTCTCCCTACTATACCTGCTATCCCACAGCCCCAGTCCCTTCCCAGAGGCTATTATCCCCCCACTGCTACTATAGGCACCATCTCTCCCTACTATACCTGCTATCCCACAGCCCCAGTCCCTTCCCAGAGGCTATTATCCCCCAATGCTACTATAGGCACCATCTCTCCCTACTATACCTGCTATCCCACAGCCCCAGTCCCTTCCCAGAGGCTATTAACCCCCACTGCTTCTATAGGCACCATCTCTCCCTACTATACCTGCTATCCCACAGCCCCAGTCCCTTCCCAGAGGTTATTATCTCCCCACTGCTACTATAGGCACCATCTCTCCCTACTATACCTGCTATCCCACAGCCCCAGTCCCTTCCCAAAGGCTATTATCCCCCCAACTGCTACTATAGGCACCATCTCTCCCTACTATACCTGCTATTCCACAACCCCAGTCCCTTCCCAGAGGCTATTATCCCACCACTGCTACTATAGGCACCATCTCTCCCTACTATACCTGCTATCCCACAGCCCCAGTCCCTTCCCATAGGCTATTATCCCCCCACTGCTACTATAGGCACCATCTCTCCCTACTATACCAGCTATCCCACAGCCCCAGTCCCTTCCCAGAGGCTATTATCCCCCCACTGCTACTATAGGCACCATCTCTCCCTACTATACCTGCTATCCCACAGCCCAGTCCCTTCCTAGAGGCTATTATCCCCCCACTGCTACTATAGGCACCATCTCTCCCTACTATACCTGCTATCCCACAGCCCCAGTCCCTTCCCAGAGGCTATTATCCCCCCACTGCTACTATAGGCACCATCTCTCCCTACTATACCTGCTATCCCACAGCCCCAGTCCCTTCCCAGAGGCTATTATCCCCCCACTGCTACTATAGGCACCATCTCTCCCTACTATACCTGCTATCCCACAGCCCCAGTCCCTTCCCAGAGGCTATTATCCCCCCACTGCTACTATAGGCACCATCTCTCCCTACTATACCTGCTATCCCACAGCCCCAGTCCCTTCCCAGAGGCTATTATCCCCCCACTGCTACTATAGGCACCATCTCTCCCTACTATACCTGCTATCCCACAGCCCCAGTCCCTTCCCAGAGGCTATTACACTGCTACTATAGGCACCATCAAGTAACAGTAACAACAGAATAAAAGTAGCCATTCATTGCTAGTTATACTGACACATTTCAGTAACATCACACTAAAGAAATAAATGCATGTAGTAGCTAAATATATAAGACCCGGATACTTATCTCAGTAACCTTACCGGATCTCCCAGTGGTATTTCCAAGATGTTCCTCGTCTTCTTCAGCATCTTCCTTTTTCCCGAGCTTTATAACCTTTATAAATTCTGGCACATTCCAACTAGGCACCAGGGAGAACTAGTGTTATCTATCAACAGAAGTGTTTCAAGGGAAATTGAAATTAAATGCTTTTAAAGCACGGTTAAAGATGTATCGTAAGTCATATATTTAATCAATTACTGGAGAGAAATTTACAATGACCGGCCCTTTCACTAAATGCATTTCTTGTATGGCTTGAGAAATTATTCCGGGACAAAGCCAATTAAAATGACTGATTCCCACTATCCTTGATCTGAAGTGTGAAGTAATGCAGGATATAAAGATTATTATTATTATTATTATACTATTTATATTTCAAGGCGTTTGTGTTTTTTTTTAGGACTTGGGCCTTAAATCAGAGCTTTGTGTTTAGAAATAGGGCTTATATTGCAGTTATTTTGTAGTACGGCATTAGGGACTAAGGTGGGGCTTGTTGGAGGATTCTCAAAGTTGTTGCTCAGTGGAAGTGTCAGTATCCATTCTAGTGTCAGTATCCATTCTAGGCGCCCTTGTGCAAGAAGAGAGATAGAACCTACCTTTGAAGAGTTTCAGAGTGAGGGCCCCACTTGAGTGAATCCAGACTAAGAGTCACTAGAGATTGGCACTGTTTCCCTAAAAATACAATGTATATTGTATCCCTACTAGGTTTTCTCCCCCCACCCCCGAAAGAAGATGAGACCTACCTTAGAAGTATTTTAAAGTGAGGTCTCCCCCCCTTGAGTGATTTCAAACCAAGGACCACTAGAGATAGGGCACTGTTTTGCTTAAAATACAATGTACATAGTATAAAACTTACCTTAGAAGAGTTTAGTATAGTATTAAACTTACCTTAGAAGAGTTTTAGAGTGAGAGTTCCCCTTAAGAGAATCTGAAATGTGACCCTCAAGAGACAGGGACATTCTGACAATGTAGCATCCCTACTAAGTGTCTACTAGGAGTCTAGAGAGAAAGAAGAAGATAGAACCTACTTTACTAGACTTTTGGAATGAGGGTTACCCTTTGTAGAATCCAAACTGAGAACCTCCACAGATAGGGCACTGTCTCTTTGATAATATACTATTCCTACTAGGTATTTGCCTTCTAGAGACAAAGGTATAGATGGAACCTATCTTAGAAGATCTTTAGGGCAAGGGACCCTATTGAGAGTATACAAATTAAGACCCTCAAGAGATAAAGCGCTGTTTCTCTCATAATGTAGCATCCTTACCAGGTGTCTGGTTCCTAGAGAGAAAGTAGGAGATAGAATCTACCGCACAAGAGTTTTAAAATGAGGGTTCCCCTTTGCAGAATCCAAATGATGAACCTTCAGAGATAGGGCACTGTTTCCCTGATAATATAGTGTTCCTACTAGGTGTCGGACCTATGATGGTGTAGATGCAAGCTACTTTGAGAACCTGCAGAGATAAAGCACTGTTTCTTTGATAATGTAGCATCTCACTAGGTGCCTCCTAGACAGAAAGGAGGAGATGGAACCTACCTTAGAAGAGTTTTAGAGAATTTGAGAACCTCCAGAGACAGAGCACTTTCCCTAATATTGATTTTGAGGAAACTTTTGATTTTCACTGTGGTAGTGCCAGGTCTGTTTAATAAAAAAAACCAATGGGAGCTGTAGGGGTCCAATGAGAACTGTTGCTTCCCCAGGTTGTGGTAGTGTTTAGCGCTACAAACTGTCGCCTCCCAGAGCCATGTGACGGCGCAGTCCTCTGTTACCCCCAAAGCAGCTGGAAAAGTGTGGAACCTCGATTCCATGCAGTATCATAGCGTTTGTTGTCTAATGATCTGTTTATCATAAACACAAGCAACTCGCTTTATTTAAGAAAATATGAATTAATTGATTTTACGGCTGCATTACAACTAATTAGCCAGTGGTACACATTTGCTTAATGAATGCATCGTGCTGTGTTTAAGATTTAAGTAGACAGAAGGGATTACATGTTTGTAAATCTTGAGATTAGCGAGGTTGCGACTCCCAAGATCTGTTCTCGGGCTGGATTCGCCACGAGCCGGCGCGGCGGGCTGAAACTCCCAATCTGCACCGCCATTCCAAATATTTGCCAATTAACTTTTAATGTCGCACTTGTAAAGGGAAGCAGGCCTTCCCGCATCTGCATGCAGCTATTGTGCGGGTTTTCATTTAAATGACAGATTAGCAAAATCATTTTTCTTGCGAGCCTCCGAGCCCCTTGGTTCTTGGGATTCTGGGAGAGACTTTCATTTAATTAAAGGGAATTTAGAGAACTGTAGTCGTTTTGCATACACATGTCCATCAAATGGATATCGGGGAATTATGTATTTCATAGATTAAGGGGAGCAGGGAAGAACATTTGCCTTGACGTCCAACCAGAAACTTTCAACGTCATTGGTAGTGTGGGGGGGGGGGCATGGCAAATATGGACTAACTGGAGTAGGCCTGGACATTTCAAGAGGCCCAAACAGCCCCCCCCAGCCCAATAAATAGTGACTGCCTATGGCACCTTACAGCAGCCCCTCTGGCATTTGCCTGAACCCACAGATTGCCAGTCCGGGCCTGATCTGGAGCTTCATTAGTTATATAAAGAGAAACTGCCTAAACTACAAACATATGTGCCCATACCATGCCCTTTGGCTGCCATCTTT